>NW_021940535.1:8579561-8963169 GCF_001715985.3 Manacus vitellinus | reverse complement strand
ACTCCCAGGTCCCTTTCTGCCTGGTTGCTCTCCAGCCACTCTGTGCCCAGACTGTAGCGCTGCCGGGGGTTGTCGTGGCCAAAGTGCAGGACTCGGCACTTGGCCTTGTTGAACCTCATCCCACTGGAATCAGCCCAACTGTCCAGCCTGTCCAGGTCCCTCTGCAGAGTCCTTGTGCCTTCCAGCTGATCGACACTCCCCCTCCATCTTAGTGCCATCTGCAAATTTGCTAATGGTGGACTCAATCCCCTCATCTAAATCGTCAATAAAGATATTAAACAGAACTGGGCCCAACGCTGATCCCTGGGGGACACCACTGGTGACCAGCTGCCAACTGGATGCAGCACCATTCACCACCACTCTCTGAGCCCGACCATCCAGCCAGTTCTTAACCCAGAATGTAATGTCCCTCCCATTAGTGACAATATAAAGGTAATGAACTTTCCAAATTTGCTACTGGAAGCAGGAATAGTCATCCACTTAAAAACCCTGTAATGACTTTTATTTTTATAGCCTACTTTAATCCTAAAAATCCAGGAACAAGATGTCCATGATTCATCATTTGCAATTAATCCAATCACAAGCCACCAGGCGGACATCCTTAAATGAATGATTTTTAGTCTGTTGTCTCTGAACAGTGGTCTTCAGATCCCCTAATGGCAGCAAAAACCATTCTGCAGCATAATCCCATGTACAGAACTGAGGTCCACGAAGGCTAGGAGAACTCATTAAAAAGGTCTTTTCTTTCCTCAAAGTACAGTGCCTAATACTGTAAGGGGGCAGTTTGTGTGTTGATCATACATAGGAGCTCAGAGTGGGATTTTCAAAGTGCCTAGTGATATAAGCTGCATCTCCTCCACAACTGCAAAACAGCAGACACACTCTCCTCACTTGCCAGTGGCTCTGCTATCAATTTCAGTGTAGTATCTGGGGGATGTGGTTTTTATCACATTGCAAAGGACCATCTGGGACCCTGAGAATTTAGCAACAAAGATGACATGCCCTCATTTCATCTGCATCTCAATCACTTTAACACTCTGAAGCCAGAGCTATCTTTCTTTAACTTGCATTTTGTGGAGTAATAACGTATTTTGAGTAGGGGTATGGATTCCTGTAAAAAAAATAATGAGTATATCCTTATATAACCTCTAGAGACTTAATAGGCTTTAATTCATAAATCCTCCTGCTTCTAAACATGCCTATAAATATTCAATACAGTATGCAATGATTCCCAAATCTTCGTTCGCAAAGCCTAGCCATGATGATGCAATGATTATTCCTTTCCAGTGTATATATATGTATAAAATAAAAAGCAGGCACCACTTCTGTTTCTAAGCCATCCAGGAGTGTTTTTGAATGCCATCCCTAAGGCTCATAATGGAAATAATAATAACATTAGTGGAACATCTTAGTGATAATCCTATCTCCCAAAATTCACCCTAGATCATACAATTGTAAACTAAGATGGAAGTAGTTGTTCTATTTGCTTTTCCCAGCTAATAAGTAATTTCTGAAATGATTAAAAAATGATGAATGGACATTCGATACCCTATCCTTAGCAAAGGCATCATTTTCTCATTTCAATAGACACACACACTCAGAGCCTAAACTTGATTCCACTTAACCACCTACAGATTTCCACATAGGCAGTCCACATTTTCTATTTGTATTATTTCAAAAGGAGCTGTCATTCTTTTAGATCTTTGCACGTGAATGCTTTTCCTGACTAGACATCTGTGTGACTAAAATGAAAGCACTTCCTTTCGGTTGTTTTTTTGTTATTAGTTTTTTACTCCCACTTTCACCTGCAATATAATTTCTCTAACCCTGTGATGAAACTTGCACTGTGCAGCTAAATTACGGCACCATCACAGCTCTGCTGATACCATAGGGCTATGTAGAGATTATAAAGGTTTGTCTGGGCAACTACAGCACTTTGAGGGCTGTAAAACAAAAATGCAATGTGGTCTGGGCTCATATGCTAGAGTGACCATATGCTATTTGAAAGAAACAATGTAAAAAGAACAATGAAATTCCTATCTTAGTAAATTTTCTAGTTAGCTGAGTAAAATGTGACTTAGGCAAGTATCTTCAGACATCTTTGTTCTCTTATAGTTCAGTGGTTGAGTACCTAGGTGACAATTTACATTTGCAGATCTTTGAGCCAAAAAGATTTTAATTTGTGACCTTCTTCACCTGAGGAAGTTACTGTTATTTGGAACATTACACCTTTTGCTTTATACAGCATCATTAAAGCAGGAAAGGTAGAGGGAAAATGCTCTGCTAATTTCTTGCCATGTGAACAGAATTAGGTCTAAAGGAAGCATACATCTTGAAAACAGTCCTGGGAAGCACAGTGGGACATAACTGTCACAGACACAATTAGATTAAATTTCATGACTGCATTCTTGCACAGTGGTACTCATTTTAGGGATTATTCATGCCATCTATTTTAGACTCCTCACTGTAGGATAAGATGCCCCATGCTCCATTTATAGCCAATAGAAAAAAACACTCTAAGTTGCCTTTAAGTTTCACTGACTTGTACCGGAGGATTCAATTCCTAATTTTGATCTCTAAAGTTGACTATATAAATCCCTTCAGAGTTCATACGTCACCAAATATGTCAGGATTACTATTCGTCTTTGACAACTAAGAACCTAATCTTTCTCCATTTCAATCAGACCTCAGAAGGCTCTGATTTAAATCCCATCCACGAATACAAACTTTTACAGCGTTGTTTCTCCCCACCTTTTTTATTTGTTCATTTTTAAACACAGCAAGGCATAGCAACATGTTACCTGATGGAAAGTACAGGAATATTTCTATTGTGCTCAGCTCTTTTCTAAACTGCTATCTGGAATTTGTCCAAGCTTTTCTAGGCACTGCCCCAAACACAATTTATTTATAAAATCATAGAATTGTTTAGGCTGGAAAAGGTCATTGAGTCCAACCTAACACTGCCAACTCCATCATTAAATCATGTCCCTAAGTACCACATCTACACATCTTTTAAATACTTCCAGTCATGCTGACTCAACCCCTTTCCTGGCCAGACTGTTCCAATGCTTGACCACCCTTTCTGTGAAGAAGTCTTTCCTAATATCCAAAGCAAACTTCCCTTGACACAACTTGAGTCCATTTCCACGTGTTCTATTTCTTTATACTTAGGAGAACAGACTGACACCCACCTTTTTACAACCTCCTTTCAGGTAGTTGCAGAGATCTAAATGGGATCTGGAATAGAAGTGTAGCTTAAGTGAAAAATTTACTCCAAACCTGTGCATTAACTCTACGTACAGCTGCCTGATCAGCCTTAAAGGAGAACCTTTAGGATCATAGAATCAATTAGGTTAGAAAAGACCTCCAAGATCATTGAGTTCAGTAAGTGTTGTGCCCTACTGTGTTGCTGAAAAGAGCAACCTGAAGGATCTGATGTGTTTTAGCAGTTCATTCTGTTTCTGCACAAATTTAATACACGTACACACACACACACACACACACACTCCATAGCCTGAACCTTGAAATTCAAAAGAAACTTGCAGGTAAATCACTCCTATTACATTAGCAGACAGTAGCAAGAGAGAGAGAAGAGTGAAGACCTGCTTAACAAGAATGTGATTGGTCAAAATAGGATGGATATTACATATGGATAAATCTCCAAACATTTCATTTACAAGTCAGACTTTTTGCTACTTCTTAAGGAGTAGCGTTAACAACACTGAAAAGCAGACGCAGTTGATCATGCCAGTTTCTTAGAGGTTACTGATAATGAACAGCAAGAATTTTTTCTTGCAAGACATTTTTACTTTCATTGTAAAATAACAATAGAAAAAACATTATCCTAATATCCAGAAGCCTGCAGACTAGAGGAGGTGAATAGAGTGATTTCAGCATGAGGAAACAGTTTGCTTTGAAGTTGCGGGAACCTGAAGATACGTGACAAAAAAGAGAAGCTTAACTATTTCCTGAAAAAAAACAAAACCCCTCTACATTTTAAGATGGTGTTGTTCTACTGATGGATATTTTCTAGTTTTGAACAGAAGAACTGATTTCTATCCATTTTCATTTCCAGTTCCCAAAGGCAGGGAAAAAACGAGAGCTGATGCCACATGTGGAAGGGATGGACAGCCCTCTTGGAAAATGGCTTTCCCATGCTACAGAGATAGGGATTGTATACACAGTGGGTTTCTAATGTGTTGTGGGTTTGCTGGAGTTACTGCTATATTACTATGAAGTCCAGAGAAACAATTTAAGATACATTAATTATGGTAATTTCACTGCTTGTTAGGAAACTCTCTCTCCAGTGATATCTGATAAGTCAATTGAAATACGAGAAATGTAATCTGTTGCTCAGTATTCTTTCTTTTATGAAACATGCAATATTTTTAGAAATCAAGGGGACATTCTTATTTAAAGTCTTTTCTCAAGAAATGCGAGGTCACAGATGTTCATTTGTGGAAGTTGATAGCAGATCCCCTCTAAAAGGGCTGAACAGCAAAAGTGGCTTTTTCTGTCATCCTTAGCACGTAATCGAGTGTCACCACTTCTGAGGACAGCTTTGTACATAACCCTGGAAAAGTAAGGGTCTTTCAGTGTTTTGTTCACCTTTCTAAAAGGAGGATACCGTGACTCATCTTCCATCTTTCATTCACAGAATCAATTTAAATTTGGATTCCTGATTATCCCTGACAGAAGCCCATGCAGGCACACAGTAAGGCTGACACATTTTAAATACTGAGCTTGTTAGATGGCAGAGTCCATTTGAAGTATTCCTCACAGTAGTGGTTGCATGGGACCCATGAAATTCTGTACTACAACACCGATCCACTCATCCAGTGCATGCATTTCCAATCTCTGATCATCTTCTCTGATGAGTTTTTATAGTGTTGTAGTACTCAAACATCCACTAAGTTTCTTTGTGTCAAAGAATTATTAGTGGCAAATCTCACTGCTCTAAGACAGAAACTGTCATGAAATTTTAATGCACAAAAGACAGCACAGCAATAAAATTACCCACCTGAAATCTTTGCTTTGCAGAGGTGTCTAATCTAATATTAATATGTGTCAACCACATGAGTTGCACATCAACCTAGTTTCTCTGGAGTGTCCTCTCATTATGCTGTAAAATATTATCTCTCTCAAACACTGAAGCTTCTTAAATAAACAAATCAATAACGTATCCTTTACCCTTGCAACCTGGCTGTAAGTGAAGACTGTCTGTAAGTCTCCCAGCACAGGGATACTAGCTTTTACTGCTTGGACAGTTCAGTGGAACACCACAATATGTTATTCACCAAGTACCTCCCAAATTCCCAGTTTGCCTTCCGTGCAGTGAGTAAATCAACTCGGTTTGTTCAAAATAGGGCACCTCTTACATCCCTCAGGTATTTCTCAAAACCACTTCCTGCCTCTTCTACAGCAAACACTTGTTCAACAAGAGATTTTTGAGTAATGTGGGCATGTAGCACCTGAGCTAACTGGAACCTGGTTGTAGAGTGGGTGAGACAAAGGTGTTCAGTGTTCTGACACCTTGGAGAAAATGGGTGGTTGATGGAACTCAGCATGAAAGTGTTTTGCATTGTGTCTGGGGCAGGGAAAAGTGAGTGTAGATTGCCTCAAGTATGGATTTTCTGTCAGCATGTATTGCACTCCAAAGCTACCTTACTGTAAGTGCATACCATCTCCAAAGGCATGCAGCATGGAACAACTAGTGTACTGAAAACTGAATTTCAGGTCATTGGCTACTAATTTCTTTTGGTTATGGTAGAAGCATAAACTCCACCACTGAAAACAACTTTTAGGTGCTCTTTCTGGGAGGAACACACACACTCTATTTAGACCACAGTTATCCGATTATCAAATATCTACATTGAGAGCTGGAAGTGGAGGATGGTGAGGGGAGCAGTGGAGAGGAGAAAATGAAGGCAGTGCAGTTTACTTATTATGAAAGGGGAAGTATATTCCACTAATACACCAAAAGGAAAAATAATTTCCCTTTTAGGGGAAATCACATGCCAATAGAGAAATCGTTATTTGGAATAAAGATTTTGAGGCCAACTGAAAAAATAAATTATATGTTGACAATTTGATATTGACTAGAGTGGTGCCTGTTGTCTGTGTGAAGGTCTTAGATATTCCAGCATCCTTTATAACTGCAATTTGCAGAAAGACTTCTTAGGCTATAAAACCTGGACCCTGTAGACTATATAAAGTTAATGCTTAGTTTACAGCAGAAATAGACAAGATACAAAAGAAGATGAAGATAATTACTGCAAAATTTACAGAAAACAAAATCTACAATGAGGAAAAGAATACCCTAACCCAGGACAGCTGCTGTGATGGAGAAAATCCCCAGTACACTACAAGGCAATAATTATTCAGTTGTTGAACTCTACAGCAAGTATTGTTGCTCCCCACTTTCTGGGGAAAGCTGCAGATCACCTGCACAGTGACTGATTTTGACAGAAAGCACATCCTCAGATGTGCTCTCAATTCTTTAGGTAAAGGAAAAAACTCACATGTTTGAAGATCACATTCATGGGTGTTGCTGAGCAAGGGATAATCTTAGGAGGTGGGAAGATGATTGTTGTTTAATGCAATCAGAAACTAAAGCACTATGACACTTCCTCAGTGAACATCAAGGATATCTGTAAAATGGCTTCATTATTATTCTACCTGGTAAAGTGCACACAACATATGGGCATAGGAAGTGCTCTTTTCCTCTGTGGCCTTCACAGGTCTCCCAGAACTCTCACTCTGGGGACAGATTCACAGTAGCAGGTGAGCTGGAGCACCTTCGCAGGACTGCACATCTCCAGAGCCTCCATGGTTTGGGAGGAGGACACTCACTAGTATCAAGGAGATGCTTCAGAATGCTCTGAAAAGTTTCCTTCTGTCAGAGATAAGAGATGACTCCAGAAAGAATACATGTGCTACCTGCCAGTCATTGAAATTTCCAGCAACCCACACTTAGACAATTGACCTCTTGAACTGGAAGGAGAGTCAGAGGCAAATCAAACCAGTCACTGACAGGAGAGCACAAGTTTTCAGTTGGAAAGCCATGACACTAACTCCAGCCGAGTACATCTCAATATATTAAAATGCCTTAGAAGTATTAAGGCTCTTCAGCTTGTGTGGTTTAGAAGTAATGAGCACAAAGGGCATTTGCCTTTTAATAATGTTTTTATGAGCTGCCTGAGTGGATTGCAAGCAGTTCAATATCAACTGCTGCGTTTTCTAGAAGACTGCTTGGGAGACACAAGAAAGAAAATTACTGTGATCAAAGTGAAATTACAATACACAATTGCACTTCTGTGAATGCTCTACCCAGCTAATACAAATAGACTGAAAAAAATCAATTCAATAAGATCCATCAGAAAAACAAAGCAGTGCTTTCAAAACCATGCCCTTCGAGGTATGCTTTTAAATAACTCAGTGCTTCACTTACATGTTCATAATGTCTATGTAAATTTGAAAGGATCTGTAAAAGGAAATGGTTTTGAGTTCTTTTATTGGACCTCTTCGTGTGCAGATAATATTGCAAACAAAATATTTTACTCCTGCTGAAGATTAATTTGATCATCCTGAAATGTCACAAATGAATGGACTACCCACTCTTGCAAGATAGCATTATACATTTTCAATTTCATTTCCAAATCCTTAAGCATCTGCTCATTAATATATCAAATACATTTTCAAATGAGTGCTTTGGTAGGTTAGCACTGTTTTCAGCAAGCAATGTTTCAACAATGCATTTTTTGTGCTTTGCAGAAAATGTTCCTAAAAAGATAGGGATTACAAATTCATCAGGTTGATGAATTTATACAGCCTGTGGATTACATTATTTATTCCTCTATGATTTTAAAGGTAGTTTCCAACCTGAATTATCCTATGATACTAACAGGTTTCTAAAAGTACTCACATCCCTTTTTGACCCTTCAGAAGTAGATAAAGACACTTTCATCTTCATGAAGCTTTTCCCACAGAGTTACATTTTCAGTGTGAATTGTAAATAAATACAAAATTTCATATTCATTCATTATTTTGGAAGATATTCCAATTTCAGAAGTACCTTGCTAGAATGCTGACTGAGAGGATGTGGAAAAGACACAAGTCAATTGATTTTAGTTTTCAAATTGGAGTTATTGTTTATACTCTTTACACTTATCAATCTCAGTGAATTACCTGCAGGGAAAATCCAAATATCTGGTTATTCATCTCAAAGATACTCATAAATCTTTGGTCAGGAAAAGAAGTCAGACACTTTGAAAAATCTAACTTCCTTTATGATTTTAGAATATTCTGGTTTTGGTTTTGAGCTGGGATTCCAACCTTGACACAGCTGCTGGCTGGCTTAGCCCTCAAACCAACAATCACATGAAATCCAAAGACTTTTGACACTGGTGGGAGGTTTTGACTCCCTTTTTGCAAAGTTCTGTGTAGGTCTTTGAGAGGCTTTTTGTGCCGCCATATCAGCCTCAGGTTGAACTCTTTGGGACCCCAGGGAAGGAGTGTGTACATCCAGTGCTGTCAGAGAGGTCTGACTTGGCCACACTGATGAACATCTGATGCACCAGGTCCATGCAAAGCCACAGCCCACAGACACGGTGTTTGGGTGGCGTAGGCACAGCCTTTGTTCATATTAGTAACTTTGGGAAAACAGAGCAGCAGCACCTCTAAGTCTGGCTGGCAAAACATTGGTCCTGTTTGATGCATCTTTTCATAAATTACTTACTTTAAAGCAACGGGTTTTTTGGACAAGGTAGAGCGCAAGAAGAACAATTGCATTTTTATTCTTATCACATCTATCGCATATAATGAGGCACAAGGAAACATGAAGGGCAAGAGGTGAACTAGGGGTTTTCTATAGGGTTCCAGAGCAAAAGCAGACATTAGGATGGTTGGTATTTTGATAACCTTTCCTGTGGCCTAGTGGTAGCCCTGAGTATGCTATATAGATACATTTGGCAGTCAACAGACTGAATAAGGTATTTTCTACATCAGCAGCAGTCTGCTTTTGCTGTGCCAATTTATCCCAGTTTTATAGGAAGCCTTAATTCTTGTTTTGACAGCTACAGAATTGTTCTGTGGTCCTGAAGGACTGATTATGGTTTTCCTACCTTCAGCCTGTTTCAGACATTCAAATTCTAATGACAGTTGTGCTATGTTTGTTTTTATTTTTGTTTTCAATAAAAGGTGCTTGAGAGACAAATTTTATAATCCTTTGGGCCCAACATTTCAGCATCAAGGGGGGAAGTGGATTTCTTTCCGAATTGCTCGAAAAATACGTTGCTTCTAAATTGTATGGATACCTGTTTGATTCCCTGATGGACATACAGGCAGGATTTTCATCTGACACAGGAGACATTTATTTTACAGTTACTCCCCATGAGAGTTTGACTTCTATTATTAAATGAAAGTAGATATGTGGAATTTTCTATCCAGCTTCTTCATATGCTGGCAGCAAACACTGAGAAACAGGACTGCATGAGCATGGTGCTGCCAACAGCATGGCCATAATGACTACACTTGGAATCATCATTTAGGATCTCATTAGCACTCATTAAAAGACAAGACTTTAAAATTTTGACATTAGATGTACCAATATATCATTAACATCTTTTAGTCCATCATCTGTTCTGCAGGGTTTCTAATTGCAACCAAATGGAAAGTATGCTGGAAATAGCCTTTGCATGCACTAAAAAAGCAGTGAAACAAAAAGTTACATTAAGAAGATAGGGGTTCTTTTCTATTCCCTTCTTGCATATTAAAGCAAGTGGTATTTATTTATCATTCTGAGTTATATTGTCTTTGTGTCACCAACAATAACACAAATTTCCTTTTATCCATGTATGCAAAGGGCTGTAGGACAATATATCCAACATTTTCATGGGGTACTTTGTCCCCTGCCAATCTGTCCAACTCACATTCATGTCTTTTACAGGTTTTCTCTGGAGAGTCACTTCCTTTAACTCCATTGCCTAGCCAGTTACCAAATGTTTACAAAAGTTTAACAGGATTTATGGAATTCAGGTCAAAGATACACATACAGTGCTACAGAGACTTAGTTGTTCTAATAAGACCAAACATTTAGAAGTCTATTTTAGCCAAATTCAGCTTAATTATAGGACTGAGATCCAGACCACATGTAATGAATTTTCAGCCTGTTCTGGCATTGCAGGATATTTAATGGAAAGCAGCTCAGTATACATTTGCATGTTCTGTCTTTTCCACGTGGTGATTTTTCAAGGGAATTCGCCAATGAATCTTGCCAGTATGCTTTTGTTCATGCTATCAGCAAACACCAGGGGAGACAAAGCAGGTACAAAAATGGGAATGAACATTGCTCTACTATTCTGCAATGGTAAGCCTAAGGTTTGACAAAAATTGAGCTGCAGCATGCAATATCACTGCTTGAACATCGTGGGAATCTTACAGTTTGGTGTGAGGGAGGAAAGAAGGCTTTATCCTTACCATTCCTACTTAGACTAAAGTGTCTACATCAACAATATCTGAGCCAATTAAGGCAGCATTATAAGAAGTGTGGTTATTTGGTGACTATAATCACCAGAGTGCCTGAACTACAGCAACAGAAAATATTCTTACAACAGTCCACATGTTTTAGATGAGAATAATCATGCAGTTGCTGTTGTGACCAAGATATGAACGGCAAGTCCTTAAAATACTTGAGGTAAAGAGTTGTCAAAAGGATCAGTAAGGAGGATTTCGAAGAAACAGCAGAAGAATCTATGTACAAGATGTTGGGGAAGGAAAGAATTAAAATGGACTTGTTTGGTACTTGGTATCTTAGAAGTATTTTTTCTTCTGGAAAATGCTAGGTACCACTTGAAATAAATAAAGAGGTCATGAAATACAAACATGAGGGTGACTCTCACATTCACACCTGCTCCACATGCAGCCCCTCATTGCACCATGACTGCATGGAGAGGCAACACACTAGGCTCTTGGGGCTCAGCATTTAAAGAGCTAAAATATAATAATTTGAAAAGGTATCCTCTAAGTGTCTTGAAAGTATCTTGTCCTACAGTTGCCAGAGCTGGTACATAACCTATTTCACCAATAGCTGCTGAATAAGAGCAGGGGGCTTGGTATATTTTCTAGTTAACATGACCACAAAATTATTTCTAGTGCAGTGAATACTTGCAAAGCCACATGTGACATTTTCAGTGGAAAGCACAGGCTATGGGAAGAGTGGGAGTAACAGAACAAGCTTCAAGGGTGTCTGCAGGAGTCAGGACAGCTTTTCCTGCTCTCTCTGCCCTGTGCCTGTCCTCAAGCCAATCTTCAGGACCCCTAAGAATTCTTAATTTAAATTGCTTGCACCCTCAGGTCTAAAAAAATCAGCTACGAGTTTTATTAACTTGAAAGGCAAGTTCACAGCATTGACTGTTATTACCTGACAGCACATCAAGCATGACACAGAGCAGCAAGGGCAGACCAGCAATGCCTGCCTCATCAGTTCAAAAATCATAGACAGGACATTATTTTTGTCATAGAGCAGCAATGCCTCTTTTGTTTTTAAGTGTCTATCTCCCCATTGCAGGGAGGGGTTAGTAAACTGCTGCTTCTGATCCTTCCAGAGGATGTGCTCTTTGGGGAGTGGTAGGTGACAGGAACGCACATTGGGACGTCCAAAAAGAATAAGACGTATGAAATGTTCAGCCAGGACGAGGAGCTTGCACACCCTGTCTGGCACACCATGTTGAGATGCCTTGTGCAGCTTGGTGCCATCAACAAAGCAGAACAAAATATACCTCTGTAAGCGACATGAAGAGAGAGAGGAAATTTCAGTAAGAGGTACGGACTCACCAAGAAGTGATGGATCACCACATCCAACTAAATTTTTAATCAGCTGTTTTAATCAGTGGGAAATGATGAAACTGCAGCTGAGATGACATGGGGCTTTTTAACCCACCACAGTTCACCAGCAATCTGCTCTCCACTTCTGACAGAAAAGACTTTGAGCATCTTTAGGGTAAGTGTCTTCAGGGAAGCATGGTGTCAGTACTAATAATCAAATGATAGAGATATTTTCTTGCAGAGTTGCTAATGCAGATTTTTGTCTTAACCTCCTTAGTTGTAATGAAAGAAATGTCCTGAAGTTTGCACAAGGCACATCCCTTTGGCAATGCCATCAAGTCAATGAATTTCTATGAACGTATTAACTGAGACAGTTTTAACCTGTCTGTATTCCCACGCCAGATTGCTAATTACCTCCATTTGTTTTCTATAATGGATTTCTATCTCTGTGGAGGGATTTTTGACATAAAAATTTGTTTCACTCATAGCAACAGCAAGCCTGTATTCAGATTTGTCCCTGCAAGGGCAGTGTTTTCTTTTTTTACATTTTTGAGCTCCTCAGTCCTACGAGGCAGCACCCACCACCCGAGCTACTGTAATCACCTCCTGAACCAAGCAGTTCCTGGGCTCATATACATAGAGGCAATGCCTGCGCTCAGTCATGCCCATAAAAAATCCGAAGAGATTTTACTGAGTATGATGGAAACTTGGGTTACATTGTCTTTAGATCTGTAATGTGTTCAGTACCTGAGATATTTCCCAACAATAGATGCTGTAGCACTATATTCAGTGTGTTTCAGTCTCCTCTGGGAACAACAGGGTGCTTCTCCTTCTCAGACATTTTCTCAGCCTTTATGATAAATACTGTTTAAAAACATTGCATTTTGAAATGCTGACAGGTTTGTAAAGGTAGAAACTAGTTCTGCTTTTGAGGACTGGCTGTGGCCATGGTGGTGGCAGGGAGGAGGAAGATGAAGGGTTGCAAATTTGTCCAGTTTTGCAAACCCCAATAGACTGTTTCTTCCTCCCTCTGCCCAAGCAAAGCCATCTGTCCTTCCTGCCTCCCTCTGTTTTTCCTTACTATTGAAATATCATAGAATTTTTCTTTTACATAAGTTTATATAAACTCCACTTCCCATCAAGAGCAAACTACTACCATCTCTGTCACACTAGTGCCATGTCTTTTCTTCAACAAAGTATCATTTCATCTGTATCCTTCTGTGAATTTACATTTGGCTTAAAAGTCACAAATTAGCACTTTGTCTTATCTTTACTTTGTATCAAAAGAGAATGTATTTCATTAATTGATTTTCTACCAATTTTTCTAAGTAAATAAACCACACTCTTGCCTAGCAATGACTACACAGAACCATGCTACGTACGCCACTTCTTAGTAAAAGAACCCAGAAGAGTATTAAGAAGCGGTTGCAATGACAAGCTTGCACACAGTTATGAGTGAAGGTTGATTAGCACAGTTTTCAGAAATGATCTTGGTGTTGTTTGGCCCACAAACATTCATCAGTGAAAGAACGCAAGTATCTAATATGCAAGCCACCAGCTTAGTAAGGAGTGGTGAGGATACCTACACTAATGAGGACATCAAGGTTTAGAGCAATGTACCAGCTCTCTTAGTTTTTTGTACCTGACATTCACCACTTAGGATGTCAATGATGTCATCCAGTGACATGCACTGAGGTGTAAGCTTGCTGAAAGCAGCCAAGGAATGTGTGATCTGCTGAGAATTCATTGCTGAAACCAGGTGACTTACACACACTAACCTTTATTACAGCAATTCAAATTACATATAATGTTTCCTGTATACTGTCTGATCACCTGCACAAGGCACATTATTTACTTGGTGGCCCTATATGAAGTAACATGTGTCTGCAGGACAGATCCTCTAAAGGTGTGCAGTTGTGTCATAGTGAGAGGGTCTGGTGCTTTGTCTTTGCAGAGATAGGATAAGAAACACCCTCTGGAGCAGGCAGCAAAAGACTGGAGAAGTGAGAAAAGTTGGTCTGGTACTTTTAGGATCGAAAAGACAAGAGGGATTTCTAAAACCTGAGAAGACATGAGGATGCTGAGTGGAAGAATATTTCTCTAATTAAAGGGCATTGAGAAATCTGGCTAAACTCGGCGCACACTCACAGCTGTCTACATTGGCTTTGGCATGCAGTGTGTTGTGCTCAGGGCACATGGTCAGAGGAGCATGCTGAGCCCTTTGCAGTGATTCTGAAACTCAGCACAAAGAACCCTTAAAATGTACTGCTGGGGGAGAGGAGCTGAGGCTGACAGCACAAAGAAGCTGTGAAGTTTAAACCTCGTTTAAAAGCCTCTGCAGTCACCTGAAAAACCTCACTCAATGGCTCTCAAGGGGAAGACAATTTAGAGTTGTCTTTAAAGCTTCTGAAGTACTTAAGGCTATAGATATACTTGTAGGTATGCTATGCAGCAGGAAGAGACCTGTAGCATGAAAAGGATGGAGCTGATATTCACTCTGTGCATTTGTGGAGAGGGGTCTGCTTCAGCTGAGTAAACCCCTCTATGGTTCCTCAGCCTGAGCACTGGCTAGCAGGTACATAGTGTAGGATTCATGAAGGGCACCCTGGAGAATAACTTTGAGTTGAGCAACAGCTGAAGCGAAGGCTCATTACCCTGTGGATCTCCATCATGTAAGTCAGTGAAGTGGGGGCCACCCACAGGTTAAAAACCACAGTACTGACGCAAACTAAAAAGCTGATGTGGCCATAAGCTTCTGGAACTGCCCAAATTGCTTGCATGAAGGAAAGCACCAGGACACTGTCCCATCTCCCACCACAGCTGCAGAATGCACCCTCAAAGCACTATCCTGATGCATTGGAAAGGTATAGGAAAACGGTGATGAGAAGAGGGAAATGAGCAGATAGCTGAGGTGCTTTCCTTTCTCCCTCCCTTTTCTCTCCAGAGCTCTCAGATTGGTAGGAAGGAGGGCAGTCCTGAGCTCTCCCCCTCTGGAGGAAAGCTGAGCCCCCATTTAGCACCTGTTTGGCAGATGCTCAGACCATGAAAAGCCAGAGGATACCCTGAGGTGAAATTCTATTGATGTGCATTGCTTTGAACCAATGAATATTTCACTATTGGAGGGAGGGAGAGAGAGAGAGAGAGAGAGAGAGAGAGAGAGAGAGAGAGAATATGAATCAATAATTCAGGAGTAAGGAAAGGGGAAGGGATGGGTTGGAACCACTGCTGGAGGATGCATTTCACTTTTTGAAAAACTTAACGCTCTGTATTTTTTTTCAAAGACCACCTTAATAACCTACAGTCTTTTCAGTAAAGCCTTAAAGCCACTATACTCATCAAAGGAACAATCATTCTGTGCCCCATCACTCTAATCAATGAGCAACATTTAACATAAGGCTTCAAACCACAAACTTCCTTCTGGAGGTCATCTCTGATCCAGCCTCTCTATGGAGGCAGGGGAAGGGAGAAGAGAGACAATACAGGGTTGGGAAACACTGTGAGAATAAAGAGCAAACTACTATTAATTGAACAATAAAGTCATAAAGAGGGAGGTAATATTGTTACACTAATTTAATTTTGAACTGACCCATGGAGAAAAAGACAAGATAAATGAAGGAAAAAATGAGGAGATAAAGAATTACTGATACAGAAAAAATTATCCTGGTTTTCCAGTGAAGCAAAACAAGTTGCTTTTTCTGAAACATTAAGCTGAGATCTCAGTTTCCAGGTAGAAATATCTAGAATTTCTAAGGACTTAGTAGAAACCCGTTTTGAAAAACCCATGCCTGTTTGCTTGGAAATACTGGCTCAAACTATTTACTTCTCAAAAATTTTTTTTTAAAATTATTGAAATATCTTGTGTCCAAAGGTATAAATTTAAAATCAAAATCTTCTGACTTGGGGGTTAGAATACCTTAATCACAGTAAACTTTAGAGATGGTTTTCAAATGTAAAATGGTGATATCAAAATGAAACACTTTACCACCCTAAATTTTTTTTTAAATTGAAGCTATTTCTTCATATTGCTTGGTTTTGTAATGATAAATTTCACAAAATGTTTTCCTAACCTGTTCTCTCCCTTTATGGTAATCTGTGCAAGAAGAGCAATATGCTATGTTACTTGAAGTGGCATGATACTGGATTGATGCACATTTTCTTCCGTGGACTGCACTTAGAAAATTTGGTCCTACAGAGAGAACTTGGTTTTAGAGGCAAAACTTAATATCGCCCATATGTACAAGAGGAGCACCAGTTCTTGCAATTTGTTTATGAAACCTGCATCTCTGTGAGCACTCACTTGTTCAATAAGCAGAACAAAGGCTGGAATATCCCCTTAGATTTTCTCAAAAAAAAAAAATAGCCTGAGGTGTATTTAATTCGGCAAAAGTAAAAGTACAGGCATAAGTAGGTTAACCTTAAGCAGACAAGACAGGGTTGGTCATTAATTAATTAAGTTTGCAAATTAAGTCCTGACAAAATTTCCTCTGATTTTAGCAACATTTGGTTGTCACTCCAGGTGCTTTTGTAGGAGACACTTTTTTAATGAAATAACAGAAAAAGAAAAAAGGACATTAAGTAGTTCAATATTTGGCACAGCTGGGATGAAGCTGACACATTTAGACACTAACCTATAGCATCCCTAGTGCTATATTTTTTATCCACACCTCATGGAAAACCTGGTGACCCTTTGTAGATGTCAGTGAACCCAGCATACTGCAGGATCAGGCCCATCAGGCTGTCCCTTCCATTTCTCTCACAGATAAGCCTAAAATGTTTAGGTGTATGTGAGATTAACACCCATAGGGAAATTTTTATGCACCTCTACTCACAAAAAAAGGCAACTTGTTATTTGAGGAGGAATGGATCCTAGTTAATTTTAGTCATGCGGGTACAGACCAGGACCTGCATCCAGCCTAGGGCTGGAGTGCTGATCACCTCACATCTCTTTGTAAGCAATGGAGAGGAGAAAGGACTTTAAGGGCCCAGCTCATCTGACCTGTTTGTAGTGCCAGCCAGACTGAACTGCAACCCAGAGGGCAGAGGAAAGCTGTGTGCATGAGAAGCCAGCTATGGGCTCCCGTGCTTAGGGGAATCTTGCTGTCTGCCTGAATGGATTGGTGGTAAATTAAGAAAGCAAGAAAATAAATACACAAACTTTTGGAAGCTTTCCCAGCTCCTCTAGCATTCTCAGCTGACTAGTTGTGGCTCGGCTGCCCTCAGGAGTGGGGGAGCTGGTACATCTCGAGGGTCATACCCACCTCTGTGGCTCACCTGCGGCCATTATTTGCTTCTTTTAATACTTCTTCAGTTAATTTTCTTTGCAGATTCATTCACGGGACTCATAAACATAATGACTGACATAATTTGGCGCTACACTGGAGATTTTATGGCTCCTGATATCGTTTGCAGAATCGTTCGCTACTTCCAGGTATAGAAACCTCGTGCTCCCCTGTATGCCCAAGCTGCTGTGCTTTGTGTCCCCACAGCAGGAAACCCCAACAAAAATGCTGTATAAAATTGTTCAAAAGTGCTGAATGATGAAAATTTCTATTTAAAGCTGAAACACTTTAATCAAAGCATATAAAATCTTTTTAATTTTGTGGACGAGGTAAAGGAAAAATATCGGGGTGAATACAAAAGGTGGGGGTTTTTTGCTTTTTCTCTTTTTTTGCTTTCTTTAAAAGTTTTCAAATATTCCTAGTTCAGAGTTCTTGCTGACATAATTTTCTGCAACAAATTTCTCTCAACTGCTCTCTTGTTACACCTTCTGCCCCAGGTGGTCCTTCTCTATGCCTCGACTTACGTCCTTGTGTCACTAAGCATAGACCGGTATCATGCCATAGTTTACCCAATGAAGTTCTTGCAAGGAGGTAGGAGAATTTCTGTGCCTTGTTATTGCTATGGATATTACTGGATTATTTTTTAGTTTTCAAAATTCTTAATCTTGTTGCCATGAATTATTTATTCCTGCTGTAGCTACATTTGAACTCCATTACAGTTTTTCAAATGACAAAGGAACTCTGATTTCAAGATTTACTAAACTCCACTTAGCCCTTAGCAGCGTTCAAAAGTATTGTGTTAGCAAAGAATGAAACGACATTTTAAAATGTATAGTGGTTTTCATTATTTTCCAGCATTATTAGAAGGTAATTATAGGCAAAAGTTATCTCTTGTACAACTATACTGACTATAGAAGCTGCAACAGCTATATTTTCTATTTATCCACACTAAAAAATAACTTGATGGAGAGGATGGTACTGAGAATTCATACAACAGTTTAATAAGAACTTCAAAAGATATAGCGTATAAGTTTGGACACCTACTCTTTCTTATAATTTCTTCTATTTGTTTTGGTTTGATTTATGGGTTTTTTTACAGCAGTCAAATATCGCCTGTTCTCTTAGAAGTACAGTTTAAAGAAAACTACTTCTTTCCTACAGAGACAAAGTGGGGTATTAAGTATGTTGCACTGAGTGAATAAACAGAATTAGCAGATGGGGAGGAAGAAGAACAGTTATAAGGACCATGAGGTCTGGAAAATGTGCTTTAATCAAATGCAAATATTCTTGTTTTGGAGTAATGATGGCTTTTGCCAGATGGCTCTATTCAGGGGATCAGATTAATGATCCTCTCTGGCCTTAAAAACCTATGAATCAATCACAGCCAAGGCAGTGGTGCAGCTTTGGCAGATGTTAAGATCTGAAAACTTCAAATACTTGTCTGAAATTTAGCTTGATATTCTCCAGTGTGCAGATGAACTTTATTAGGCCGGGGAGATTGATATCAAGGTTTTCTCAGCAGGCTTTGGTAAGTGTGGTGTGCCCTACAGCTCCTGCTGATGTTGCATCAGGAAGGCAGGTGCAACCAGCTGAGTGGGGCAAGATGATCAGACCTGCTGGTCTTTCTTCTTCATTGTATAGGAAAAGTAGCACTTGTTAAATTGCTGCCTGGGCACAGTAAAGAATTTGATGGTTAATCTTTGAAAAACACTTTGAAGTTGAAAAAGAACCTGCACCAAAATCACCTCAAATCTCACCTCAAATTTTCATAAAAGTCACATTTGCTATACCTATACCATTACGTTTTTTCTTTTATTTTTAAAAATGGAGAAGAGCAAACATTGCCCTCAGTCAAGGGTACCAGAGTCATCAGCTGGGTGCAGCTCTGGGCAGAGGAAAAAGCACTGACAAAACTCACCTGCCTCTGGCAAGAGTTGGCTACTCACTGATGGACAAGCAAAGACCATGTTCAAAGGGGAAAAGAAAGCATCTGTAAATCCAAAAGAAGAATCTAGAGAGATATATTTATGATAGCAACTTTTTGGAATATATATAAAATAATCACTTTTTGCAACCCAGCTACTTCTTGCAGAGGTGCCATGTGGGAGGCTTTTGAAATGCCCTCTTAGTTATTCTGCAGATAGAGAACAAAGAGATTTACAAAACTTTGTTATTGGTGATGACACAGAGAAACTTCATGAACAGTTCTGAGTCAACCTGTGGCAAATTTCTTTCCAAAATGAAACACTCATCCCCTCACAATCATTCAATCAAGAAACAAAAGAGTTGTTTCTCCTTAGTGATTTTAAAAATTATGTTTCCATGTGGCCTTGGAGTGTGATTTGAGAAAAAAAATCACACTCCAAGGCCACATGGAAACATAATTTTTAAAATCACTAAGGAGCTTTGAAAATGTCAACCAACTTTTTTTTTTAAATTGTGGTTTAGTTATTAGCTTCAAGTCCTGTTAAAAAGCATTTGCAATGAGTTGTACTTTGCACGGTTTTTGAGAAGACAGACTTTGACAGTTGAATATTTTTTATTTTGCAAACACATAAATGACCACAGAAAATAAAGGATGTGAAAGAAGTATGGCTTCTACTCCTAACACTTTTACTGTGAAGCACCTCATTCTGTAAGCAGAAAGGGGCATTAACAAAAAATGGTAAAATAAAGATCGAAAGGAAAAGAAACTGAGAAGTTATAGAAGAAGACATTTCATCGTGTTGAAAAGGCATATGCAAACAACATACAAACTAAACAAGAGGTGACAGAAGAACTGCTTAACTAAAAGAAACCCAAATAGATGTAAACTGTCCCTGGCATGGCTTTAGTCTGAAAATAATGCTAAAGTCCATCAGATCAATGAGATTCTGGAACAGCCCACTCTCTCTGGATTTAGAACCTAATTTTAAAGTGGCAGTCACTTTATCAAAGGGTTGCATAGCATTGATGTTCTTGGTGGCAGGAAGGAAAGGTCCTTCCAAGAGGTGCCTCCCTGCCACACGTTGCTGGGAGCAGAGAGATGTGCACAAAACCATTGTCACAGTGCAAGGACGGTGGGAGCAGAATAAAGGGGACAGTCACATGAAAACATCCTTTATGTGAGTCAGTGCTCACAACTGAGATTTCCACCTCAACCCTGGGAGTTAGTCTTGACCATCCAGTATGAAAAACTCTCCAGTTAAACAGCAATGTTGTTTTTTAAAGGAAAATACTGAGACTGGCTAAATAGAGTATTGTATTTCAAAATCTGATATTTTTTTTATTCCGCTTATAACAGACATAGTTCTAGTTATATGATTTGCTGGCATTTAGAGCATATTAGAGTAACTACTAAAAAAAACTCCAACAAAAAAACCCCAAACAAAACCTGCTTGTGAGGCAGCAAATCAACATTAGTCTGATAAAACAAAAGTCTGCTTCCCTGAATGCAATCACTGCCCTGTAAAGCCCTTTAGACTAGCAAGGCCATATTTTACCAAACACAAGGGACATTTTAAAACAAGAATAAATGAACATTGCAGGTAATGTTTTATAAAATACAAAGATATAATACCACTCTTGTCCAACTCAAATTGCCCACTTCAGTCCAAATTACAGTCATTGTTATACAGTGCAAATAAAATAAGGCATATTATCCAGGTATGATCTTTTTCTCTTAGAAATACACAGGTGACCCCGACTGAGACTTGTATGAATGTAGTTTAAGTTGTTAGCTCACATTTGAAGTATCCTTTCTGTCAGGAAATATTTTGCGAAATTTATTCTTAATATTCCTTTTGCTAAGTTTATTCTGTTATGCTTTGGGAAACTTTACAGTTCTCCTTCTCCTGTGCAATATTTATAGACTTAATCTAACCCTCTCACTTAGGCAGATGTCATCAGAGTTCCCTTAAGCCCTAGATTAGCAAGACTGTATTTTGCTGAACGTGGGTAGCATTTAAAAATGAGCAGGATAACTGAGTATTTGCAACTGATGTTTTATAAAGCATAAAATTACTTTTTGAATGTTTCGCCCACATGCTTTTGTATTGCTCTTTGAGCTTCAAGGAGGAAAGACATTCTTTTTGATATGCATAATTTAAAGTGATTTTCTGTTTCACCTCAAGTATTTTTTAGGGCAATAAAGTATTTGAACACCAAAGCTTCCTAGATCAAAAAAGCTGCCCCATCTGTTCCTCTCACAATCTAACTGAGGAGGACTGTCACTGAAAATCACTACTATTCCACAGATCAGCCCTTTTTCCCCACACTTTTTTAGTAGAGCTACCTGGATTTTAGCCAGAAGATACCGATTTGTGAAAATGAAAGCCTTGGGACATTTTGCTCTGATACATTGATATTTACAAAATCCCATGGATGCCACCAGGCAACATTTGGTTGCCCACTTGTTTTCCCCACTTGACAGTGGAGGAGGCCGGAAGTCAAGAGGAAGCAGTAGCCCAAATCTGTTGGGTGTTCTGGGATCCTTCAGCTCCTGTTCTTCACCATGAGATCACAGATCTCCTAGTCAATGTCTCTTGTAGCAGATAAAACAGGGCTGAGCACTTGAGCACCGTCATGTGCTATGTCTCATGGTTAGCAGTCCACTCTTGTCATGGCTTGGGCATATGCTTTTCAACAGGACGTGGGTTTGGCCCCCATCACGATACAGAGAAGTGCAGGAGATGCCCATGCTCCTCAGGACCACATTTCTGTGGGACTGTAAAGTTGTAGCTGGAGGTAAAGGCAGCTGGGTGTGCAGTTCTGTTCTGATCCTGAACTGAGGCATTTTCTTTTTCCTGATAGAAGAGGTTTTGCAATCTTTCTCACTTCAAGGTGCATCAATAGGCAGGCAGTAGGGCAGGCCTGCAGTCCTTTACATCCATTCACAAGGTTCTCTTGGTAGCATAGAGGAACCATTTACATTTCATTTTTCTGACTTACTGACCCTGGCCAGTGCCTTTCTCATAGTGTTTCAGATTCAACAGACCCTAAGCATCCTTAAATAAAACTTGTAAAGTACAAGCCCATAATGACATGATTATTTATCATGAGAAAGAGATGAAATCCCTTTTTTCCTTCATAGTCTTTTCAGCATCAGCCAATTGAAGCCTAAAATTCCCTTTCTTTACATGATTACCTCCTCCTCCCTGCCTCTCTGTCAGTACTGCTGCAAGGGTTCACTCTCACCAACAACCCCATTAACACTGTCTGTTTGACTCTGTTGCACAGAAAGACAGGCGAAAGTGCTTATTGGAGTGGCCTGGAGCCTCTCTTTCCTGTTTTCCATACCAACTCTGATTATTTTTGGGAAACGGCAGCTCTCCAACGGAGAAGTGCAGTGCTGGGCTCTCTGGCCTGATGACTCCTACTGGATACCCTACATGACAGTGGTGGCTTTCCTGGTGTATTTCATTCCTCTGATCATTATCAGGTAAGCCTGAACCGCAATCAGCAAGCATGTGGTAAAAGCTGTCAAGTGTGCAATCAGCATAATGCCTTAATTTCTACTCATTCATTACAATTTCATTTCCATGCCTGCTGTATAGCTGCTTCGGTTTTTATCACATAATACATGGGTTGCTGTACTTGCCCTGGGTGTTCTCCATGTGGTATTAAGAGCCAGAAACATTTTCTCTGAAAAGAGGAATGAATCTCTAAGTGTGTCCACTTATCTCCACAGCTTCAGGCTTGAAAGATACTTCCATAAATCCAGTATGAATATCTACTTATTATTACAAAAGATAATTTTAATGAAAGCACAGGAAACTACATTTAACACTAATTATAGTAAAATTAAATTGAAGTGCTCTCAAGCTTCACAGTTTTAGACAAGTATTCCTTCACCAGGATTGGAAAGAAACCTCCAAGCATTTGAAGTTGCCAACCACTTTTAAAATAGGAGCAAATACAATTCTTCCTGTTTTGTTATGGGGAACCTAAGCTGCAAATATTTGAGACTGATTTGCCCCAAATCACAAAGGCAATCTGCTGCAGAATCTATTTTAAACTGAGGCCAACCAATAACCCAGACTGTGCCCAGTGATCAGTGAAGTTTATTACCTCCCTCTAGGGCACTGCCATTAGTTGACGTTAAACAAAAATTATCTAGCCATGAGGAGTAACCAACGCAAAGGAGCAGCCAAAATCTGATGTGGAAGGGGATTGAGGTTTCTTAACTGCCTAGAAAGGCTCCCAGTGGCAGTAACTTGTTCTCTGAGCCCTTATCTTTCTTTCCCCCCCTTTTTTTTTCTCTTTCAGTAGCAAGGTTACTAGGATTTCTTGGTGTCCATCTCTTCTTTTTAGCAGCAAAGAAGACTTGCTGGGACTCCTTTTTCCCCACGTAATTTGATGACAGGCTGTTTGGACTCTAAGAGGGGAATTACGTTTGCATGTCCCTTGGATATATCTCTCAGTCCATCTGCTTTTCCAACAAGTGATGAGCCATGAGTCTCTGTTAGCTTCCTGCTCATTAGCACCCCGGGTGAGAGCAGGGTGGGGAGTGGAAGAAGGTGCTGACCTTTTCCAGCTGATGACAAGACTGGCTACAAAAGCTAAATGCCTTGAAGTTTTTTACTGTTTTATCATGGATATTAAGTTCTACACCTTTTAATAGAAACAAGTTTATCTTTGATAGAATCAAAACCATGTGATACTTGAAGTCACCTGACTTTTTGATATGGATTCAACATGGACTGGTATTGCTCCCTAGAGAGAAGGGATGATTATAACACTTTGCTCTTAACATGTCAGTTTGCTAAACCTTCTATTTTTGCGCCAGATTGCACAGATATAATAAATAAAATCATGAAAATTCTCCTTAAAGAAAGGATGTGATAGCAATAGAGAAAAATTACTCCCAAGTTGTCCAATAGCTCTTCCTTCCTGGATAGGATCATTTCTCTATATGTTGTCCTGTCTCTTAAAGCAGCCTAGTTTTAAATAAACCAAAAAAATATTCTTGGGAATATGTAAATAAAAATTTGGGTAGATCTGCAGCCCAGCACTAGCAGCAAAAAAAAATAAACACACACTGAACAGGCAAAAAGCAATTTAAGAGTGGAAAGAAATGGCACAAGAGAACTTTGAGGATGACTGTTACTATTAGAGGGATTCTTTAATGAGCTTTCTCAAGTAGCTAGCAATCAGGAAATTCTAGCCAGCATTTAAGTTTTTTAGAAAAAGACCCACAGCCTGTCCAGTTACCAGTCATTCCATAGGTGTGTGAAACATCTCTTTCCCCCTCAAACATACAGATTTGCATGCTTTCTATTACAGACCAGCTACTCCTTTTTACATGCCATATATACTTGTTTGGCAAGAAAAGACAAGTTACAGAGCAACGAATATTTCAGAGCTGTTGACATTATACTCCCCTCCTCCCTGCCAAAGGAAGATATTCAAACCAGATCAGCTCTGTGACTTGCTTTACAGTAAATCCCCAGAAGCAAGAAGGTGATGAAGACATGAGAGGAAAGGGAAAGGCAGTGAAACTGGCATTTCATGAGATTGCCCTGACAGCTGAGACATGAATAAAACATCCTAAAATTTTTGTGCCTTTAACCTTAAGCAACTTTCACACAAGAAGTTTATGGCAGCTCAGGAACTTGAAACACTGGCCTTGGAGGCAGGGGGCAGCGCAGTGCCGGTTGCTGTCCAGACACATCCCTGGTTTCAGAGTATATTAATACAAATGCTCCTGTGTCAGCAGAAGTCAGATTTTTGACATGTCCTAAGTGGTGTCTGGCACTGGGAGGAAGGAAGGGGAGTGGTACAGGGAAAGATTTTTTGGTGCCTATTTATTTCTAGTTGTCAGTGATACCATTTTGTTCAGAACACAGAGGATGGTCTAGAACTACAGAAAAAGAGGATTATCATCAGGGCAAGGTCAGCTGAGACATTATGAAAAAATGCCATGCAATTTGGAAAGAAATGGCTATTTTTTAGAATGTTTTTTCAAGTCTCAAGCATAAAAGTGAAGGTTGCAACTTCCCAGCTGAGGTATCTGTAAAACATCTGTCAATGCAGCCTGAAGGTGTGACATCCATTTTCTCAAAAATTATTGGCAGTCCAGGAGTTTAAAGCTAATCCACCTGATGTGGCTGCAGCAAATAAATACTCTGGTAAGCAGTCTGTGGCTCAAGAACAACAGGAATGGCTGTTAATATCTGCAGGGACTCACTTTCTCTGCAAATGTTTTGTTCCACCTAATACTTTCAGATACACAGTAGGTTTGATGATAAATGAGACACGATTTCATAAGGGTGAGAGAGATCATGTGCATCTTAGTTGTGTGTTACTCTGTCAAGAGATTAATTGTAAAAATGAAAGGTTTTATTTAGTAAATGAAGGAAGGCATTTTGTGATTTATTTTTTTTAATGCTCTTTAGCTGAAGATGTTACCTAAAAAAGGCCACAACATAATGACAGAGAGAAGATCCATAGATGTGCACTGAAAAGTCACATAGATGTGACTGAAAAGTCAAGGACCAGTATCTAAGAAGGTGTGACTACATATAAACCAGAAACCAAGGCACAAGACACACTTACTGAGTCAGTAAGGCAGGGTGCACACAGGGAAAAAAATAAAATCTTTTCTGCAAAAATTCATATTGTTTGCACAGCTACTTTATTTTCTCTGCTGAAGCACTCTGATTTAGCTGCACGGCAGGTGCCTGATGCAATGTGGGACACTGGCTGGCGGAGTTAATTCTTAATTAGTTCTGCTGCCTGAATTTGCTGAAACCCAAACCTCTAGAGCAAAGCTGTTCACTGATGACAGCACTTTTTTCTGGTGCTGTTCATCTGAAGTGCATAAAAAGGATAAAATCTTACTTTTCAGGTGCAGGACTTAATTCCACACTAGATACACTGCTTTGGCTGAGCTGTTTTCACTTTTTACAGTCCAGACACCACCATCTTTCAGATTCTCTCATCCATCCCTCAGCTCTCTCAGTAGAGCTGATTTTACATGTTCCTGACAGCCTTCAACTAACTCACAGGAGTTGTGCTATTCATAACACTGCAGCCCATGGAATGAATTATTTAGCTGATAACCTTATGCTCAGTCTGGAAAATCCTTCCACTGACAAGCTAAACCCCCAGATGTGGTGTGAGCACTTAGATTCCAAGCCAAAACATCAAACAAGAAAACATTCTGTCCCCCTGTTTTGTTTGGGGTTTTTTAAACATATATTTAAAAAGGTAATTTATGAAGAAAACTGCAACAGCCTGAAAGATTTAAATACTTGTGAGGTCTATTCCTACCACTTCTTCGCAACTGGGAAATCAGCAATCAGTTATCAAACAGCTTGTGGTTTTTTAGCAAGTTTTTTCATCTGATTATAATACAAATGAAGAAGACGTGAATAATGAAAACAGAATGAAAAGCTGTTATTAGTATTTTTAACCCAAGCGTGTGGTTATCTCTGAGAGATGAAAAAAGGGGAGAATATTTGTTCTTTTAATGTAAAATCTTTCCTTGTCCCCCCTATTTCAGTGTCGTACAGGGAGAGCCACAGATCCCGAATCAGGTATTTCTATACAGTGCTTAAAAATTTGTTCTGTTCCCTCTTATTTACACTATTCTACCACTTCTGCAGTTGATATTGTCAACCTACCAAACCTCAGAAAATTCAGAAAAAAGTAATTAGGGAACCTGCAATAATTAGTTCTCTCCTATTTGAGGACAAGTGTCATCAACTATAACCAAAGCCTTTTCTCCTAT
Organism: Manacus vitellinus; assembly: GCF_001715985.3. NCBI lineage: Eukaryota > Metazoa > Chordata > Aves > Passeriformes > Pipridae > Manacus > Manacus vitellinus. The sequence goes on along the minus strand of NW_021940535.1, from coordinate 8,936,355 downwards.
GCTGAAGTACACCAAGAAAAGCTCAAATGGCATCTGTGATAGTTGAAAACTGGGGCATTGCTGAGCAGAGGTTAGATACAGGTCAAGTTTGCTCTCCTGCAAATAGTTGCATCTGGGCCCATCAGATCCTGTGATGGGGAGACAGGACAGCTACTGGGTTTCTATTCTGTATCACTACTCTGTCAAAACATAATTATATTCTGGTACTTGAGTGTTCAGAAATTCAGAGGGGTTTTAGCTGTTATTCATGATTGCTAAATATATTTTTATATTATGAATGTAATACATAGGCATTTATCTAATATAATTGCAAATTCATGTTTAAAAAAAATTGCTAAACCTCCTCTTGAAGCATAGAGGAAAAAATATCCATCTGCTGTTTAAAATCTAAACTCCAAAGAGAACATTTGCTTTGGAGCAGCTGAAAAATAATTAGAAGAGAAAAACCAGAATTGACTAAAAGGAAATATACGGAATTAAACCCAAGGTATTGTAATGAAATAAAAAAATAGATTAAATAAAAGGTATTTCTCTGAATTAAATAAAGGAACTAGAAATACCATTAATAATAATACTAAAGGTCATTTTTTGAGCTTGATTCAGTGAGCACATTCATTTTTGCCTGCAATTTCCATTTCTAAATAAGAAAGCATAGATCCTGCACATATGTTCTAATATCTGCTCATCTCTTCATTTACCCATCACATATACATGCAATGGTTTGTTCAAATGAGATTACATATGCCTTTTTTTTTTTAGATAAGCAGCACTGTAAATTAGCTACCATAAAACAATGCAGCTGCATCACTTTGCACAAATAAATTATAAGGAACAATAGGCAACGCTGGATGATAAATAGAAGCATTTAGCAGGGAGCCTAAGTGCACTTTTGCCATGGTAAAGGCTCATTTTACTAGAAAATATTGAGGCTGGATGGGATACTGTCATAATGCAATTATTTACTTAAAATAAATAATCCGTGGTTAAAGAGTGGGCAGACCAATAACTCTTATGATTGATAATACGAATATACAACTTTACCAGAAGACAGTTCATTTTCCAAAAAAAGTGATCCATGAATTAAAAATAAAGATGGGGTGGGACTATTCATGTATGACTAAACATAAGTTACATATTTACTTGATAAAGAATGCTGTAATTACCAATGAGGCTTATTAAACAACACCATTAACTAATAAGACGCAATGATGAAAATGGATCTTAGTCCCTCAGAATTTGGATCATGTTAAGTCGTTTTTGGAGATGCAAAGAATTTCCTTTTCTCAGATATATCCATAATGTGAACAATATTCTTGTATTTTCCTGCCACCTCTCAAGATATGCATTTTATCAGGGCTAGAAAAATTGTCACATTTTCAGATCAACAGCATGTCCTTTTTATCCTGTGGTCTTCAAGGCCTGAGCAGCTCCTTTTCAAAATATCTTGGATGAATTTTCCATTCAAGTTTGACTACTCCACGATAAATAGTACTCTTTCATTAGTTTGTCACCTAAAAATAATGGGCCACAACAACTCATATAGTATTTTCATATCACAGTGTGTATTACAATGACTAGAGCACATGTTTCTGTAGCCCCCAAGAAACCTCAGCGAGGGCTTTAAGACCAGTGCACTCTGTGCTTACAGATACAAAGAAACGTGACAACATCTGGACCTAAAGAACTGTACATCATATCTCTCAGTGCTTTCAGTGGAGACAAGAGCAAGCAGCATGCAGACATGTTACATGGGTTGAAAAATGGGTTTGTGGCAATGTGTATTGTGCTTTTACACTTGATAGTGAAAGCTGAGCAGCTTGACATGCAGAGGAAGGGAACCGATATTACAATACGGTCAGAATGGTGCAGACCGCTGCCAAACACCCCTCTGAATACCAGTTATCATCTGTTCCCTGTTACTCTTTGCTCATCTGCCACTTCGATTTCCAAGTGGGAATTTCTTCCCACCCTTTGAGATCTGACCAACTTCCACATTCTCCTTCAGCTGCCTTTTACAGAAAGAAAGGAGCTACAAATGCATTCTGAAAAAAAATTGTTTTTCTGTTGTAAGAAAAACACAACTTCTGTTCCATAAGTGTTTTACTCTTGCGGCTTTGAAACACACATGCAGTTGCCTTCTATGATCTTAAGATTTAGGTGACAAATTTCTGGAAACTCCAGTTTCTTAGCTCCATGCCAACATTTCTATGGGGAAAAAAAATTGGTTAGGCACTAGTACGAGTTAGGCACTCTTTGGAGTCCCAGAGAGATCAAATCATAAAGGCATAATTGTGGCTGGCAAAACCATCACTCAGAAGATTACCTAGCATAACAAGTGACTTGGCTTTCCTGACACCCACCTTGAGCATCCTTACACCACCCCTGGTCCACTCCTGATAAGGAAAGCTCCAATGGTTTCAGCTATAGAGATATGAAAGATGAACAGAGGCAAAAACACCAGCACAAACCCACTATGTTGGCAGCACTTTATAAACCTCTGGATTAAAACAGGAATTCAGCTTTCCACTGGAGTCCTAAAAATTAGGGATACAAATGAATCACATGTAATCTCATATGTGAAATGCCAATGAAGACAAAAAATGCTGTAACTATCTGGCAAAAGGCATGTTCCTACCAGATTCTGCAGCTAAGAGGGAAAGCATTCTGGGATCAAAAGGAAAGCAAGTGAGGAGCCTGACTTTATAATTCAATCCTTGTGGCACTTGGCTGGAAGTAGGAAGTCTGACTATTTTGACTGCAGAATTAGACCTCTTTGTCCTGATGCTTAAGCAGCTCTGAACATGTCTTGCTGGACACAGGCAAGTCTGCATCAGAGGGGACATTGTTTCAACTACAAATACAAAGGCCAGGCTAGAGATAGCAGGTTAGGGAGAAAATAGAAACAGGATTTTTAAGAATTGGCTGGAAATTGTTTTGAGATTACAACAATTATCATTATAATACATTCTTATTCATTGGAACAATCAAAGGAGAAATAATATGGGAATTTTCCACCATTGTCAGTACAAAGTAGAAAGAAACTCTCAAGTGTATGAGCTGTTAAATAAACAGCCTCTTGAAAAGCCAGGAGATAAAAGGAAAATGTTCAATTCAGCTGGGAGCCAAGCTGGACCTTTGAGGAGGTTAAGGAGAGCAACTTGTAGTCCACAGCAACTGCATGCAAACCCCCCACTGGGCAAAGATGTTACGGCTCCACTGCACAGCCCAGACCGCACAATGAATCTACAGCTCTCACATACTATATCTGGAAACCAGATGGCTCAAACTTCCACAGAAAGGAAACCTCCAAATTTCTAGTAGCTTTTTGAGCACAAATATCACCTTTGCAAGCGTGTCTAGCAATTGATGGTGCTGTAGGAAAGGCTCATAAATCAATCTGAAAGGTCTAGTAAGACTAATGCCTCTTCTGACAATGAAAATAAACCAAATAACAGTAAGACACGTTTTTGCCTCTATAAAACACCCTGAAACAATGTTCTTAGTTGCACCTTTTTCACAGAGGGACCACTAAGGTTTAAGGCAATTAATGCTCAGGCTGCCCCAAATTCTCCAGAGCACTGTGTTGTATTGCAAATGGTACATAACGACTCCTGTTATGATGCTTGGATTTTACATCAGGAAAACATGGCAACCTGAGTGCATTAGCTGAAATATTCTTAAGTCATTTTTTGTCTTCCTTAGCAAACCAAAAAGGAAAACAGCAGTCAAAGGTATGCTGTTGCTTAGTGATTTTAGCTGCACGTTATGCACACTTGCAGGAGAAAAGGCAGTCAGAGCAAGGCCTCGTATCTTTGGCATATAAACTGCTGAAAAGGTAACATCCTCAAGGAGGATGTGGGTTCAAACGGATCTTTGGCCTGAAAAAATTATTTTTACCTATTCCATACTAAACGAATGGAAGTTCAGATTGGTTATTGCCTTAGGGAAAGATCATAACTATCCAAGGTCATTGTGCACTAGGGTACTTTTCATCTATTCCCATGGAAAGTATATATTTCTCTCTAAATATGCAAATTGTGGTGGATCTGGTTTTGAATCATCTATCTGATACTTCTGTCCTCCTTGATTTCCACCACAGGACCTTGAGACCCAAAACTGAGCACTTCTGTATTTAACTGCATTTCTCGGGGATCTCGCCCCTATCAAATTCCCCAGGGTACCATTTTATTATTCATTAGCTTCACACTCACAAAGTAACACCAAAACAGAAATGTACATATAGCAGTACCAGGTCCCTCCCCCTGCTTCCCTCTTTTCAAAGCTAGTGTCCTGGGGCTGGTACCCAAGAGGATTTGGCTTTGGTTAGCTCAAAATCCCCACTGAGCTCTTGCCTGTGAGATTTTGGCCTAATCACTGCCTTCCTCTGAGCCTCAGATTTGACATCTACAAAGCCAGGACAATCATAAGGACTCCCGTGGTGAAAACTCTTCAGATCTGCTTCAGAAAAATACTATGTGAGAGTCATATCTTATTTACTATTGTTGTTGCCATTTATTATTTTTATTCCTGTGCAGCCCCATCATCTCAATGAACTCCTTACACATAGATAAGTGTAATCATAGAGCACAAATGACCCGGGATGCCTGCTAAATTTACTGTGCCTAATAATACCAATGACTCTTTCCCTTCTGCAGCGTCATATATTCAATCGTGATTCGAACCATCTGGATGAAGAGCAAAGCTCAGGCTGTCATCCTATCCAGCTGTCCTGGTGAGTCTCAGCATGCACGTGACTCCAGCCTCATGGTTCAATTCCGGCTGGTTCTCACAAATCTGGGAATGCCTGGATGTGCAGTGTTGTGTTGGGCCCCCATCACAGCAGTGGAAATGGGGTTTCTGTAAATGTTCATTCATAACTCTTTTCTACATTGTTTACCTTCTTTGCTTTGACACTAAGCCCTCTTTAGAGAAACAATAGGAAAAATCTGTGAGAAAATTATTAAAAAGTGAAAACTACTTATTCTAGAACTTAGAATTCCTATTCCTAGACCTTTGTCCATTTTCAGAATAAATATTTTCTAGCATATACCTAGGTAACACTTTTTCTGTGTTTTCGCATTTCCTTGGCAAATCTGGATTTTGCTCAAGATCAGAAATTCTTGGCCACAGAAGGCTATAAAATGAGTGAGCATTCCATCCCAAGACTATAAATGCCAAAATGTTTCAGAAAGATCTACTCTGATTACATTTACCTTTTTGATTTTGGGTGGCTCAGGTTTTAAGGGTTCAACTTGAGCAGACTTGAAAGTGCCCAAATTTCAGGAACTACTGAGCTCCTGACTGACACCAGGGAAGGATGGGGCTATGTATTCCTGTTCTGCCTGCCAAGGTACACACTCACACATCCACACACCAGCCCTATTCTCTTACTAGCTGAACTCTTCTTTCCCCAGGTGGCACAACCTCTGCTGGCTGCACCAGTCGTGGGTTCATATCAAGGGCAAAAGTGAAAGCTATCAAGTACAGCATTGTAATTATCCTTGGTAAGTGAAAAGCCCCTCAGTTGATAGCTAGGGAGGATGCTGACATGAGGAAGCTGCTTCTCCCTAGCAACCTCCATCAGCAGCAGACAAAGTGCAGTAGATAGCTCAAAGAAGGAACTTAGATCCCTGACTTGCCTTCTGACCCTGTCCTTCCTCTCTCCTCTGGCTGACACACTCCTATTTTAGGCATCTGACATAAGCCTCAAATGAAATTATATGCACAGCATTAAGAAAGTAAAGAAGAGACAATGTCTAAAAGGAAAAAGGAAGGGGTCATCTCCTTCCCATCCAGACTGCTGAAAGATTTGGCAACTGAGTTGTCTTTTAGGCTTAGAGACTATGTATGGCGTGTGAGCTGCTGGGCTGGTGCAAGGCAGAGGAAGGAGAGGCAAGATGTGGAGCGATTGCATTTGATGTTACAGGTGTGTTGCCTGCCGAGATGGAAAGAATGAACTCTCCTTTCCTGACTGAGCAACAGATGACTCAGTGCAGGCATTCTCTGTCTCCCAGGGAAATTACATTATTCTGATGCAATTAGGAGGCTGATATTCTATCTCAATAAATAAAACCAGCGTCACACAAGGCTTGTGATTAACTGCAGCGAAATGCAGGAAAGCGACCAAAGCTGTTTACTCTCGAGGGCTGACAATCATCCCCTGACACTGAAAAAGAGATTGCTTCTCTTTCCAATACTGTGCAAAATTCAGATTGGAGGATACTGTGATAATAGCCACTACTGAGTTGCTTAGCTCACCGTGTAGAGGTAGTGTCTGCAGACGTGAGAGAGGGTGGTGTGATTCATACCTTTCATAAGCCCAAGAACAGCTTCTTTGTGTCTGAACTTTTCTGAGAAAGATTTTGTCAGATGCAACTACTACTGCAAGGCCATCAGGTGTTAAGATCTCACATGGATGGTCAGTATTTCAGTGTACCTTGGTAATATTAGGCACGCAGCCTCTCTTGATGTGCAAACAGGTAACTTAAAAGTTCTGCACAGTTAGTGCTATGATCCACATGCTGGGACTGTGTACTGCTATTTTATGGATATCTCTGCATAGACACCTCCTGTTTGGTTACTCTACAATACAGGAGGTGAGTTTACCTCTTCCTGGCACTTTCAAGGAGCACTCAGCTAGGTGCCAGAGAAGAAATACTGATTAATGTGACAAGAAACAGGCATGAGGTCACTCTTCTGTCTCATCTAGGTCAGGAAGAGATCGTGTCTGATTTTACAGATTGTTTGCAACCCAGGTACTTATAGGTTGTTGAGTGAACTGCCTGTCACAGTATTTCTATGGAAATCCTGAATCATAAGCCTTTGTGAGAAGAGATGACACAAAAATTTGTGAAGGACAGATTCATTCCCTATGTTTGCAAATAAAGGTAGATCTGTGACCTTTTTTTTCCCTACCACCTCTGAAAAAAACCAGAGGCTATGAGCAATGGAGTCTTCTTTTCCCTTCCTCAAATTCATCTCTCAAATGGCAGTACAGGAAATTAGAGAATCTTCCTGCACATTCCATGTACACAGCACCTCCAGCCAGCATACCAAATGACATGTTGGTTTGCTGTAATGTGGTGTGAAAGAGTGTCATTCCTTGCTCCTGGGTGTCTGAGAGCCTTCTTTTAATAGGTGGCTATGACAGGCAGTGCTGTCACGGAGCAGCGCTTCGGCTGCGTGTACATTTAGATTGGCTGCTCACTCAGGGGACCATTAAAAGAGCACTTCACTATAACTGATGAAGCTTTAACTGGCTACCTATTTACCCTTTATGCATTGTGTAGTGTTCTGAAGTGTCTAAATATGTCTAAAGGGAGCATTCTAAACGCTTAGAGGAGTACACATAATATATTTTATAGGCATTAAAATAAAAATAAAGACAAATAAAAGCACAATCTAATAACTATTCTCTTAAATAAGATCCTGAATAGCGAGAGGGTTTTTTGCATAAACAAATATTTATGTGTTATGACAGTCTCTCCATGAGTGTGTAATTGCCTCCCTAAATTGCTCAACTATCCAACGTCAAGCTCTTCCTCTCTCTCTCTTCTGCAGCATTTGTTCTCTGTTGGAGCCCTTACTTTCTTTTTGATATCCTGGACAACTTCAACATACTCCCTGAGACTAAAGAGCGCTTCTTCGCATCCGTGATCATTCAGAACCTGCCAGCCTTGAACAGTGCCATCAACCCCCTCATCTACTGCTTCTTCAGCAACCGCCTCTGCCCCCCTTTCGAGTATTGCTCCTTTACTGTCACTCTGATTACCCCCTAAGAAGGGAGGGAACACAAGCACAGTCCGTAAGCTGACTAACTATTTTTTGTCCGTTTTAATTCTGATCATTCCTTATTTTTTACAGGGAAAGAAGAACTCAAAGGCTGGGAGGGACTTTCCGGGAAAGGAGTGATGGAGGGCAGAAGTTGCAGGTCCTGTCCAAACCGGAATACATCTAGCACAGACGATGCTCCGCAAAGCCACGCTGGAACCTGTACCGAAGACAACAGAGGTCCCCACAAGCCCTGTCATCGTGAAGCAGATGGACACTGACTGGCAAGAGCCTGCAACTTGCTGCTCTTGTGCATCTTACAGCACATATATTTTGGATCGGCACTGCAGCTTCAGCAATCTCACACTGCCAGTGCCAAACTCAGAGCAAGGGTTTTGTCTGCCTCTGTTTTGAGGCTTCATCTTGGCCCTCTGTTTAAAGCAAGTTGTAATCTATGCATGCTCCAAACAGCAAAAAAAAAAAAAAAAAAAAAAAAAAAAATAAAAGGTGTCTAGTCAGAGTCTTCTCTATTTTCCAGGAGTTGCTAAAAGCCATCTACTGTACCATCTGGCTCATATAACTGATAGAGTGTTTACAAATAATTACAGAGCAAGGACCCCAGTTAAAATGAAAGCACTGGCACTTTTCCAATGAGAACACACCCCTGCCACTCAATTATATATTATATCTGTTTTCATACAGAACCACTTACAAAGTCATAGCCAGACAAGAGGGGAATGAAGGTTTGGGTCACTGCCTGTCACATCTCCTGGCCTAGCTTCTCAGCTCATGCCAGCCACACCATCCCTGTAGCTCTTCTTCCCCATCCAGTGCGATATTTCCCTGCTGTGCTACCTTGGCACACAAGTGGCACCCCAGGATCCCAGAAGGGCTCCACATGACACATCCAAATAATCATTTATTTCTGGGCTACTAAGAAAGTGTTTGCCAGTCCCTCCCAGACCCCATGGTTCATCCCACGAACAGATCTTTATGTGCTTCTGTGACAAAGGCCCTGAACAGTCTTTTCAGGGCCCTATGGGGAGTTGCCATACAGGGCACTTTGTCACTGCAGACTAATCTCGCCACCCACACAGCAGCATTTCCCTACCCCCTACCCTATGTAAATCATCCCTGCCACTTAAATCATGCAAGGAACCATACATATCTTTGCACAAACTCAGAGCTTGAAAAAGACCCAAGTGAAACCATAAAACTCGAATTACATTTAGAAAAAATTAGCTGTTGACGGTCCAGTCTTGTAAACTCATTGTGAGGCTCACAGAACACCATCCGTCAGGCAAAGCTTTGCTGCACAGCACCCAAGCAGTTGGGCATCCCCTTCCCCCAGCCCTCAGGGCATCCTCCCACCACACTCTTCTCAAGTTTAAGGAGAAATTTCTCACGCAGGTTAAGTGGGTGGGGGAATGATATTAACTCCAATGCTCATTTTGCCACAAGGCAGCTTGAAGTGTTTGTGCGATAATACGCTCTAACCAGCTGTATGGCAAGTGTATTTGTTTCCACTCAGTAAAAAAATTATTCTTACTTAAGTGGAGTCAGTATTAAAACCTTTTTTTATTATTATGATCCTTTGCAATGAGTTTGTTCCCTGCAAAACAAGAATTGAATAAAATTTATTTATAATTACCTATATTACTAAAATACTTTTTCCTAAGTAGGAGATACATAAAATTGTGGGGCTTTATGTTCTCAGTAAAATAAATAAGGTATCTCTCTTTATTACCATGAAGTTCTGTTACTTATACTCTATGTCTAAATTTTAATAACTGCTTAATTAAAACTATGAATCTATACCAGCCTTTACAGCAGCCACCTTGGATAGACTGTATATAAGAACTAGAGCATGTAGTAACTTTCCCAAAAGTGGACTGCTTGGTTTAAGTTTCATAGTGATATAAATTGTGGGATTTAACTTTTTCATCTGATACATATACACTGGGTTTCTACTTTCAAACTATTAATGGAGTTTGTAGATTTAATACCTGGAAATCAGATAACATTTCTGAGCAGTACTTTGATTTGCAAATTTAATGTGACTCAGTCCCACTAAAATTTACACATAATTCAGTGTGGTCACCACAGGAATTATCCCATCTAAATTAAGCATATGCATGAATTAATGTAGAACTCTAGACTTAAATGAAGTCATTATTCATTTACTTTCAAAGAAACAGCCTTTTGTTTCATTCATTATTGTATTATGTACCATTTACATGTTGTTAATATCCTTTCTCCTCTGGACATGATTGTGATGCCTTTCCTCATATGAGACTCTTTCAGTTTAAAAGACCTCACACCACTTTTGTCTGCATCCCTTCCAAGTGCTTAAATACAGAAATAAATAATTTGTCTTATTTTCTATCCTGCTTTCTTACTGTAAAGGAGATGGCATTCTACTACCTTTTTATACTCTCCACATCTTCTGTCGTAAAGCAACAGAAGAAGTTGATTTTTTCCATTAGTCTGGAAAACACTTGCACAGCTCTCCTTTGTCTCTGGGGAGAGAGATTTAGGGAATTTCACCTGACTCCAGTAGGTTTCTTGTTCTTATTCCATGTCTGCAACTCGCTCTACATCTGTTGACTGTTTAGTTGCTTAATGGTGTCAGAGTTGTTACGACCAGACCTCAAACCTATGAGGAGAGGCAGCAAAAGTCAGTGTCAAGGTCTGATTGTCCCGAGAGGGAGTCTGAACACAACAAGAAGAGGGCACCCAGCTGGTTTGTCCATGACAACCCAGGAGGAGCTCTGGTTTTCAACAGCTTTAACACTTCAAGATGCATCTGTGAAATCCTTCTGACATTTCCACAGCGACCAGAATTATTTATATGCATGACTGTTAAGACATAAAATCCCATATGATAATAAAGTCCTATATGATTATAGATTCTCAGAAAGGATGAAAAATCAGATACTCATGCCTTAGAGAGGTCACATCAAACAGCATAGGACTAGGATACTTTTCAAACTAACACTAATTCAGGAGAATAGAAAATGTGTGCTTCTGTGTCAATGTCCAAGAAAATATAAATAAGAAAGCAATTTAACTTGCTTTTGGATATGTTTGATGCTATTTAATGTTCAATTCTCTAAGTCCAGATTTCAATCTGTTGTTAAGAGTGTAAAGTGATATTTTGTCTTTTAACTTGGTTTTGCCTTTGAAATTTGTCTCCTCTTTTAATTTTATTTTGAAAAAAAATAATGCAAGGCAGCAAAATTCAACATTCCACATTGCAACCATCGAAGAACAGTAAGTCAAAATCTACTCAGAAACATGTTGCATCCTCCTGCACACTGCTGACCCAGGGCTTAGAGGTGCAGATCAGTCAAAAAAACCCAACCAAACAAAAAAAACTACTTTGTTGTTTGCAGGTTTGGGGCTCTTTTTGAAAGATATCTTTCATGGAAAAGTAATTACACCTTTTGAGATGATATAGGATGATTTGAGTTCCACAGAATGAATGAAGATCCATACTCTACAGGTTACCTAGACATTTAAATATGAATTGTTCTATTGGAAATCAGGCACATGCAGGTCATTATGGAAGTGGACTTACAGAATATGCTTCTTCTAGAGTATAAGCTATTGTGAGCACTAGACCCTTACTAATAGCAGTCTCCAAGGACACAGAAGCAGAATAAAAGCAAATCTGGCACTTATTTTAGTCCAAACCCTGACATTTGAATACCAGAAATCTTTATGTCTATTCAGATTTCATATTTTCTTGGCACTGCAAGATGCAGGAAATTGGAAAAATCCTATCTCAGAACACTGGCCTCTGTGAAAAACACAGGAAAAATAACTCAACTAAAACCCCACAACATTTTCTAAGTGACTTTGGCAAACAATTTATCAAGATATGAGCACTTTGGGGTAACACTGAGCTAACTGAGAAGAGTCTCTTGGAACTCTCTACAAAGGAATACACTTGCTGATAAGATGCCTCAAGTTCTGCATCCCTTCAGAAAGTCTTAATTCACCATTTGTGCAGATATGTTTCAGACAAGAACCCAGAAGGCCTCACGCTACCTGCCACTTCACCTTACCCCTCACAGGGACTGAGGGGCATGTACTGTTAAGAAATACTTGATAGAAACAGAACAACCACAAAGGAAAGAAACTGCAGAAAGCACTACATACACACACACACACATATATATATATACATATGCTGTGGGCACAATTGCCTTTTGTCAGGAGACATTCCACAGACAAAAATAAACTAGTGTAGAAGCTATCTGTCTCTACCTTCCAACAAGAGCCTGGTGTTTACAGGAGCTGAGACTTTAGTTTATTCATCAACCTTGAGAAACATGATTAATTTGTGGAGTAAATGCGATTTTTAGTGAAAGGTAAAATATGTTTCATTTCCTTTAGCAAACTGTAATTTATTTTACACAGTGTTTAATTTAGATAAGCCTTATAGCCGAATGGTTCATTAGATAATCTTCTGTCACGTTTGAGGGCATCTTATTCTGAATATGCATAAAATATGGGGGTAGAGGGTCAGGCACACAAACACATGCACAGATTTACAAATAGACACCGCTAATTCCTCAGGCTGAGTTGGTTATGGTGGTATATAATTAGAAGCTTAATTTTTAGTTTACACTCAAGCAAGGGAAATGAAAATGGGCTAAAATTCAGCAACTTTAATAAGCTCAATAAAAATGAACAGAGTCTGAGGCATCACATAGAAAGAACTGGATGAACTTCAGAACCCAAATAGCAGAAATGTGAAGAAAGGTATCACACTGTGTGCTAATAATCAGTTGCATCAATTATGAGAAATTCTGTTATGAATTGGGAGCTAATCAGCTGGAAATATCTGAAGAGAAGAAAGCCTTAAGCATGTTCATCAGCTGTTCACTGACACTACGACAGCCAGTGGGGTCAGGTGGACTAATATGATCCCAACATGTATCTGGTGAAGCATTTTTCAGAAGAGCTAAGGCTGTGCTAGTGTCACTGTTCCTCTCTGTTGAGACCACTCTGTGTAAAACAAGAGAAAGAGGAAACATGGAAAAGAACAATCTGAGATTTCGGCTTGTTGGAGTTGGTAATATGGAAAGCTGAAAAGGGGTATTTCTGCTGCCTGTTAAGTCAATAATATCAGTGGGAAAAGGATGAAAAGGAAAAAAATAGTTAAAATACATGATAAATCCACAAAAACCCCTGCCCCTGGAATAATCTCACCATGAATAAATTCGAATAAATTCAGCTGACACGATGATCAGCCTGCCCAAATCTTATTGCGTGGGTTGGGAACAAACTTTTTGGTTATAGGAGAACCCTTCCAGTTTGTGCTATGGCAAGGCAAGGCACGACATTCTGTGCAAGCTTTTCAGGAGGACCAGGAGCTGATTCCTCTCATTTTGGATCCTGGTAATGGCCATGCCTTTGCAACGGTGCAACAAGGAGATCTAATATGAAGAGTATCAGAGGGGAATTTTATTTGGAGAGATAATATCTTCCTAAGTCATGAAGAGAGAGCTGGAAAAGCCAATGAACTGTCAGGCATGAACATGCTCTCCCCATTGCTGCCCTGCCAACTCACATTCAGGTTTCAAGGAAGTACAAGGTAGCAGCTGGCCTTTCTGATTGTGTACAGACTTTCAGGTTGAGATCAATACTGATGATGGCAGAGTTATACAAGCATTGCTCTTTGAAGTACAGTACTCTCTCCTCTTTGCCCAAGACACTCACGTGACAACCTTGTGTCAGAGCACCAGCCTCCAGCTACACTGGTGGTTTGCAGACAACCTGGGTCCACTCACTGGTATCTGAGTTCCCACCCTACTGCCTTCACAAGTGCGCGTGGTTTTACAAAGAGGTGACTAAAAGCCTGTAATTTGGGATACATTTATGCATGGAGTGATTGCAAAACTGCACCTTCTGGGCAGAAAAGACTAATGCCTAAAGGGAGAAGTTCTTGTAGCTGTAAATTGATAAAGTGTCCTAGACTTAAAGGATTTGGGTCCCTTTAATGCATTACGCAGGAAATTAAAGAGAAGTCAGACTCCCTTGATCATGCTAAAAGGTACTTTATGTAGCTACCAGGGAGTGAAAAGAGACTTTGAAGTGATCGAGTAGCAAAATATCACCAAGTCCCATTTGGACCCTATGGCTTAATCTTCTCATTTGGGAGGGAAGGATTACTCAAGAGAGTTTTTTAAAGCATAGACATGGGAATTACTGATTTGTATATATGTAATGTGGGTGGAAGAAGCATGCTCTGTTTTAATATGGCACCAAAATAACAATTTAAAGGTAACTCAGCATTGTGTTTATAAAATGGATGTAGGATAACTCATAGAGGAAAGTCAAATGTCATTAAACACATGGCAGTTCCCTGAACATCCCCCAAAGAATGAACTGTTAATGTGGGACAGGGTATAGGGTCATCTGGAAATTGTTATTGTCAATCAAACTCCTGCAGCAAATCATTATAATTTTTAGAAAACTTCGATTTTGAAGTTTTTTGCATGCAGAGAAAATCTCCTGGGTCAAACAGAAGAGAGAGGCACCTCAGCATCGCCATGGCCATGGCTGTGGCCACAGGGTTAAGGAATGTGCTTAAGCAAGCCTTGATTTAGCTTCCCACACCAAAACCCCCCAGATCTAGAAGTAAGGACACACTCCCTGGCTACTACTCCCACATGGTGTCCACTATCCACCCAGTGGTGTTGAACCCCTCAGGCTCATGTCATGACTCCCCATTCAAAACAATGTAACATCATAATAATAATAATACATGGGGGTGGGGGAAGAGAAAGAAAACCAAGAAAAACAAGTGATGCACAATACAGTTGCTCATCACCTGCTGACCAGTGTCAAACCCCATCCCTGAACCACACAGCCAGTAATCCCTTCCAGGTAAGTCCCCCAGTTTGTATACTGGACATGGTGTTCTGTGGTACGGAATATCCCTTTGGCAAGTTCAGGTCAGCTGCCCTGGCCATGCTCCCTCCCAGTTTCTCATGCACCTCCTCACTGGCAGAGCATGAGACACTGAAAAGTCCTTGACTTAGGGTTAGCACTGCTCAGCAACAACTAAACCATCAGTGTGTTATCAACATTATTCTCATTCTGAATGCAAAATACAGCACTCTATCAGCTACTAAGAAGTAATGAACTTTATCCCAGCCAAAACCAGGACAAGCTGCCTTTGCTTTCGCACCCCTCTGCAGCTCCTCCCCTCCTTCTCAGTCTATCTTCCTTCCCACACCAAGATTTTCATGCGGTTTGGGCGTTCTTATTGAGTCTGGAAAAATGTCTGCATTTTTAGGAAAAGAATAAAAAAGAAATGAATTTTGTGTAAATGAGTCTAGCCTAATTCAAGAGGGGGAACAAGGCTCTGCCTCAGTTTTCTTAAAGAGCTTTACTTGGCAAGGAAGAATCATTGCAACATACCAAGCTACTTGACTACAATAAACACTCATTTCAAATCCTAAAGACGTGGGTGAGATACCTAATTAACAACATATGGAGGCACACTGTTGGTATGGCTCATACAGGGACTCAGTAAGATATCAGAAAAGGCCTGTTGGGAACCCAGGATTACATTTTTGAACCTGTTTCATATTTGGAGCCAGATTCTCTGTTTGTGTATCTCAGCAGGTCTTTATCATCTTTCATTGAAGATATGGTGGGTTTTATTAGATCAGACCTACATCTGTATATCAAGGAATTTAAGTGTGAGCCATTCTAAATCGTGATCAATCATCAGAAAACAGGCATAATTGTAATTTTATAATTATGAGAATAATTGCAAAAGATTAGTAGTCTACCCAGTGGGAGACTTTGCAAAAGCCTGAAGGTAATTAAGCTGCTATATTTTGAAAGTATCTATATCAATTTAATTTCTTTTCTTAGATAAAGCAGCATGATCGTCAGTTTGCATTGTTGGAGGAGGCCTGTTGGGTGATGAATAAATATTTCTGGTAGATTAACACAGCCCTACCACAAGTCAGGAAGATTCTTTTTGTTGGTTTCAGTAGGAGTTGATCAGGCTCTGTTCAGGGAGAACACAAGACCTGTTTAATGTGTTTACATTTACTATTTTGGGCAGGACTGAACTGATTTAACTGCCACCTCAAAACAAACTGACATTTAAAAAACAGGTTGCTGAGACTTTTTTCCAGGTCGGCCAAGCAAAATGCTAAGAGAAAAATAGTGCACACTGACACAGAATTATCTAACAAAACACCCAAGAAATGGGGTAAGACAAATCACTGAAATGGTGGTAGAGTTTGTTTCCTGTTTCTTAAAAGACTGTCCTGATATCCTGCTGAAATTCAGTGGATTCAAATTACACTACAGACAGGAGAGACAGGAATATCATGGAATACCAATAATCTTGAAACAGCATGTATTTGATGACACTATGAAACAGAAATCTCTCCAAGATCACTTCATGAACCTCAGATATGTTCTTGACATTTGTATGGGTTTGGCAGTGGTATAACATAATTCCTGGGTCCACAAGTATGCTCAGAGTCCCATCTGTAGGAACTAAAGGAATAATGGAAACCTCTTCCTACTCAAGATCTGAACACCAGTTTCACTCCTTCCCACTGCAAACTGGGATTAAGCAGCATAAAACTCATGGAACCTGTTCAAAGGTCCCAGTAGACAAAAAGTCTTAAACTCAAGAAAATTCGCTACCCTGCCCTCAGAGTGTGATGAAAAGTCATAGATAGACTTTCAAAAACAGGCCTGGAGTATTTCACAGGTGTGATTCTCTTCATGGAAAATTTGAGGATTCATTGTCATCTTCTCTTTGCACCTTGAGGAAATCCTGGTTTCTGTGAGGTAAATTATAACGTGCTCTGGTGTCTGCAGGCTGAACCTCAGTCTGCAGAAAGGATCAAACTGGAAAAAGCCCAGGGAATATTTACTCATGGTCCAATAAGCCATGTCCAAGCCCATTATTTGAGTAGCCCTTTGTATGGCACTCCTGTGCACGTGTGAGGTTACAGGAAAAGAGTCAGAGGCCACAGTACCCTGCCTGACTATTCTACTTCATATTCAGAGCCAGTCTGGATACCTCTGCATGCTGCTGCACCCAGCTGCATCCTTAGACACTGCCTCTGCGCATATACCACCCTTATGTCTAGGAGACAATCACACCAAGTCTGACATCTGCCTTTTCAGTAAATTAAAGGCTTTTGGATAAAAGACTCAGCATGACTGATTGCTTTGCTGTTTGTTCAAGAGACACAAGGAAAAGGTGAACTTTGGAATAAAAGTGTTTCCCTGCCAAGACATTCTCTTTTAAGATTAGTAATATAGCAATTTGATTTTAATATGTCTATGGTGTCATAAAAGCCACCCACCACTTCATTTCTGCTTCACAAACCTAATATGGCTCAGATAATTAACTCAAAGACAAATGATTATCAAGATACACCAGTGGAATCATTAAACCCTTTAAACACAGAACCATTACTCTATTGACTGACAATCTTTATATGATTAGCTGAATTCATTTCATGATCTTTTCAGCCACCAGCACAAAACACAACTGCAGTTTCCCAGTTTTTGTCTTCTGAATTGCTACATTAGCTGCCTCTGAAGTTTGAATCACAAGGATTTGTGAAGCTTCTGCTGTTATCTATTAAAGTGATTTACAGTTCATACTATTTCAGGTGGCATATCTGCAAGCAGAGACAGAAGTGGCACTTCTGCTCTAAAGCTGCTTTTCAGTTCTTTAAAGCATTGCTGAAAAGGAGAGGAGTGGGGGGTGGAAGACTTTTCTAGTAGAGAGTGACTCTCAGGAAAGTTTGTTTACTTCAACCCCCAGCTACCATCAGAACAGCAGCGTGGTGTTTTGGTATACTGAACCCCCACATTTAGGGCTTTCTCCTGCCACCCCATTGCAGGACCGTAAATCCCTGACGGAGCATCAGAAATTCTACCACCACCATGTTGCGGTGTGTTGGATTCCAATATGTTATAATAGCCTACTGATGTCAGGGATCCTCTTTCTGTCTAATCCTCCAGATCCACTTGCTATGCAGACAAGGAATGGGAGGAAATGTGGAGATTAGTGAGAGACAGGCAGGGCTGACAGCAGGTGCCTCTGCCAGGGCAGTGCAGGCAGAGAGGGTATTGAGAAATCACCTTCCACTTAAGGTCCTGTCCCCAGGACTCTTGCAATTGCTTTGCTACCAAGCGTTATGCAATCTGAACCCTGTAGGTAGACCAAAAAAATGTGGAGAAATATTGTGTTGATCTGATTCAGTACGCTTATCACTGATTTGGAAATATAAAGGAAATCACTTTTGCTAAGGTATGCAGATGTCAAACCGATAAACATGGATGAGGGCTGAGAGTTCACAAAAGCAGGATAAGGTTTTTCAGTAAATTAGTCCTATACAAAATGTGTAGGAGTACAGTCAAGCACCAAACAATGCATCAAGGGGAAAAAAAAGTCCCCTCTATCTAGAGAAAATGGTGCTGAGGCTGGAAAGCCCAAGACTAGGAAGGAACTAGAGATGATAATAATAACGATTGTTATCATTACAAAGCATGAGCTCCCAGTGTTATCAGGGCATCAAAGGAGATCAGGGAAAAGAAATAAGGCATCATTCAATACCCTTCCATACACAATGGGAAGGACAGATGTAGAAATCACATAATTTTCAAAAAGCTTTTACAAAACGCAGGTGTTTTTAAGTAGTGGAGGAAATTGCCACAAGAAAGAAGTATGGGATTCTTTACCTTTGATGTCTTCTTACCCAAGTTGAGGAGTTTCTCTTTTTTATAAGCACAGTTCAGCAGTCCTTCCTCAGTTTAAAATATTTGAAAAGCAAAGTTATATTCTGCATGGCTTTGCATCATTTTAGCAGTAGTTAGCCATAATGGGTAATGTAAGAACCAAAGGTAAAATGGTTGTCCTGTCTCCAACCTGGTTTTTGCATCCTTAGTTTTGGATAGAAACAAACTCTAAACATTGATTGTTTATAACGAACCAGAAGGAGTCAAGTGCCCAGGTATCTTCTAGGACCTGTTGAAGTGGGACAGTGAAACCTAATCTCAACAGAGCATGTTAACAGAAGGGGTGAATAAGACTACATCTGGGTAGCAGGAAGAAACTTGCAGGACTGTGAAGGAGATCTCCTGGTCCTATTGTCATCAATAGAAATTCTGCCTTTGAATTCAAAAGAAACACACAAATATTGTTTAGCTCACCTGGGAGAAAGTCATAAAAGCAGAATCTGGACAACATTGTGATACTACTTATGAACAGTTGGGACATTTGCCTTATAAGAACAGAAAAAAAGATATAAAAACCAGAGATAAAGAAAAGACTAGATGCTCCTATCTATTTTGTCCCATGACCAAGGGAGAGCACTGGATTCAATTAGAAAGGCAATTACACTTGTAAATAATCACTGCAAATACCTTATTATAATTAGCATATCAGTATTTGGAATTCATCATTCCTTGCTAATACTTAATCAGTTTAATTCTTTGTAATTCTTCAATGCTTGACTGAAATGAGCAGCACCTGCAGTTACTGTAGCTCTGGGTGGGTTTCAGATTAAAAATATCATGATTGTTACCTTTGGAGGTAAAAAAATATCACAGGTGGTATCAGAAAGAAATTCCATTCCATGAAACATATGTCTATGAATGAATGCCCTGTCATATATTGCTTTTGGGCCTGTCTCCTTTTACATTTGCAGATAAACCCAGCCAAGATCACAGTACTGGTAAAACAGGGCCTTGGGGGAGATGGTTTCTAACCCCTTTGAGGATGTTGGTTTACTCTTTTTCTCTTCTAGCAACTGTTCTGGTTTGATGTAAATCTTTGCATGTAGTACTTTGCATATAGCATGTAGGAAAAGAGTGATTTTTCATTTTGGTGATGAAACAGTGATATTACCAATTGCAAATTTAATCTGCAGTGTGGACTGCTTATAGCTCTACAGCTGAGTCACTGTGACTGCTTGGATCTGCTTGTGTAATTTTGAGAAGGATTTATTTAAAAAAAAAGAAATGCAAGGAGGGAAGGAAGGACTAAACTAGCTCCTCGTTGGTGCTTGGCAAACACCTGAGCTTTTTTCTCCTGAATGGAGGATTAGTGGGCATTAATCCTTCCTGAAGCAGTTTCCCATAGGGAGCATGGTACACAGTGACTATTGAGAAGTTCTGACTCAGAAAAATTTGACAACTGCCCTTGTCTAAGTGCCAGGATGCCCATAGCCAAGCAGGAATGTGTCAGGCTTCCCCCTGAGAGAACCCTGGCCCCTAGAGCAGCAAGAAAAAAATCTATTCCTTCCATGGTTCCACCAACAACACTGGGCTTCAGCATGCTTGAGCCATTCTCAAAAGAAGTTCTCTTTGAAAGGACATATATATATATCAGCATCTCATGTGTGGGAGCACAAGCACAGGACCCACAAGCACAAGGCAGGCTGGTAAGGGTCTCCACAAGAGTTAACCTATACTAATATTCCATTCAATTTTTATTTCAGCTTTTTAAGGTCTGAAATTGTAATTACACAAACTAATGGTGAAGTTGTACTATCAAAAAAACACAGAATCAAGCCTGTTTTCATTTTTTCTACTTGGAACAGGGAGGCAATATTGTGAACATTCAGAGGGTTTTTTTAATAACCTGTCTGTGTTCAACTGCCAGCAGGTTTACTTTAAATATATTGCTCCCTCTTCACCTTCAAGCTCAGATGATGGTACGTTTTGTTCAATAAGACAGATGTGAAAATAATTCATTACCTGATGAAATACTGGTAGCTGAGGAAATGCATTCATGAATGCTTGAGGGAATTTGTTTACATGCACTCATTCATTGTCACTGTTAACCAGACTGAGCGTCTTTGACTTTCCTCCTCTTTTTTTTTTTTTTTTCCTAAACAAGACATTTGGAGACATTTTGAAGGTTCATTTAGCATTTCTCAAATGTCACCCAAACTCTGAATGATAAAGTTGATCTAATTTCTTTTTCATCCTCCATCACAACAAAGCCTTGGCAACTTACTCACTTAACAATTCTTTGGGTCATAGTCTGCAAACTGAAAATATGAGCTGAACTCTTAGTTGTGCTAGAATAAATCCCATTTCCTTGTGTTTCTTTGGTTTCTTCAGCTTCATTATTTCCACAGAAGATACCAACAGGGCAGCCAATTCCGCCTACACCTCCATGCACTTAGAGACAAGGGTGCTGAGAAAGAAGGGGTAGGCATCCTGTAACAGCTTTTAGGCTGACAGCTTGTTAGGCCTTTGGGTAACAACTCTCCATGGAGTTTGAAACCAATGGATTTTCTCACAGCTATTGAAGTCAGTCTGAATCTGAGGTACCACATCCACCAGGCTGTCAGAAAGAAAACTATTTATTCTTGTTAGGGTTGTTTCTAGACAGATCATTTCTGGGAACCACTAGCATGCAGGGAGGTGCTTGGGACATGCTGTGGAGGACTGGGAGGTCAAACTGCAGCAGCCCTGACAGATCAAATCTGCACCAGGATCACTGCAAAGCTGCACACATCCATGTGCAAAATTGCCTACGCACTGTCAAGCCTGATGAGATGCCTCTAACTGACACAAAACTGGAACCACAGGTAGCAAACTCTTCACACTATACCCTCCTGCCTCCCTCCTACACTGGGTGTGTCCTGCCAAGGTCTCAAGCCTGTAGACACACAAAATGAACTGAGTCATCAGTACTCCAGGTAAGACCTGTCTCTGCCTAACCTGCATGTTGACAATTTTATATTCTTTGAAAGTAGACATAAGTAGCTAGAACGGATAGGCTGCGAGTTGAACTTTATCTGAACTCTGTGGCTATGTTGTGTAAGTCAAAGATAGATTATAGTGAAATCTAGAGCTAACAGTCTGAACATTAATAATGGGCAGAATAGACAAAGCCAGCAGCTTACATATTACTTAAAAATTAATAGCTAGAGTTGATAGACCCCAGATCATGGTATATATACTGTAACAGCCATATTACAACATTGACTGCAGAATCAACTGAAACCCTCACCAAATCCTACCTAAGGAAGTATGAAGACAACAACATCACAATCATTTGGTAAGAAAACAGTGAACCAACAGAGAGTGAGAAGACCCCAGACCCTAATTCAGTTGTTTCTCCATACTGGCATGTGAGAGATAGGGACTTTAGATTGTAAGAGTTTAATTGCCCAGGAATTTCTTTGTTCATGGTCCCTCTTTTGAGGCACCTGGCTCAAGCTACCAGATACTACGATTGATCTGTGTCAATAAATCTATCTAACAGAGATGAGAGCCTAGTGACAAAATTTCTTTAACACTGTAAGACAGAGATAGAGTCAGGCCCCAGTGCCATTTCACACTTCCCCAAAGGGAGCCATCTCACTTTGCACAGTGTGCATCTGTGATCAGACCAGTGCACAGGACATCAGCTGATGGATGTATGGCATTGACCTAACCAGAACTTCCCACCACAAATCCTGAAGAATGAAGTCACTGCTGACAAACCCCCACTGAAGACAGAGAGGTTTGGTCCAAAGATTTGTGAAACCTCTGTGCCCCCTAATTCAGCTCTTTCGATGCTTGCCATTATACAACTTTCAGTAGTCCCACAACAGCAGGACACTGCCATTACAAGAAAAGAGTCAGTCTTACCAGGTTGTACAGTGACCTTGAGCTGACTTCTTCCTCAGTCAGTATGGAGTAGGGAAAAAAATGAAATGGAGTTGCCTTTCCAACATATCAGCATCTATTCAAAGGTGCACCCAAGTCTGCTTGCCTGAAACAGATGAAGACAGCTGGTGAAACTCCAAGTTTCAGTTATTTACACATTTACCAGAAAAACTCAATTCCCACAACTTTACCCATAGCAAATTTCCAAACAATGTTTCTTTTGCTGCTGAACGTGACTTTGTTTTTTTGGAAATACCAGCCACAATGAGCAAGTTCTGAAATACCAGAGTGAAACAATAGCAGGGGGCAGGAGAAAGGAAGGGAAGGCATTCAAAGTTACCAGAAGGAAAACTGCAATTTTCCAATCAGCTCACGAATGAGGGTTCATTGACACTGTGACAACTAGCACTTCAATCAGCCTGCAAAGACTCTTTAATCTAATTTGCAGATGAGATCAGGCCAAGCATTCCTGTTCGTTCAGTTCCTTGATCTAGTGCTAACCACACATCTCACCGTAGCTTGTGCCATCCACTCCTGCACCCAAGGGACTATCCACCCAAAAACAAGTGTATGATGCTTGCTACACTTTAGCGATAGCACAGAAAAATCCTTTTTCTTTTAAGTCAGTGCTAGTCTAAGAAGACCAAATGTACTACCAAAAATGCAATAGTGATAAAACAGCCTTACCAGGGTACAGCTTTAGAGGAAAGGAGGTTGATATTGTCTCTGTAACTATAATTACTTAAAGGGCATTTAAAGCAACAAAATTCAGCCCTCACTGTAACTGTGCCTTGGAATTGCACAAAATTGATAGAAAGAAACCACCAAGTAAAGGGTCATTGTAACACATGCAGTTTCCATGTGACATAGAGTCCATTACCATGTAAAAGACTAATAGATCAGAGAATAAGACAAAAAAGACAGAGAAGTTGCTATGGGGAGGTTGAACCCCAGAAGATGTGGGTCTGTGCCTCAACACTCAGTCATTTCCCCCGGGTGGGAAACTCCGAGTTTGAGTTTGGCAACTCAAAACTCACATGAGCCTTGTTTAACCCAGTACAAATGATGGCAATGTGGTTTATCCCCTGCTCACCTTCTCTCTTCACCTGCCAGGCAACGAGGGAGAGGAAGAAGGGTCATAAGCACATTTTCAAGAGTATAACATTGCTTCTTGCTGGATGCATTTTTCAAGGCAAGCCAGACACTGCCCCTTCACACATTGGATCAATCTGCAGCACAGCAGAGTTCTAATTCAGAGGAGTACCTAAAAATACAACTTTATCCTACCGATTACCCTCTCTACAAAAGTTCATGCTACCATCCCTCAAGCCCCATCCTCTTGCTTTTCCTGGGACATTTGCTTCAGGAAGATAAGGTCTAAGAGTAGGGATGCAGGGAAACTACATTGACATGGTGGCATGCTATTAACTGATGTGTCAATAACATAATTGACACCAAAACCACATTAAAGCGTGCGAGTATTGGAATGGAGACAGGCTGAGCACCGAGATGTGAGTTCAGTGCATCAGTTCCAAGTACAGGACACTGAGTTGTCTGCTTTGGGGGAGTCCCTGCTTCTTCTGTGCTCTGCCAGTCCCTGAGCCACAGCATACTCTATCCCCCGGCAAAACATCTCCCAGAAAGTGAGGGAAGCCCTAATCTGAGGCCAGAAGCATAAAAGCAAGAACAGGGACACTCCAGGCATGTCACTAAGGTGCTCCATGCAGGGCTGAAGGAAAAGTGTGCCAACCACACATCTACAGAAAATCCTATCAGCCACCTCTGCCAGCTGCAGCAGGTATTTTTGCTCTGCCACATAGACTGTGATTAACACAAGATGCTCGGAAGTTCTCCCTCATCTTTCCTTGGGAACAGGGATGGACTTTCCTAGATGTTTGTCAGGCTCATCAAGTAGCTCACACAGTCACTTGTGTTAATGAAAATCGTACAGAAAGGACCACCATCCGGATTGATGCTCCTTAACCCACAGAGCAAGAGAGTCAGTTCCACTACAGCTCAGCTTCCTCAGCTGGAAGTGAGTCGCACGCAATATGAGCAGAAGCATGGCTGTAAGAAACAGATTCCTTTACTGAACTTTAAAAATTAGATACCTTTCTGCAGCTATTTCTGACCTTCTAAAAATGTCATTTTTATTCATTCAAGCAATTTGCAACATGAAATTTTAAATATTATTCAGGAGAATCCTTTGTCCTTTTCAAAATGCCGTTATCTCATCCAGACACAAGCATTTGTTATTTATATGCCTCTTTTTAATTCTATTTTACTGTAGTACTGATAGTGAAGTGCATGACCTTTAACTACACTTTGAATTCCTCTTTACTTGCATTGCTTCAAGGATTTACACCACACTGAGCTTGCTCCGAGGCTGTTTCTTTAACTTCTTTGAAATATACTTGCCTGGAGGTAGGAGCCAGGGCTGTTCTTCCCAGCCCCCTTCACAATTCAAACAAGAGCTCCATGATCCTGTAATGTCCCCAGCTGTTCTCTGGGCTGCAGGAGGTGATGGCACAGCTTAGCAGTGCCTGGGTGTCTCTCTGCTCTCCCTCACACTGACAGAGCAATATTATGGATGCAAATACGTCTGTACAGAGGCACACGAGGTGGCTTTTCATCTGACTGCGCAGGATATCAAGACCACCACGATTCAGAGGTGTATCTGCCTAAACATTCAAGGCCAGCAGTGCTGCAGCTACTTTGCTTTTGTCATTTGAGCTGTTCAGATAAAAGCTTTGTGTCTCTGCTTTTATGCCAGCTACAATCTTTAAATCCCTGACTGCAGAGTCAGTATGCTCCCAGCCCTTCAATCGCCCCATCCTTATTTGTACACAGGCAGCAACATCACGTCAAAGACCGTCACAGTGCTGCAGGTTTCAGGCTCACCCCTTGTCCCTAGCTGTAAGCCAGCACTTGAGAAAAGAGAGGGTTTAAATCAGCCTAAATCCAAAGAAAACAAAGACAACTATTTCCAGAATGGCAAAATGCCATTATTTTTGCATTTCCATCTAAAGTGAGAATTCTTCTCTGGGTCATATATTAGCATCTCATCTAGTTATACAGCTTACAAAGGACAATATATTGACATAGGAACTTTTACACTGAAATGAGCGATGTTTTTGCAGTTACCTGAGCAAAAAACATATAGAGAATATGAAAAGGCAAGAGTAATTTTCTAGAGCTCCAACATACAGAATTTATAGAGATAATATCATATGAAACATTGAACTGAAAACAAACCCCAGCTATTTTGGACCGTGACCAAGTACCCTTAGATTGAAGCTGACAATGTGCATTCAGTCAGTTCAGTATTTCCAAGTTCCTTCTTGCTTTGAGCTTCATTCCCAATCTATTACCGGATACTATGCTGTGCTGCCAGACAGCAAACTGATCTTATTTACCATATAAATGCTCTTTCAACTAGACCACTGTTATTCAGGTCTTCTAGGTGCCAAGTGTCCTGGATGTGCAAGATTCCAGAAACTCCTTCAGGCCTCTGCATGTTCCTCCAGCGTAGCAGGGCACTGGATCTGTCCCACTCCATAGGGGCTGCTACTGAGTCATGCTCAACACATCAGTCATTATTTTTTCAGCACTTCAATGCCTAGGACAACAACTGCTAAAAGCCTACAGTTCTGTACCAGGGGAGGTTTAGACTGGATGCAAGGAAAATTCCTTCACCGACAGGGTTGTCAAGCATTGGAACAGGCTGCCCAAGGAAGTGATGGATTCACCATCTCTGGAGGTATTTAAAAGACACGTAGATGTGGTGCTTAGGAATGTGGTTTAGTGATGGACTTGGAAGTGCTGGATTAGTGACTGGACTCAAGGATCTTAAGGGTCTTTTTCAACCTAAAAATGATTCTATGATTCTAAAACACTTTTGCCCCCAGATAGACACAGCTGACAAGTGCCAGGGTGGGCAGCCTGTATCTAGTACCTGCCCTTCTGGGCGATACCTACCTACAGCATTACAAAGCCTGCTTATTCAACACAACCATATACCAGAACCAAAAGACTTATTCTCATACTTCCTGACTCTTACCAAATCTCTGGCTATTTGAGCTGAGGATGAGAACTTTGCTTCTCTCATATCTGGCACAGTTCAATCACTTTACATTTCTTCTTGGATTTTCAGACCTACGTCAGTGTAAACTGTTGACAACACATGGGATGGGAAAACTTTGTTCTCCAACTTTTTAGCCATTTCTCCAGGCTGAGGCTTTTCTTCACATCTCACACAATTGTTTTCTTCTCTTTATATTTGAGGAAGAACAGGGGGGATGCTAAATAAAAGTAACAAACCTTTACCTTAGACAGGGTATCTCAGACACAGATGTAGCTTCACCCTACAACACAAGCTCATGCCCTCCACCTGTGCATGCACACTCAAAGCTGGTGACTGCCCAAGTCATGACCTATATTTCTCATGTACCTTATTTATCATGCACCTGCCCTCCCCTCTTAATTAAAAAAAAACCCTGAATATAAGCTTGAACAATTTTCATGAAACAGTCAACATTTTATAAATAATGGGGGAAAAAGATCTGCAGCTTTAATGTGGAATTTCTCTCCTTGAACAGGAGGCCCCACAAGTGCTGGTGAGGGTAGGATGTGGTCAGTTCTCTACCCAGGACACATTCACAGCCTCTCACTGCTTAGCCTCAGAGGTCCTCAACTACAACATCAAAACCAGACCTCACTTTTCACAACTTCAGGCTTTAAGGTGTGACTTTGTAACATAGTTTCTTAGAGGGCTTAGAGGGTTTCCAGCATGCATGTTTCCCTCACACTCAGCTCTCAGCTGCACATGTCCACACCTAATTTGCACAAGCACTTTAAATTAGCTTTAATTTCAGCAATACAGTATTCTCTTGACCTGTTCCTATATCCAATTCCCTGTGATGCTGCACAAATGCCTCAGCTAACCAAAGGAGAGGGTGGTGGAGGCGGAGAGCCAGCAGGCCATGCTTTCTGGCAGTAACAGCAGCTTGTGGAGCTGCTGACATTGGCTTTGTACTCACAAAGCAGGCAGCATTTCAAACTGTCAAAGCTTTCCAAAATAATCGTCTGGTAAAACGTACTCCAAGGACAAAGCATTGTGAGGGTACCATGGATGAAAATTCTGAGCCAGCATTGATCCACTATTTGGATATGCACATGCTCTCTGACCACACAGCACATGTATGCACGTCCAGACACTGGAAAACCCACAAATGTGTCAAAGTTAATCCCTCCAAAACTAGCACAAGCCAAAACTAAGGTTGTTTGTAATAGCTAATTTATTCATTCTTTCTACATGTGGACATAACGCAATATAGAACAGAATTACTACCACAAAGTATATTTGATTTATATAGCAGATGGAATAGACCACCTTGATTAATTCTTTTTCATTAGTTTACCTTATTCCAAGTCTTCAGTGCATGGCCACACACCTTTACTCCACACTTTTCAGATTTGCTGCCTTAGATTGTTATTTCATAATCATCACACTATGAGTTTACATTAGACACATCAATGAAATTATCTCCTCAACACCTCTGTGAGGAAGTCCATCCTTCCAAGCCATACAGACACAGAAGAGGAGTCTTGCACCACCTGGTCTAAATTTATGTTTTTAAGTCAAACCTCCTAATGGCTTTATGGACAACTGCAAATGCTCAGCACTCTTTACAGCAGTTTCCACTTGCATTGGTGAAGGGGACACCACTGGAAAACTTTGTTCACCCTTTAGTTTGGCTGACTTAGTAAACTACCAGCAGACAATAAAGGGGTTAAGATATGACTCAACCACATCTTAGGAAATAACCCACTATGTTAGAGAAGCACACATCACTGTCTCCTCCAGAGCTGTGGGGTTCTCCAGGTCAAATGGAGACAAAAATGCACACTTCCCACCCTCGTTGTCCCCAGTCCAGTCCCCCTTAAACCTGTGCACTGCACCAGACCCACAGAAATCCCTCAGCTCCATGGCTTGCCTTTCAAGCCTGCACTGATGCCTATGACTTGACACATGGCTGCACCTTCGGGGTAGAACCCCTGACTACAGGACTGGGGGCTAAGCCTACCTGCAGCCCCATCTGGCTTTTTGTTGTGCTTTTGGAAGCAGAACTGCAGTCCCCACAGGCCAGAGGATGATTTGCCAGAGTATCCACAACTCTTCAAGTAACATTCAAACATTCCTCCCTGCAGCAGGTGCTAGTCCCACCTGTGCTGACTCAGCGCTGCTCAGCAAGGGCTGCTCTGCAAGAGCTGCAGCTGCAGCAGTCACCTCTGAGCCCTTGAGATACGGGGGGTGCCAAGAAAGTGGTGGGGAGATGCATACACTCCTTGAGCACAGCCCATGGATTTAAGGCAGGAGAAGGGTTTTTTTGTCTGGAGTAGGAGAATGGAAATAATATCTAAAAATTAAGCTGATGCAACCAATATGCCTTATAGATACCTTGTGGACATCTTGATCTTTCCAGTGAAAGGTCTCTCTCTGCCTCCTTTGTGCAGAGGTTTGGGAAAAAGCTCTGAAATATAAGGACTTTCCAAAGGGAAAAAGCTGATATCCCTATGAATAGCGAAGCCTGTTCTCCTTCGCTTTCCCTCCTTTGCCATAATAACCCCATTTTCCTATATCCTCACTACATCTGCAGAGACGAGAAACAGCAGTGTTGTGATTGGGGCAGAAGTACTCATTCTGTTGGTTTTGTAGTGCGGGAGGTAATGCTGATCTCTCCTGCCTACCTCCTGTGTACCAAAGAAATTATCTATCAGATTTCATTGAAATTAGGTAGGATCTCAAAAGCTTTTTACTAGGGACTGACAGTCGGGCCCTCCTGAAGGCCCAGCATCACAGGCACTTTCAATCAGTCTAGTGTGACCCAACCGCCGAAAAAAGCTGGTGTTGACTGTCTGTATATTCTTTCATGATGCCTTTTCTCCTTGGTTGTTCCAAGGTTTCCTGTAGTTGCATGATGATTGAGACTATGTACTCAGCTGATATAAAAAAAAACAAACAATTTACTTTGCCAGGTGAGTTTCATCAGGGTTGATTCCCGATCTGGTTTATGGCACTGAGAGTGTGAAATTTCATGCTGGCATGTGAGCTGGTTGGGGGAGAATGACTTCAGTTGCACTCCAGTTTACGCTGGTCACGTATGTGGAAATACAGCTTTAGCCAGACTAAATCCTTCCACCATTTCAATATCATTAAAAAGCCTTTAGAAGAAGGTTTTATTTAACATTCTCATACCTGCATTTTGCGTTAGCCATTCCCTCAGAGTTAAATAACTTTTCTTCAAATGTTCATCCTTCATTTTATTTTTAAATCAATTTTTTACACAATGAAAAAGAATAATTTATTAATGTTTTTCTCTAAGTGAATGTGATTGCTACGTTTCCTCTCAGTCTTTCAATCTTTCTCGGTCAGCAAATAGTACTGGGAGGTGGTGTTACAGCTTGTACAAATTCTAGGTTTTAGACTTCAGTAATCCTGAGGAAGTAGAAAATCTCTGCCTCAGGGAAAGTTTAGTTTAAACTCCTCTAAATCCTTCCAAAATCAACCACACATGCTAGTAAATGGGCAATGAGGTTTCATCCAGTGATGAGACTGAATCCAACCACTAATGAAACAAAGCCTAAAGAAAAAGGGTTCCTGGATGCTAGGAAAAGTAGACTAAAAGCAAGGGTAATCTCCCTAAAGTCACTGGAGTAGCACTTGAATGGCATCTTCCCTGGCAGTGATACCTGTCACAGATGAAATCTGATTGAACACTGGCATGGCAGCTGTGCAGGTCAGGATGCAGCCCACGTCACAGCATGTCACCTTCTCAACTTTGAGTGTGTCTTTTGGATGGACCTTACTGGTCACGTGATGCCATTCATCTTTTTCTCACAGTTGTGAATCAGGTAGTCACGCAGGACTCAGTGAAGTTCATTTACTGGTCTACTTCCAAGGACACAGGTAACGTTCAGGAAGATTGCAGTTGCTGCAATGGATGTCTGACACTGACTGCACAGAAATAACAGATACAGAGAATTCAATGAGCTGAGCCAGTAAGAGACTCTGGCTCCTTTACCTTTTACCTTAAAATGGTCTCTCTGCTCACTCACTCTCTGCTATCAGCTCAGATGACAACAGCAACGGGCAGCCTGCAGTCATACAGTCACCTTACATAAGAAAGTATTGAAAGGCTACTGGGAGACCAGAAACTGATGAAGTATGTCTGTACTGTTCACCCTCAGTTGCATTTCCAAATTGCATACTTCCCTCACCCTTGGTTCTTACTGAGTATAATCTGACCCATCAAAACACAGTGTGATCTGTAACGTTGTCAGAGAATATCTACTGACATTTTGGCCACTTTATCAGAGGAAATTGCCCTGATTTGTGAAGCTTTCAGTAAAATTTTCATGTGTATTTTCTGTATTTTCTTGTCACAAATTTGCAGAAGAAAGTTCCAGAAGGAAGTGTAGGCATTTACAGAGTGGTAGCAGCATCAAGAAGTACATCACTGTTACTTATCTGTGGAATGTAAATAGGGGAGCACAGAACAGGTAACTTTCCATTGTAGTTGCTTGTTCTGCACAGATGTGACCACTTTGGCCACAGAGTGAACTACTACCTATAATACAAAGGCATTGGATGAAGCACAGTGGTAATAAGGAAATGAAAAAGGGGGAAGAAAGGGGGAAACTGTAATAGGAAAAACAGAGATCCTGTGCCTCACCTCACTGACAGCACAGGCAACAGCAACCATGTGCTGTCTAGGAGGGTCTAAATGATTGGAAGCAATCCAGAAAGTACACCCGTACAAAGATAAACTAAACAGTTGAGCTAGCAAACAATGCTGCTTTGAAGTGACATCACCAACCACAAACCACTCCCAATTTTGTGGTTTTAAACACACCAGACATGTCATCTTCTGCTTCAAAATCTCTGAGAGCAGGAGGGGGGATTGCATAGGTTAAGCGCAGCTCTTCATCAAAGCTTTCCAAATGAAGTGCTTAGCACAGCAGAACAATATCCTCCTGTTACTTCTTCAATGACTTATCTCAAGGTGCTTTAACATCAGTCTCAGAAAGAAAAAAAAAAAGGAGCCTTTGAGTGGAAGGACTGTGTAATTCTTCATGTGGTAGCAAAATCAATTAGCAAGCTCTAGTCCTACATTTAAAGCAGAAAAGCAGTTTGAAGAACTGCTCATAGACAATCTTTTTAAAATTAATTGTTTCTTTCTTGAAACACTTTTAAGATTTACTGTAGCTACCATTATATAGGTGTCCTGGAGTAAGTTACTTGTAAGATATCAGTTTCTCTGCCTTTCCTTTAAACAACATCTTGGGGTTAAAGTTTCAGTTCAAGTAGCCAATTCTGAGTGACTGACTTGACCAATACTTTTTTTCTGGATGTTGGGTCAGGACTGCACACCCTAGAATGCAGGTACACAAAATCACTTATGACCTTAGAAAAGCCATTCTTTCAACTCTTTTGTGCTAAAATTTTTTCACTGTGTTCCCAGCGATTAAGAATCCCAGTAATCCCTCATTTTGTCCAGAGTACCTCTTCTGTGCACTTCTCCTTGGTTACATTTTTAGCCAGACCTTCTTTTGAAGGATATCAGCATGACGCAGTATACAACATTTGTCCAAACTGCTCTAATGTTGCAGCCAAAGTCCAGGAAACTTGGTCAAACCACCAATCATTCTGACCTAACACTGATGTCATTCTGATTCACAGCAGCTTGAAGTAATTCTTCAGTAAATCCACATCTGGATTTGCTGCTTAGGGAAGTATCAACATGCTTAGTCCTCACTAAGAACAAATCCAGCTCCTACTAGATCACTAGTTCAAGACCACACAGAAGACAATGTGGTCCAGTCATAGTTGTTATACATCCCCTTCAGTTCCCACCATTACAGCACAGCATGTGCTCAGTAGTTTACAGTGGTGAGCACCCATGTCACAGAAATTAATTGAGATCTGCTGCATATAGAATTGGGAGCCAAGAAAGTAATTTTTAATAGATATAAACAAACAAAAATGAAGTGTGTGTTTTTCTTTTTTTCTCCAGCTGTGCTTGTTACCCTTTCTGTGAGGTCCTAATGACAATGTGTACTCCAGGTTTAACCTTGCAATAAGCCAGGCTCTTTTTAGCTCATTAATAAATGAATTGCAGAGCAACAGAGAATGACAGAACTCTTCCTTTTACAGGAACACCAGATAACATGGACATCTTCCATCACCTAGTTTACTGGCATGAGCCAAACATCTTAACAAGATTTATTAAAATCAGGTCATGTTTGGAAGATATAAACACCACCTCAGTTTCAGCTACGCAATTTTTCTCAAGTCTATTCTGTTAAGTTTTATCCCATTTCCCATCATCAAAGTGAAATGGAATAAAATGAAATAGAACACAGCAGGGAGGGAGGGGAAGAAAAGAAAAAAAAACGAGTCATTCCACATATAGTCTGACTTTATTGAAAACATGTTTCCTTTCGGCAGTCCTGCTGCAGCTCAACATTGCAAATATTTATGCTTTTCAGTTTATTTCAGTTGGAACTTTATTGCTTCGCTACTTCATTATGTGTAAGGACAACCTTACCAAACAAACCATCAGTGCTGACACGTTTCTTTCTAAATTCAGATATGAATTCAGTCGCACACCGAGGGTTCAAAGGAAGGCAATACATGTCACAAGCTCCTAATTCAAAGGCATCTTTACAATCCCATTTTATTTCAGGCAAAAACCTAATGGATGAAACAAACCTGCAATTATTCAGGTAAGTAGCCAAGACTTTGCTACTTTAAAAATCAGAGTCTGACAGCACCACTTGCTAAGTAACATTTCATTCGTTTTAAGCACTGAGGGTAAACTCTGAAATTAAAGTTCTGAATAAAGAACTTGTGGAATACAACTTACTTTTGGTCATCTTGTTTCCATTTATCCCTTCTCAAAATAATTATTCTTTTTATTTTTCGAGGCCAGATTGGATGGGGCTTTAAGCAACCTGGAATAGAGCGAGGTGTCCCTGCCCATGGCAGGGCATTGGAACCAGATATCTTTAAGGCCCTTCCAACCCAAACCATTCTAAGATTAAATTATGTAATAACACAAAAATAGCTAAAAACTATCAAATCAAAGATTCTGTATGCAGCAGCCTGTAGCATGATAACTGCAGTTAAATCCAGCAAGGATCTAGAACAAAGAAAACTAAGGTTACGAAAAACATCTATACCTATTGCTTTTCTACAACTTGTGTTTTGAGTTGAATGGTCTTTGAAATACTCCAGGAATGCAAAAATTTTTACTCTATGCATTTACTAAGCTTGATTCTAACTTCAGCTCTTTTTTTTTAATAATAGAAGACAAACTCCTCCAAATACAGATGCGTTATATTTTAACTTTCAAAATCAAAGAAAATCAAGGCAGCAACTCAAACACCATCATGAAGCTAATTCAGAAAAAAAAATAGGAGACATCCTACTCTGGGGTATTTTCAGGATTTGCTAACTTGCTTTAGCCGAGAAAAAAAAAGTTGGATTTTCAGAAATAGTGAAATTATAAAAGCCACTACTTCAGAAGAGGTTAGGATTTTTTGCAGAGCTCAAGCAGAGATATCTACAGCAAAACATTAACTGCCTGCAAATAGTGTTTGCTAACTGCATCCTGAGACACTCCAGGGACCTGTAGTCAGAGAAGCCAAGCAACTGGTTGCTCAGTAACATGAAGATGATACTGTTCAGGGTGCTTGAACACAGCAATGAACTAGAGTTATTCATTTCCTTTCAGGTGAACATCAAAAGGAGGGAGGTTTCCCCTTCAGAGGTTGTCCTGTTGCAGGCTCAGAATCACCTTTAAATGCAATCCAGTAAGTTGTCATTCTTCAGGCAAAAAAACAGACTTCATCCTTCCTACCAAACAGGCAAAACTAGTGTTGCTTGCAATCATGACTCAATTTAAACACTGGTAACCTTGACAGGATGGAAGACTGGCCACAGGGATCCGGCCTGAGTCCTCAGGCAGAAGAATATTGATATGAAATCAATATTATTCATTCAGTCTGTGTGTTCTATCCACATCTCATGATGTATTGGCAGTAAGTGTTCTACACATGCTGTAACAGGAAGTAATGAAGTTGTTGAACTACTACATGATGAACCCACTCAAGCAACTGACGACTTCAGAGACTGTATTAATTACATCAGTAATGGCGAATTACAGCATGAGATCAGAAAGAAGCCAATTTGCTGAGGAGGAGATTCTGCCTAACCCTGTAAATCCTTCTACTACTCTGCTCCAAACTAACAGGTCAGCTTAAAGCTCTGCTACAGTTTGTCACAACACTTGACTTTGATTTTGTACTTAAGTTGTACAGCTACAGCTGAGAATTTATTGTAGCAGTAAGGTTTCACTGCCCTGCTGACCAGCTCTCATTTAGAAGTTCTGCATGCCATGTAGAACAATGCTGATTTCTGACAACCCTGGGTTTATACTCCTCCTTACATATCTGCTGTTGCTAAAGGAGTTTTCACTTGGAGCAAGTCCTGTGTTGTGGAACTCAATGCCTTAGTCATAAAAATCCAAGAGATACTGACTGACTCAGTTTCACAGTTTCAGCTGAACTGCCAAAAAAGACAAAAGGGCATTTTTTATATGGTGTGCATGAGTATGATGAAGTGCAGGGCACTACTAAATAGATGCCTCATTTGGTCTCCATATGAAATATTAGCTTGCAAAATTATCAGAAGTTTTATACCAAATTGTAATTGTGTCCATTGTACTGAAGAAATTTAATGTAAAACAATAAATATTTCAGATTCCAACAGACAAATCTGGACGTTTCACCCCAGTTCACAACCAAGCCCCACAAAGCAGCCACTTACTCACTCCCTCATCAGCAGGATTAGGGAGAGAATCAGAAGGATAGAAGCTAAAAAGCTCAGGTGTTGAGATAAAGACAGTTTAATAGGGAAAGTAAAAGCTGTGCACACAAGGAAAAAAACCTGAAAGAATTAATTCACTGCTGCACAGGGGCAGGCAGGTGTTCAGCCATCTCCAGGAGAGCAGGGCCCCATCACAC
The DNA here is from genome assembly GCF_001715985.3 of Manacus vitellinus. Taxonomy (NCBI): domain Eukaryota; kingdom Metazoa; phylum Chordata; class Aves; order Passeriformes; family Pipridae; genus Manacus; species Manacus vitellinus. The sequence continues at coordinate 8,900,820 of NW_021940535.1, read as the reverse complement.
CTAACAGTTACTCAGGAAGACAGACAGCATCGCTCCAAACATCCTCCCCTTTCTCCTTCTTCCCTCCACTTTACACACTGAGCATAATGTCATATCGTCTGGGATATCCCTCTGGTCATTTTGGACAGGATACACCTGTCACGGCTGTGTCTTCTCCTAATGCACCCCCAACTTCTTTGCCAGTGTGGCAGCACACCTTGGCTCTGCCAAAATGTAAGATCCAAGCCAAAACCAGCACAATGATCCAATATTACTAAAATTGAATAGAAACTGTTTTCAGGTATGGAAGTATTCCAGTCTTGTGTCTAAATTACTTCAAAGCCAGCACATATTTAGTGATGAACTTACTTGTGTTACATGTTTATTGATTAGGATCTTGCAAAGGGAAAGCCAACTTCAGTGAGAGCTCAGAAGTCTCAAAGTTGTGTTTTCTGGTTCAAGCTGCAGTGATAAGGTTAATGTTTAACATGGTGGTCCTATGTGTACGATGTTTTGTTATTTAAACTCAATTTCCTTCCTTTGAAACTGAGAGCAAATTACTGAGACAATAAGAAATTCATAACATGAGACACCTAATTCAAGAATTCCCATATTTCTTCCCCAAAATTATATATTGCATTTTTTACTTCATATTTTTTCATGACTAAATTTTATCGGATTAACATCAGACGACAATAATTGAGTTTATCCAGTTTAAAGAGAGGGACAGCATAATATATCTCAAGACATGCTGAAAATTTACAGTGTCTGGCTGTGTACTCAGTAACAGTCACCTCCTCATCAAATGATGAACATTTTTACTAAAGCACATATTTGAACTTTAACTTTCAAATGTTTCTTCATTCTACCAGTATCAGAGCTTCACTCTTGATTACTAGAGCTCAGAAACTTAGAACAAAACTGGAATAATTTTGAACTGCCTTCCAAGTTCACTTTGCTTTCTAAATAAGCATTTGACATTTTCTCAGTGCTTTTCACATATTCCTGCACTGATATTTTGAATAAAAAGGAGGTTAGAAAGAGATGTGTGGGTTTGGGTTTAGTTGAAGGTTCAGCTTCAATCGTATCTGCTGCGGTACCTGTATTAAACTTCAGTTTACGGACATAAGAGACAAGTGTAACATCCAGCAGAAACATGAGAACAATTTCCATCTTTCTCTTTTTTATTTAACCACATAAGTACATGTCAACAGTTGGCATAAACTTCATAAAAATACAGTACCTTTTTGTGCCGAAACACTAGTCACAATGTTTATATAAAGATTTTTTTTCCTGCTTCCTTGAATTCAATTAACATTTTAAAAAGTGACTTTCCAAAAGCCCTTTCTTTATGAGTTTCCTTATAGAAATTTTTCCAAAAGCTATTCTGTAAAAGTTAAAAAGCTAATGCATTTTCAGCCATTCTCCCTCACCCTCTCAATAAAACAGATTTTAAAAAAATAAGAAGTTTTACAATACTGATCAGTTGTTATACTACTACTTTATCACAGGTTCCCATTTAATTGATACTGTTATAGGCGTGATGGATGGTATCCCTATAGCACCTAGAATTGCTAGATGCTATCAGGGCTAAAAAGATCAGTCATATCAATAGACTGATGTCTGAACAAAAAAAAAAAACTAAGTCAAACCAAATCCAAAACATGAATGATATACAGCGAAACATCAGACTTGAGAAGTCTTATACTGTAGAATCACAATTACTGTGATACTTCCCAATGGCAATAAACATACAAAAATTCTACCAGGTCAGGTAAACGACTAAAGGGTGTCCTTGCACTGGGTATCTTGGAAAGTGAATTCTCTATCTAATTATAATATTGGTGTGACACCAAGATGACAGAAAAACTGCAGAACCAGTCTAATAATGTTGAAGCAATTACACCCACACGACTGACTACACCCATATCACAACTGGGGCTTAATTTTTCTTTAATGCTGATGATAAAGTCCAGGGAGGATCTAATATATGGGGAAATAAAACAGGGAATACATTTTGAAAGTAATTTCTTATCAAGTTAGGCGCTGAAGGTCTAGTTAAGGCAGTGAAGGATTTATTTCAGTATCTTTCTAAGGCTATGACAGATTTTTCCTGAATAAAGCATTTTCCCGTAAAAATTTCATGTATATTATGCCAGCTTATTGTGAATGCATAACAATGCTAAAAACCCTTGGACACTGAGAAGCTAAACTATTGCTTACTGCAAATATTACCCTTATTAGTCTTCTTTTTTAATATCAATAGGATTCCAGGAACATGCACCAAAAAAAATGAAGTTTCAAGTCCGCCTACAAACTTTTCCATAGCTACTTTTAACTCTTTTTGGATCAGTGTTAAATAAAATGTGCAAACATATAATCATTTGCATAGCAAATCTCAAGGGACTGACCCTGAAATAGAAATTCAAACTGTTAGGTTTAAGATATTTCTATAATCAGAATTCACTTAAAATGGTAAAAAATAAAATACACGTTTTTCCATTTTAAGTCTAGTAGAAAAGGTATTTCTGATTTAGAATTCTTATAGTTAATAGTTTAAAGATTTGAAAGACCGATGCTTCATTGCATTGAAATGTTATTCCTTTGGAATCTTCAAGACTCTGTAATTGCTATTTTCAAATACTGTGATGAAATACGGCCTGGAATTCTTGCTCATAAGGGTACATAAAGGAATTTTTCCCCTATTGGCAGGATCTTCGACATCCCAAATTTCAGGCATACTGCAACCAGGCCTAGAAAACATACGAATATGAAAAGAGAAATGAAGAAATGCCATAAAAAACCCCGAACATTTAGCTTGCTGAACTCAGTTTTACAGTGCCCCATGAATACTTGATTGTGACATATATATTTTTTAAAGTTTGTCTTTATACTAGACATTATCAGATTACAAAACCAGTAAATATAGTAGTAATTTAAAAATAATATTGAGAATGTGTAAAATGGATCTGCTTTTGCCGTTATGTAATCATTAAATAATTAATTTGGAGCAGAAAGCATATAAAACAACACAAATTATACTATATACATTACCAGAGACCCTTAAGTCTTATAAAATGGGGGGTGATATTCACATTCCTAACATTTCTAAAGAAAATTCAAGAAATAAAACACCTTAAAAAAGTAACTTCTTGCTTTTTATTAAGGACCATAGCCAACATATATTTCCTGGACACCTGTCTTTCAAAGTTAGAATTACTGAAAATTTTCTAATTTTAACAAAGATAAGAGCAAAGAAATAGAACATATACATTTAATTTTATTCTAAATGAAAATAAAATAAAATCAAAAATCCAAACTAATTGTGTTCTGGAGGGCAAAAAGAGAAATCAAGGGGGGGGAAAAAGAAAAAAGCATAGCTCTTTCTGAAGGACAGCTTAAATGTGACAAAATTTTTAGTGACTAGTGGTCATAATATTTTGGTACTCCAACTATGTTTTACTCTACACCTTTTATTCATACTAGGCTTTCATTATACACACACATCTGTTCTTACCACTACAGAACAATGACTTGTTTCCTTAGTGAATCTCTTCACACATACAACACAGCTTTTCAGGTGCACACCAAGAACACAAGGTTGTTAATATGAGTAAAGCCAATTATCACAGAATCATAGAATCAGCCGGGTTGGAAAAGACCTGTGAGATCATCAAGTCCAACCCTTGATCCACTACCACCGTGGTTACTAGACCATGGCACTAAGTGCCAGACCCAGGGATGGAGAATCCAGCACTTCCCTGGGCAGCCCATTCCAATGCCTGATTACCCTCTCTGTAAAGAATTTCTCCCTAATATCCAACCTAAACCTCCCCTGGCACAGCTTAAGACCATGCCCTCTTGTCTTACTGACAGCTGCCTGGGAGAAGAGACCAACCCCCACCCGGCTACAACCTCCTTTCAGGGAGTTGTAGAGAGTGATGAGGTCTCCCCTGAGCCTCTTCTCCAGGCTGAACAGCACCAGCTCCCTCAGCCTCTCCTCATAGGACTTGTGCTTGAGTCCCTTCACCAGCATCGTTGCTCTTCTCTGGACCTGCTCCAGCACCTCAATATCCTTCCTGAACTGAGGGGCCCAGAACTGGACACAGCACTCCAGGTGTGGCCTCATCAGTGCTGAGTACAGGGGAAGAATCACTTCCCTGGTCCTGCTGGCCACACTGTTCCTGATACAGGCCAGGTATCTAGATGCTGGACAAAAATGTATTTTTGATACTTTTAATAAACAAAGCACAGACCAACATTTTAACACTACCACTTGGTATGAATCTTAAACTACATTTTTGAGCGGTGTGTCATTCTTGTGAGAAAGAGGAACACTACTCACTTTTTTCTGCTTACACATAATGACTCTTCAAGAATGTAGTAATTCACTCCTAGTTCCATCAATTCTCTTTTTACTTCATTTGCAGGTTTTCGACTGTACATGGAATACACTACTTTAGTTCTGGCCCTTCAAAAAGAATAATACAAAAGTTAGCTAGCAATCTAGCATGAGAATGTAAACTTTAACTTTAGACTGGAGAGACTTTTATTTCACAAGATAACTGTGCTAAAAAAAAGTTTACATTAATAGTACTATTTGCTTAAATGTGATTATTTCTTCACAAATCTAACGATTCCAAGCACAATGTTTATAGCCCTTTGATTTTTCTGTAGCAGGAGACAACTTAGTAACAAGAGACATGGTTACTGTGAACAGAAAGTGTGAAGATGCCAAAGCAATGCATTCATTATATAATACTGAAGGCCAGAAACAACCTTGCTTGGACTGTAGGTGATCAGAAGGAATCATTCGCCGAGCCTCTCCGCAAAAGGTCACACTCACTGCCCTTTTTCAGACTTTGCTAAATGCAGAGTGCAAGACCTGATGTTCACCTATGCTGATCAAGCAAAATCAGCACTTGAACACCATGATCCTAGTTTTGGAACTAGATGATCTTTAAGGTCCCTTCCAGCCCAGGCCATTCTTTATCACCCAGTAATATCCTCCTTTGAATGTGCAAAGCATGACATTGTTAACTCACATTCATTTTCTGATACCGTACTGCCGGTACTTTATTTTCTCCAGACATTCCCTGTCCCGTATTTTTGTAGCTAGAATAAAATAGGATATTTCCATTGGAAGGGACATACATCAATCATCTAGTCCAACTGCCTGACCAATTCAGGGCAGACCAAAAGTTAAAGCAAGTTAATGCCAACAGAGGACTAAGGACATAAGGTACATAAAATTAATCCCTGCCCTTTCTCTTTTATCCCTCTCTATCTTGCTGTTTTCTTGTTGTGTGTTGGGGTTTTTTAACCAGTTTTACCAAATTAACAAAAAATGATGCTACATTGTATTTATTAGAAAAAGTTCTTGACCTTTCCCGATAAATCAATTCCGTTTAGCAAAATATCCTGATTTTGAAAATAACAGAATAGAAAACTTAGTAATTCCATTATAAAATTTCAGTTTCAACTACTCTTGGTATTTCAATAATTAACAAATGATCACAAAACAAATGACAGCCAGTCACAGGGAGTTAACAGAAATAACTAAACTAGCTATCTTGAGAAAAAAAAAAAAATCAAACCTGTCTACAATGTCAGGAGTAACTAGAATGAAGAAAGGACATAAGAGTACACATTAAATTCAATTCCACAATTTAATTGCAATTTTTTTTCTATATAAGTTTGAAGCCATATCTATCCCTACAGTATATCCCTTCAGATGAACATAAATCCTGAAGAAATAATGCGTGAGTTTTCAATCTGACTAAAATAGCAAACCAAGTTCTATGGGGTTTTAACAAATTTTACAATATAACATGATGCCATTCCTAGAGTACACTGCAAACATTAAGAGAATTAACAGCAAACACAAATAAACCCTCAACTGCAAAATTTACCTTAAACCTGCATCTTCATAGTGAGGATGATTTACAATAGGACGCAGTGTAGACAATTTAACACTTGCCATTGTAGGCATTGCTCCAGCAAACACTGCATCTGAAATGCACAATTAAAGGCATGTTTGACATGAAGAATCGAACAGCAAAAGTAGAGAAACAGTGCAAATATCTAAACAGTAATCCTCTAGAAAAAACATAGAGTTTTTAGAAGGTCTGACACGGCAGGAACAGGAGATGCACAAAATCTGTTTTCTTTTTAACCTTGAATTCAACATGAGCCATTAGATAACTCAGCATCTAAGAATGAAGATTTAATGCATCTTATTTTTCTTGAACGGGTAGAATAACATAGTTATTACGACAACTCACTTTGTCACTTCTTATGCTAGTGTTAAATGGGCAATAAAATGTCAGTCCACTTTGGCTTGAATGTATTTTACTTTGTTTCCAGCCAGTTTTCTGACACTTCTACTTATTTTAGGAAAAGAAGTGGTGCAACCACAACACATACACGTTTTTAATTCTCTTCTAGCAAAATGGTGATCATGGACCCACATAGAGGACCAGTGTCATTTAAGCAAAAACCTATTTTAATTGGACTTGGCAAAGAGGTTTTTGTTGAAATACTACATCACTGGCTAGAACCTCCAGACCAGTAGTCTGCAGTCTAACAAATGAGAAAAGCTTTCAGTGTTTTTCTCATTTGAAGTAGCTTCTATACAGACAAGTATATATGACTTGGCTTTAGGCCTGTCCCAAGGCAAAGCCACAAACTGTAGCAATACCTATGCAATCATTCGTGACAAGTTCTATGGTTCGATCTCACAGTAAATGGGGAACATCCTACACTATTAAACAGTTTACCTTGTCTGGTATTGACTTTTATCCACTCCAAAAGTTCTTCTTGTGGCAAATTGCTAAATTCTCCCATGATGTTCCACTGAGTTTGAAGGTTTGCAGATCCCTCTATTGCCATCAATGCTAAAATAGCAAAGACCAACGTTTTGGGCTGGATTTTATAGAAGAGCCATCCAAATAACTGAAATGCAAGAATCGATTAATTCCTAGACAACAATTCTGTAATGTTGTATGCAGAACAATTCATTTTTATTTCTCTATGAGGAACCTAATATATATTACAGTATGAAACATCTCTGCTTAATTATTCATCTCTGTTCAACTTAGAGAAGAAAAGGTTTTAATCACAGGTTTCTAATACCTAAAATGTAGTTGTGGAGAAGAGGGTAGCTAAATAAAGTTACTTTTTGAAGAAGTTTTGACAAATTTTTAGCATTTTATATTTTAACTGTACAGACTGATTTGATGTTGGCCAACACTAAGCACTTCTACCTAGGCCAAATAACAAATCAGGCATGAAGAAAGTGATGAGCACAACACTTAAGCAGATTGATACTGTGTAACCCGTCCAGTATTATAAAGAACTGTCCTTCCCTTAAAGAACCTGCAGGGAAACAATTCAGTTTTCTAGGAAACAATCATTTGTTCAGGTGGCATAATATGGGATAGCTTTCTCCTCTTTGCATAATTCTGTCTCATTAACGCATCTTCCCGTTTTTTGACACAGGCATCAGCTGTTTCACAGACAGTAACTGCCTTCATCATACAACCCTAATTCACCTTTAAGACACTTTCTAAAAAGTCACTGCAGAGTGGAGGGTGACAGAGACCTCTGAAGATCCAGCCCTGCTGCTCAGGCAGGGTCACCCAGAGCCAGGTGCCCAAGTCCATGTCCAGACAGCTTTTGAGTATCTCCACTGTTTTGGGATTCATTCATTCATACAAAATTCTCCTTTGAGTCAGGGTCCGATTGAAAAATATGAAGCCCAGTTTGCATGTGCATTTAAAATCCAAACAGGTAATTATTTACACTACTTTTTCATTTTCCCAGTAATCAAGCACTGGCTGGTAATAATCCCCAAAGGGTTGATTATACCAGCAAGATACAGCAGCTCTCTGACCACACCCCTTCCCCTGGAAAATTTCTACACTGGCGCAAAAGGAAATATGTTTGTAGCAGAGCAAACTGGAACTTCATGGTTGCCTGGAATTAACGGTTCTCACGTTCTTAGCAGAGCTGAGCTGAGTTGAAAGTGTGTACCACGGAGTGAGGACTTGTCAGGCAGTCCGTAACACACTTCCTTTCCAAAACTAAAAACTTGTCCTGATTGCAAGCAGACTTTTCCAGAGTACATGCCTTCTCCTTCACTACTGAGAACAAGCCAGCAGGTGCTTCAGTGTTTCTAAAGCATGATGCTGCTGCTCATCTACACGTCTAGTGTACCAGAAGAAGAGTCCTTCCTCCAGAAATAATGTGTTTAATGTATTACATTACAGCTGATTAAAGTAGCCTCTGCTTCTACTGTTAAACTTGACTGGTAGATCAACCAAATATTTGCAGGCGTCATCTTATGAACACAGAATATTGAAATTGTGCTCTTATCACTCTGCAAAATGGCTGCAAAAAACATGCTGCCTTGGTGAAATCAGGCACCCACACTAATACAGTCATACCTGGAAAGGTGAATGGTATTGTGGAGAGAAGTCTAACACAGGTAAATAACATGCACATGTTAACTTAGCAAGTGCCTAATCATCCTCACAGTGAAAAAGTTCCCAGATGTTTAGAGGCAACCACCTGTGTTTCACTGCGTGCCCACTGCCTCTCGTCCCGTCACTGGCCACCACTTGAAAGAGTCAGCCATTCCCCCCAGTTTTGTATCATCAGCAAACTTGGTGAGGGTACACTCTGTCCCATCATCCAGACCATTAACAAAGACACTGAACAGTCTGGACACAGCACTGACCCCTCGGGTAAATTGCTAGTTATTGGCCTTCAAGCAGACCATGCACCACTGATCACCCCTCTCTGGGCTCAGCCATTCAGACAGTTTTCTATCTGCCTCCCTCTCTACTTCCCAGACAAAAGACTACTTACCCTACTTTTGCTGCAAGTGCAAGCCTTCTAAAACAGCTATTTAAATATAGATTGAAAATCTAGTAACATTTTATGTTATAGATGATTTCAAACTAGAAAGATTAAATCCGAGTTAGATATATGACTTTGATTTTTAAGACTGAAATGTTTTCAACATGCAAGATTTCAAACAAGACTTCTATAAAGAAATAACAGACAAAAATATGCAAGGCAATAAGCTCTGAAGAGCTGTGAAAACACAGTGTAAACAAAGTCAAACACTAGATAAAATTAATGGTCAATAAAAACTTGCAATGGCATAGAGGTGTGTAAATGCAGTAAAATCTAGTATATGTCTCCCTATGTTCAAGCTGAATACACAGCACGTTAATTCATATACTAATGCAATTGGACAAGTTGCATAAAACATGGCATTTACTTTATTTGGGAAGAAGTGAGAATGGAACTATTTTTCGACAGGCAATATAATCTGCTTTATTTTTAACTGCTACCCTCAGGTTCAGCAATTACATGCAGAGAAATCTGCTTTAGGACAAACATCTTTGTAATACTGTAAGTACTGAGATAGCTACAGGATAAAAGAGATCTTACCTGCTTTGAACACACCAAGGAAGCCATAACACATAGATGTGGTGTCAAAAACAGTTTTAGTCTCATGATTAAAATTGCTAGGACACTGTATGCCAACAGCTGTAATGCATGGAATACCAGCTGAAAGGAAAAAAAACCACAAGAAAGGAGCATAATATTTCATACTTTTCATTTCTGTCTTAAACACGCAACTTCATTTTCAATACAAATTATGAGCTTGTCTGAAAGTACAAATCAAAGTAAAGATCTTCATATTTCAGATAGTAATAATGACTTTCTCTTATCTTTTTTCTAAAGTGTACCTAGTATGCTAAGGAATGAAACAACAGGAAGGTAAACATTAACAATAAAATCAAAAGGAGCTGGAGAAATGGCTACCTATTAAAAAAAATCCTTAAACAACAGGCAAATGTAAAATTTCTTGTATAACCTCTTTACAGAAGTCAAGAGACCTTGCTGTTTAATGTCCAGAATACCCAAGTATGGAATGAAAGCAGAGAATAAAATCATCCTTGATAATCACACAGTCACAGGCAGCTTTCTCCAATATTCTCAGAAAATGTTAAAAAGCATCAGATATCACTCACCACTACTGACACTGAATCTGTTACCTGTCAAAGTGCTGTGGTAAATCATAGAGGCATTTTTTCAATCAGTGCTTTTATCTAAGTGATTGCTTATCACAGAATCATTTAGGTTGGAAAAGATCTCTAGGAAAAAGTCCACCCATTAATCTAACACTACCAAGTCCATCACTAAGCTATGTCTCTCAGTGTCACATCGACATGTCTTTAAATACCTCCAGGGATGGTGACTCAACTCCTTCCCTGGGCAGCCTGCTCCAGTGCTTGACAACCCTTATGGTGAAGAAATTTTTCCTAATATCCAATCTAAAATTCCCCTAAGGCAACTTGACAGACATTTATCAGCTCTCTGGGCCACGTGTTCCAATGTTTCACCACTCTCTTTGTAAGAAACTTCTTCCTTATACCTAGTTGAAATCTACTTGATTTCAGTGTTAAGTCATTATCCCTTGTCCTATCACAGTAGGTCCTGCTAAAAAGTTTGTTCCCATCTTTCTTATAGGTCCCCTTTAAGCACTGAAAGGCCCCAATAAGGTCTCCCTGGAGTCGAGTCTTCTCCACACTGAACAACTCCAACTCTCTCAGCCTGTCTTCATAGAAGAGCTGTTCCATCCCTGATTGTTTTTGTGGACCTCCTCTGACAGGTCCATTTTTTCCTGTGCTGAGGGCTCCAGAGCAGGACACAGGACATTATTTTGCATAACTTTACTAAAAAGAACCATGTGTAGTATTATATTCATTATGGCATGTTTCAAAACAGAATTTTAACATTATCTATCATGTCAAAGCCCAGCAAAGGAAGCAATCTCCTTCTCAGTCTATATGGAGAAAACTGAAGATGCAGACTAATTTCAGTGTCTTTTTGTACTGCTACAGCAAAAGGTCAAGACTCCTCTCTTGCAGTCACCCCCATGAGCCAGTATATTTTTTTGTTCAACATTCCAGAATTATTCTGGTGACATAACAGATGTAATTTAAGATGAGTGAATAAAAGGTGTGAATACTTAGCTTCAAATAAAGCATGTCTATCAGCATCACAGCATTACAACCTGCATTTCAATACTGAGTATTTGCATTAACGTACAAGTAAAAAAATTATGTAGAAAAAGAATCTTACCTCACCATGGTTAAAACGTTCTTCTCTGAAAAAAAAGAAAATCCAAACGCCACATTATTTATGTATTACACAAGCATTGGTTTTATTTCAAATCATCATAGTGGCATTAGACAACACAACTAATCCAGTAAGCATGAGTCAGTGTCTGCACAGAATTTTTTTTCACTCTGTGAAAGTTTTAAATATACTGCAAATCAGTAACTATCTTCCTCAATCCCTGTATCTATTTGGAAATATGAATATTAATTTTAGTATGTTTTTTTAATTCCATTAATTATAGAACAGCTTATTTAGAAAATAAAATTTCAGTAATATAAAAAAAAAAAAAAAAATCACAGAATTGTTAGGGTTTGAAGGGACCTCTGGAGATCACCCAATCCAACGCCCCTGCCAAGGCACAGTCACCTCAAGCAGGCGACACAGGATTGTGTCCAGGTGGGTTTTGAATGTCTCCAGAGAAGGAGACTTCATGCCCTCCCTGGGCAGCCTGTTCCAGTACTCTGCCACCCTCAAAAGAAAGAAGTTCTTCCTCAACTGAGGTGAAACTTGTGTTTTCATTTACAGCCATTACTCCTTGTCCTGTCACTGGGCACCACTGAGAAGAAGCAGAACACTGGTACCAAAAGAAGAGTCAGTCAGGCACTACATATATTGATCTTGGATTGTCAACAGAAAAAGAGTCAAAATCTTGTACACTTCTTGTTCTCCAAAAACATCTGTGAAGATAGGATGCTGAATCCTGCTCACATCTGTTGACATTTTGGTAATGTCCAGTAGACTACAGATAGCAGAGATCACTGAAATGATTAATGGTATTTTACAAAAAAACGGGGAGCAGAAAGACATGCCAGGGAAATGATGACACTCAATTGGACAAACTGATTTCTCTTTAGCACGGCATCAACAAGTGATGTCAAACAGCTCTGATAGGTAGAGTATGTATTAGATATTCAGATAATAAAATTAATACAGTTGGGATCCCTTCCTAAGGATTAAACTCATGTATCTTTATAACCTGGGAAAAAATAATGGAGAGAAAAGAATTTGCATTCACTATTTATAGTAAAAAAGCAAAAATATATATAAATATTGGTTTAGGAACAGAGCAGAAAAGTAAATTATTAAATAAAAAATCTAGGCTTAAATAGGTTAACATGTCTAAAACGAGTTCAGCAGCTAACCTTAGGTTTAGATACCATATAAAAATACCACATATAGTACACTCAGTTACTGGGCTATATATAACTTATCCTTCGAAAAGGACCAACATAATGTAGAATTCTGAATTATGTAGCATATAGCAAATCAAATGAACTTTCCACAGAAAATTCAGTTTTACATTAAAAAAGAAGGCAATACTTACCTTTCATATTGGCCTGTCTGAGATAAGGACCAGATAATAGATTTAATTGCCTGAAGAAAACATGAGCGAACAAAAAATATGAATAAACTTTCAAAAGCATTCCAAAGCATTTTCAACATTTGCTAAATTAAACCACACCTTGGTAATCTCATTTTGAGAAAATGCTAAGATAAAAGACATGCAATGTTTTAGCTAAAACTTCTTTTTGAGGATGTTTAATTAGCCAGGCAGTTAGCAGTTATCCCATCTGTTCCTGTGTAAACTGTAAGTTGTTTTTATGCAAATTATACATAATCAAACTTACAAAACCAGTTATAAACTCCAGTTATAGTATTCATCAGCTAGGTGACAGAAATATTTTTGGCACTCAACATCAGAGCAAATCTTACCATTGACTCAGGACTGAACCTTTGCAAAAATCTTCATATAGAGAACAAAGAATTTGAAGTAAATGTTTTTGAAAACCTGTATTTTATCTAACTGTACTGGGTTTACGTGGCAAGGTTTGGTAGCAGGGGGCCTGCAGGGGCAGCTTCTGTGAAAAGAGACCGGGGGCTGCCCCCATGTTAGACAGAGCCACTTCCAGAGAACTTCAAACCAGATCTTATCACTGGTCAAAGCTGAACCCATCAGTGACACTGGTGGGGCCTCTACTGATAACATTTTAAGAAAAGGTAACTGTGCAGCAGGTTTAAGAGAGGGCAGTGAGAAAAATGGGAGAGAAACAACCCTGAAGCCACTGAGGTCAGTGAAGGGGGGAGAAGAGATGCTGTAGGTGCCACAAGATTCCCTTGCAGCTTTGGAGAAGACCATGGTGATGCAGGTTTCTTCCCCCTACGGCCCATGAAGGACTACAGTGGAGCAATATTCACCTGCAACCTGTGGAGAACTCCATGCCAGAGCAGTTGGACGTGCCCTGAAGGATGCTGAAATTCATGGAGAACCCACACGGGAGCAAATTCCTAGCAGGAGTTGCAGCTCATGGAGAAGAGCCGACAAAAGAGCAGGTTTTCTGGCAGGAGCTGCAACCTGTGGGGGATCCACGCTGGAGCAGTCTGTTCCTGAAGACTGCGCCCCATGGAAAGGACCTATGATAGGCCAGTTCTTAAAAACCTGCAGCCTATGGAAGGGACCCATTAAGCCAGGCAATGAGGGGAAGGTGTCTTGAGTTTTGCTTTTGTTTCTCATAATCCTACTCTATTTTTCATCCCCAATAAATTGATCTGCCTCAATTTAAGTCTGTTTTGCTCATGACAGGAAATCAGAGAGTGATCCCCCTACATTTATCTTGACCCATGAGATTTTTCAACTCTTCTTTCCCCTTGTCATAATGAGGACAGGGAAGGGGAGAATGGCTTAGCGGGCACCTAGCAGCCAGCCACGATTAACCCACCATACTAACTTCTTCCCATCTCAAAATAAATAGTCATCTCTTTAAAAAAGCTGAAAACTAAATTCCAGGTAAAGGTGATTCACTACATTAATCACTTACCCTTTTGATGATTACCCCAAAAACCACCAGGACAACTGGTAATAGGAGAGTCTTTGTGTATCTTACTGGAGTCTAAAATGGAAATTAACTGCATTAATTGCTTTCCATTAATCTATAATTATTTCAGTGGTCATTTAAAAGGAAATAATATGAAGAGTTTTTTCTTGAGTAAAACGTAAATGTAAACTCTACCCAGCAATTGTAACACTGGGGTCATCACTACATTATTTCTAATTCTTTGGCAAGCTACTCGAAGCCTAGAAGTAGATTGTATCTCATCTGAATTTGAGTACTACGGGTTGAGTAATCTAAAAACATTATAATGCATACCTAGATACTGATGAACTAAAAAACATCTGCTAATGCCATATTATGAAGTTTCAGTGCTGTTCTGTAGTCTAAATCTACGACATAAGGCCTTTGCAGCTCTCTGTATATCTTCCATATACTCAAAACCAGTCACTGAGAGCCACATAAACTCTTAAGTTTGCAGATCTGTAACCTTTCATTTATCCCTGAGCAAGGACTTCTTTCATTCAAGCAAGCATATTTCTTAGATCCAAAATCAAAACAGTGTTTTTAGTTCAATTAAATGCAATAAAAGCAGTTAAATTTAGCTTTAGCTCATTAATTTCTCTTTTCACAAGTACGCCCTTGAACTTATGATGGCAGTAGGAGGTGATAGTTCTTAGATGTTTTAAGTTACAAACAAAGATAAAACAAGAAGTTCCCCTTTCCATAATCATATATTTTGACCAAATTACCTCTTTTTCCATGAAGTCAAACTCGGCAGCACAGGTATACATTAATGTATCAAAATCCTTGTAGCCAATAAATTTAGATTTCAATATATTTCCTATATGAGCCTGATACAGGAAAAAAATGCAAACTGTAGTAAGCAAAAACTGTCCTGTTTTCCACAGCAAAGTAGTTTAAATGTAAATTAGAACAGAAGTTTATGCATTTACAATATTGTTATAAGAGTTCTAAAAATCTACTTCCAGTGTATTAAATGACATCTTTGACTGTAATACAGATTGGATGGTGTCAAATAAAAAGCAGAAAATAGTAGAAAAAGAGGTATTATCATTGTGATTGGATTCAGGAAGCGTATAGTTTTATATAGTCATATTTTAAAATATGAGCTTCCCATCTTTTACCTCTTGATAGACATCTGCAGACAAGTTTTTAACAACAGAACAAATCGGCTGAAGTAAAGCAAGACAACCTTGTTACAACAATCATTTCAAAACTGCCCTAAAAATTAGCTTCAGAGAAGAGTGAGCTAAGAAACTGAGTAAACAAAAGGTGTAGGTAGAAGATATACAAAATAAACAAAGGTCTATAAATCCACATTTAAAAACAAATGCGGAATATTTACTAACTCAAAAGTAAAGACATTTGTCTTTTCACAAACTTTGGTAATAACATCTCAAAGTGATAACACATAATGAAAGGGAAAGCAAATATACAGTCTCTCTCCCATTTCTGCAAAACAAATATTGGAATTTCATGGAAGTTTATCAATAATATGTCAAACTCAAAATACTAAGAATTATAAAAGTTTTGGAAGACACCAACCAGATACTCCAATAAGAGAACTTACATCATCGGCTACTCCAAGCACAAAAGAAGTCAGGTATTTCAAGGTGACTGTCCCAAATAACCAGGCACATCCTTCAATGACCTTAAAAATGCATTTGGAATGAAATAAACATTTCTTGAACTTTTAAAGAAATCTTTTATTTTTTAAAAGGCTTATTAAATTTAGCTACTACTTACAAATTCTCCTATGTTATCACCCATAAGTACAGTAATTTCTAACCAATGACACCTGCCAGATTTCAGTACACTGAGGTGTTTAAAGTTTCTGTATTTTCTTTTACAGCTGAAATAAT
This sequence comes from Manacus vitellinus, assembly GCF_001715985.3. Lineage (NCBI taxonomy): Eukaryota > Metazoa > Chordata > Aves > Passeriformes > Pipridae > Manacus > Manacus vitellinus. The sequence continues at coordinate 8,884,925 of NW_021940535.1, read as the reverse complement.
TTTGTGCAGCTCATTTACACTACAGCTGCATACAACATTATCACAGAGGAGGCACCAAAGTTAACTTTAAACAGGGGCTGCCATCTGTTTTGCATACACCAGTGTGTAAGGATTATTTTCCAACAAGAGCCATTTCATATTCTCAGGTTGTGCTACTCTGGTTCAAATCTTTGGAGGAATTAGCTGATTTATAGCACCATGTAAAGATAATCTCAAGTTAGAACTTGAAGGAAATATGAACAAAATATGTACAGTTATTACTTTTAGTTACGTATCAAGTTTATCCCTGTGGCAGAAAGATTAAATTCTTGGCACTGACGCTTAATCTATTTAATTCTTTATAAAACTGGATCAACTGAACAGGAAAACCTGTCTCAGTATCTTGTATTTGGGACTCACAGAAGATGCTTTCAGAGAGAATTCAACAAAATACAAACTGATCTTCACCCTTATGTAACCAGGCCAGGGTTTTTATGTGATGATGGGTTGCATTCAATCATCTCATTTAATGGCTGCTAAGAAACCTAGGAGGTATCCTAATCCTTTTCTGAATGCCTCTATTTTTTTTTTTTGCTTCCATAGTAACTTTTCTCTTCCTTATAAGCTTATTGCTACTAGCATCAGGGGCACTAAAAAAAAACCTATAATTATATTCTATTCACTGGTTTTGTAATATTTACCTTTATTTTACAAGATGTAGAATTCTAACCTATTTTAAAATCTCAGCTATTTAGTGAATCTACGTTAATAATTATCTTCATACTCTACTTAAATCTGATGGTAGTAGATCTTGGGGGAAGGCATTCTAGTTTGTTAATTTTTTTTTAAACTAAGACACATTGCCTGAGACTGCATGCAATATGTGTGATGTTACATGTGAATTTCCAAAATAAAAGAAATAATTATGCTTTCACTATAGTTCCTTCTCTGTGACTTCCATCATGTATTTTCCTTTTTGATGCCTGCTCAGTAATGAATTGATGTATTCAGAGAATTTTCCATAAAAATACCAAGATTTCTCTGCTGAGTGGCAAGACCTTATTTAGCATCAATTATTTTATATACACATTTACAGTGGTGGTCCTCCTTTGAAAACTTAACCATTTAATCCCACCCTTTGTTTCTTACCTTCTAACATTCACACCTTATCCCATGAGTTTAATTTCTTTTATAGTTCCAGTTAGATAACTTCTCCAAAAGGTTTCTGAAATCCAAATGCATTGCATTCACCCACACACCCTTAACTACATCCTTCAGGGAAGTCAAACACATTTGCGAGGCATGACTTCCTTCCACAGAGGCTGTATTGGATCTCTTTCATTATGCTGCACGTACATACAGCTTAACAACTTCATCACTGCACATGTTTTTATTCTTTTAGAAAAAACAGATTTATTAGTCTACCATTGCACAAATGCCTTGGATCTCCTTTTTAAAAAGCTGACATGGGATATGTCTCTACTGATTTTTCTTGGTACCACAGTCAACTACATTGGCAGGCATGTATACATGAATTGCAGTTTGCTATAAACATTTTAATTCCTTTCTATTCTAATTCTAATTGTACAAATTCCATCCAGGTTTCCTAACAAGTTATCCTTCGTTTAATAAGAATGCCTGTCTTAAGTCAATCATAGTCTAGGTAGGCTCCCATTTCAGATGTTTTTACAGATTGATGTTACGTCTTAAGCAGCAAGTCACTTCTCATGTTTTCTACAGGGTTGTATTTTATTCATAACAGTTTTAGGAGTGTCCCCTGCTTGGACATGACTTCTACTGCCCTCAAACCCCACCCACACACCCTACAGTCTTTTATTCCAACGTGCTTTCTTATGCAATTTTAAGATGTCTGCTGTCATTATAAAAACATGTTTTAAAAATTATATAGGACACGTTTTAGTGAACATCTAAAGCAGTATCTTAATCTCCGTTTCTGCAAGGACTGTTAGGCTTTTATTTGCCTTTTCTAAACTGACCTTTATTTTAAAGGGGTTTCCATACAGATCTTAGGTTTTGTAAACATGTTAAGTTTTTAATTTAAAATTAAATGTGTTGTCATTCAAAGGCTATTTCAGTTTTCTGACAGAAATGTATGCTTCTGCCCTTTTAGGATTAATTGCTGAGAACATGACCAATCTATTAAAGACAGTAGTTAAGATATATTCCTTGATTTTCCATGATAAAAAACTAAGTTATTTCAGTATTTCACTAAACCAAAGAAAAGTCTTAGTTTTTCTCTAAAATTCAAAATATATGCAATTCCTTACCCAGACATAGACTTCCCTTCTGCGGCTTTTCAAGATTTTTGGACTCCAAACAAGAATTCTCTAATAAAAAATGAATGCACATTTTCAGGTAATATAGTAACAATAAGACATTTTAGTACCCTGAATGAGGCTTTTTTTGTTTTGTTTGGTAAGCCTATTGCAACAAACAGGTACTTATTAAAAGACCTTCCATTATTAATACAACCTCAAAGACAAATGAATATGTAGCAGTATGAATTCACCCTGCACTAGCAAAACACACCAGCATAAAAACTCTTACTGCAGTTTATATACAATTAATGGAAGACCACTTTTTTCCTTAACAAGTAGGGAGATTCTGTATTATACAGTTCTAAGCATCTTTAAATCAAAGCCAATGGGAAACTGAATTATGTCTGCTTTGTGAATGACAAGAAACATCTGAAGCAATAAATAAATTACTGGGAGCCTAATACAAACAATTTTCATGTAAGGCATCAGAATATGGAGGGTGGTAGGAGTTACTCATATTTTTCTGTTTCACATTATGTTCCTCTATTTATGACACAAGGAAGATTCATTTTAAGCTAATTTGATGAACAATGCAATTAAAAGCTTCCACAAATCCAGTCCATATGTGAGACTGAGGCCACTATAAGCACCCAAATACCATGGAAACAATAAATACTTTTCTCAAAGCAGAAAACAGGCAAGGAACTCAACCTGTACTCACTATATAATTACAAAAGCTGCTACAAGAAACTAGAATGGATTTATAACAAGCAAACTATATGACAGCAAATATGTAAGCCAAGGCAGTTTATTGTTAGCATAAGTGAGAAATTATCACTCTTTTGGTGACGGACAAAATATAAACAAACAAACAAAAAAGAGACAAAAATAATCAGAAATTTAGATGATTTGTAGTAAGCCAAACTAGATCTGTTCACGCAGTCCTATTTCCTAAGTACATAAATACCTTCAGAGAAACTATATGAAACTGAAAGAGATCGTGGGTTTTTTTCCTATTTAAGGAAAAATTAAGACAATGAACAACAAGATGACAGGTCTTCAGTGAAAAATATCACTAACGTGGCAGTATGATTCAGTAGTTTCAAATAGTCTTAAACCACTGTTATATATGTTTTAGTCAGTTGTTCTGCATTAACGGGTTCACTATTAATAAAGAAGCATTTAAGTGAAACTCTTCCTTTACAATTCCTCTTATTTTACAATTACTCTGGTTAAAAATACAAACCTGGTAAAATTTTATATTTTTATAAAAAGAAGAGCACTATAAAAATAGGTGAACTGAGCCTTAACTGAATTTCTCTTATGAAGAGGGGTTTGGTGCAAATCCATCATTTTTAAAATTAGTATTTACCCATTCATTAGATATCTTCATGGTCTAATTCTGTCTCTCATGTGAAAGATTTCTCATGTCTGGTAATGCAGCAGTTTCACATTTTACATCAATACATTTATAGCAGTACAGCGTTACAGTCTTAGCATGTCATGTTTTTTTTCCTAAACAACTTACCGAGATAACTACTAAAGATGCAGCATAATATGATGTCAGTAACATTGAATTACCGAACATCAGAATAAAACACACTAAAAGAGATACCTGAAAGAAGAAAACAAAAATAATTAAATTTAAAATAGAAAAGGTAAGAATTACCTGTTCTGTCAACAGTTTTAAATTGAAAACCACCTGCTTCACAGCAAGTAAAAGCTTGATACTCAAGCTTGCAGATTCGTTCTGAAAGCAGTGACTATAAGACTTAATGGCAACAGTAAGTCAAGTATATTATTGTGTTAATTTACATTTTTAAAGTGCTTAAGGACAAAAAGATCTGATCATAGGATTAATTCGTTTTATGTGATACAACAGCTACATTTCTGAAGTTATTTCTAAAAACATTTTTCTTTTTTTTTCAAATTGTTGTCTTAGTTCTCCATCCTGTTTGTTACCTTTCAGAATTCCGGACAAACACAAAAAAGCTGAATAAAATGTCGCATTCTTTCTTCCTAATTGACAAGCATATATTTAAAATACAATCATCCCCAAAGTCAAGGAAGCAGAACTCTGACTGTTTGACATATGCACCTAACAATATGAGTTTGAAATCAAGGCTGAAATAAAACTTTTATCCACCATCCTGATCTCCTACTGTGCTTTCATTTTGATAGAAAGCAATCTGAATTACATTTTCTAACTTGGAGAGCAAAATCAATGAGCAAGCTCTGTCTTTTACGCACGGGAATAAAGAAAAACAACGCAGTTATTTGCACACTTTTCTACTCTCTTCCTCACACTTTCATTTTCCACAGATGAGAGGGGGCAGCAAAAATTGAAAACGCCACAAAACAGAGACTGGCAGTTTACCCAGACTCATTCAGCTTTCTCTGTAATATAACATGATTGTTTATCTATCTGAAAATAGGCTATTTATGCCACTTTAGCACCCATAAAGCTATTGACATAAGCCAAAAAGCTAAAGTATTTCATGCTGCTACTGTCAAAGAACTTCTTAAGAAATATGCTTTTTTGCAAATTTTCCCTTGTAAATCTGACTGGAAAGAAGTATTTAGTGTCCCAGGTTTATATGAGAAGTGACTTGCACAGAACTTATTACTGCCTTTAGTTTACCATTTAGAGTATTTCAAAAAATGTTTGAAAACATATGAAAGACAATTTAGTTTCTTTCCTGAGGTAAATATTCTCTTTTTGTCCATTGAGTTAGCATAGCCTAATTTTAGCAAAAAAATATTTTTAAAGACAATCATCTTTCTTTAAAAAGTTGTTCACATCTTCCTTTATATTTAAAACTTCAATCTCACTTCAAAGAGCAAAATTCCTGGTAGCAAATCTTGATCATTATCTTAACTTTAAAAGTTAAAATCAGATATTACGCAGAAACTTACACATCCTTTAATTACCTCTTTCTTTCTTGACTTTCTCACAAGTTTTGAAAAAAAAAAAAATAATTGCTCTTCAGGTTAATAGTTTATTTTCTTGTTCTCCTTTCTAGATAACTCTCCAAACAGTTAAACCACAAGATCTTTACATGGTCAAGACTACACTAGTTTTCAAAACCCAATCTTAGTTCAAATCCAGGCCCACTCTGCCTCATTAATGCAGCTAAGGAAAACCATTGTGCAGCTAAGGAAAACATGTCAGACAAATGGTCTCTTTTGATGCTTTGAGATGTTTAAGGAGATTAAAGATTTTTTAAAAAAGTATTACCATATGAGCATTTAGTATCTTCTGTAATTTGTTGGAGTCAATATAACCCATAATACACACTGCAAATAACGAAGCTATCTAGAATGAAAAGTGAAAGAGAAGTTAAAACAATTTGTACTGGTGTACTCTTTCCAGCAGAATATACATTCATGCAAAAAAAGAGATTATTCAAACAATCATTAACTTTTCTTCCTATTTTTCTGCTAAGTCAGTACTTAGGCATTTCATAATCATTTCTATCAAAAAACCTATTGTGGTGCTCTGAATAACAATTATCAAATATAGTTAGATATTTAAGAAATAAGTATTCAGTTTTATAAAAAATGCAAGTTGCCAAAATACAGCAGTAAAGAATTACCTTTCATCCTTAGATACAAAACAAAATAAAAAAATTAAACCGCCCTCCAAATCAGTCTAAAAACCTCAAAGAATAACTCATTAGGATTATTTAACTTTTCAGCAAAATATGGAAACATTCCCAATTTGTTGCTGAGGAAAATAAGACTGGTTGATTCATTGATAAGGCCTCTTGTTAAAAGTCACATGGGAAATTGATGAAATTATGAAGTGAATCTGTAATTTCAAATTTCAGGCCCAGCATCTTAAACAAGTTATAGTGACGAGTTTCTCACAGTATTTTACAGAATTTACTGGCTTCCTCTTCTGCAGTTAGAACACTTGCATACCACAGCATATACTGATAGTTCAAAGCTATCAATTCAGACTAACCAACATCTGCTTCAAGTAGGACAGACAAGTGAAAAGGTATGGAGACATGGACGGATTTCAGTCAACAGGCTACATTTCAATTGACTCAAACACTAAGAAGGTGTGCTGTATGACAGTATCTTACTGCTCACATTAGCATTTGCTGTATTTCAACACTAACTAAAGTTGCCTCAACTGTCCAAAATCTCAGACAGTAAGATTACAGTGCCACTCACAGACTCATCAAAATTAAATAGGAAATCATGCGAAATCATGCCAGATATTACATGCCATGCAAACACTGCTTCATTTAAAAATTAAGACCAGCCTTAAGAGATGCAAGATCAATGCCTTTTTTTTTTTTATTTTTGTACTTCAAAATACAAATTTTTTTCTTGTTCTTATGTACTGATCTCAGTCTGGAGGCTCTTTTTAAGGGAAAAGTAAATTTTTTAGTCCTGGAAAGAGAACACTGAGTGGTGTAAGTGGTCAACTATCAAACTTAAGACTAGAAAAATATTGATGTGATAAACGGTGAGAATCTTTCCTGAGAACAAGAGTGAAATCTGGCTAAAAGGAAAGCACTGGTATAGTTGTGAATTCAGTAGTTGCCTATACAAAGCAGTTAATTTGCCCAGATTAGACAAAGAGGCTCCTTAGAGGTAAATATGGGCTTACCTGAGTTAGAAGAACAAACTGAGCAAACTGCCAGGGAAGCATGAAAAAGATATTAGAAACACACAGTGCAATCAAGCTTCCTGTATTAATATTCGGAATCCTTGGGAAAAACAGACAGAATAGGCATCAGTAAGTACAATTACACAGGTGTTTGCAAATAATTGAAAAGCACAATAGGAAATGCAATAAAAACACAGTTACCTTGGGAGTTAGCTAACAATATTGATCAACTACAAATAACATTGCTCAAGTAAATTTATTATCCTTTTTTTCTTGAGTTTCCATGACAACAGTTCTGATGCTTAACGTTTCTTAACTATTTGATGAGTCACTGATTACCAAACAAGTCTTCTCCTGCTATGCAGCAAGCCAAAGTGTTGTTTGCAAGCAGTTCACCTTCTTGTTACAACTCTACAGTCAGGTCACAACCACTTCCACTTCAGCTGGAATCACGACTATTCTCAGAACAGTCTGCATTTGAAAGGGATTTAACTTATACACTTCTTCCATATTTACTTTCTGCTAGAAATCCTGAGTGATGTTTCAGGGAAGGAGATAATGACAAATACGTGAAACTCATCTATAACTGAAACAAGCCCATTCTCAATGTCCTGAAATAAGTGTTATTTAAAATATTTCATCCTGTGTTAGCTTCAAGTTCAATTCAGAAACATGTTATGTTTCAAATTTCCCTAAATTCTAGACAGTACATATCTTTTCCTGGCATAAAAACACAAATAAGTGACAAGCATGTAATATTTTTGCTTTAGACATCAGTAACTACAAAGCGGTATGACCTAATAAAGGAAAATCTCTTGTTATAAATACTAAGTTCAGCTAAATAATAAATACATTGCAAATCTGATGCAATGGAGTTGGTGGAAAAGCCCTTACATACGAACAATCATGCTTATTTTCCAAAACAGAGGCAAGACAGTAACGCAATCATGTAGCAAGCCAGAAACAATCACAGAAAAGCAGGGCTAATGAACTCAAGAGCATCCCTGCATTAATGTAATTAGACTGCTCTAAATCACTGAACTAGTTAATTAGACTAGTTAATTAGTCATAGAAAATTGCAAGAACATACTAGCTTATGGGTGCCTATAGCATCCTCTGTTGCAAAGCATAGGCTTATTCTAAGTGCAACCAACATACCACTCTCCAAGAGGGACAAAACCAAATGATGAAGTATCAGCTTGTTTCTCATGGGAAGGAAGGGACATCAACCAAAAATTCTGATTTTTACTTTAGATACGTATTTGCCAACACAGTAATTCTGATTTTTATGTTAATCATGTCTTCAAGTTGCAAAGTTTTTCCTTTTAATAAGTGAGTAATATGACTGCAGTTCTACTGGTGCAGCGTCTGCAATGTAACAGCCACAGGAAAGTTTCTATGTTAATGATAACATTGCTACAGCACACAGAGGCACTTAAATATTTAGATAAATGCATTTAAATAAATGTCCTGTGACATTCAATTTTTTTAAAGCATTGTAAAGAGCCAAGTATAAATTGAAAGGTACCTGAGAATATAGGTCAAAAGCAACATCTGCAGCACAAGGAACGGGTATGAGAAACTTTCACGAAGAGGTGGAGTCCACATGACACGAGTGCACTAAAAATAAGAACTGGGTTGGATGATAACATTCACTGATACATTTCCATAATTCCATGCACTTGTATTTCAGCATTAATAACTATAGATACTTTAATAAAGCAAAAATCAATTTACAAGCGATTTAGACACAAAGTTATAAAAAACAAGCCAGGAAGCAGAAAAGAGGAGGGAAAGGAAGCAGCTTCCCAACTTGAGGCCTATGATGCACTCTTTAACTAAAATAGATCATTGCTTTTCCAAAATTAAATGTGGCAGCTACAGAACAGACAAGAAAAAAGCCAGGACAGCAGCTGCTTGTCCCTGCTTCTGCCGAAAGTATCAACTCCTTCAGGTAACTAAAACCATTCTCAAACTTAGACAGTGACTTGCCACACTTAGAAGGAGAAAGTGTGTGGGGGAGAGGATCTGAAGGATAAACCAACATACTCTTCATAAGCTAGAGTTCTCTAGGTTATAAACATTTCACATTTCTACTAGCAACAGCACATAAAGTATAAAATCTGAAGCTGCCCTCCAAACCAGGTCAGCAAAACTGAACACAAGAAATTAAGCTCATACAGAGTTTATACTAACTCATATATTTCACTCTTTAAAACTAATAAAGCAAAGCATAATACAATGAAGTCAACTGAATAGTTTTTTCAATAATTTCCTAATGGGATGAATGGCAAATAAATAATGGGTCTCATGGCAAATGGCTCAGCTACAACTGTCATTGTTTATATTCAGCTCTTTATAAAGTGCTTGCAGATGGCACTGACCATCAAGAAAAAAAAATTACAACTTTAAAGGACAACTTTGACATACAAAAAATAGGTTCAAAATGGCTATGAATAGATTTGCACTACAAATTAGAAGTAGGTTCTTTACAACTACAGAAAAAAATGGAATTCATCTTAACATGGACCACAATAAATCTGTGAAAACCCTGGAGGATGTTGATGCAAGAATGTTCCTTCTCCTTTGCTTCCTATCATCTTAAAACTGCTTCTCAAATACTGTTTTACTAAAGTCACTAGAATCAACATTGTATGATTCCTCGCTTATTGTTTTGCTATTTCACAAACACATTAAATTATTAGTGTAAAAAAAATGCATAGAAGTAGTGTTAAATAAATGCAAAGTACAGAAACCATCACATTAATAACAGTTCTTGCCATCTAGAAGAACTCTTTGCAAAAGCTACACCAATTACCATTAAAATAAAGCTTTCATAAATATATATACTAATGTGTTGTCCTCAGCTGACTGCACAGATGTGATTGGTTAATTTTATTTTATAAGCAATAAATATAATCATGATTATTCTAAAGCAGTGAAGTCATTTTGAATATTTTTCAAGATGACAGCAATATTTGATTTACCAAATCTTTCAATACTGGAAGAGATAAAAGAGGAAAGAAATGATGAGCCAACTATAATATAGAACCATAAAAAGGAAGCATTATCTTAAAAGTAGATTGACTAACATGGGCCATGCTGTTTTTCTATATTTGAAATGTGATGCTAAACTCAATCATCTCTGGATGATTTATCAAGGCTGTAAACCAACTTTGCCGCAGGTATAAATGTATCAGATTTGACTAAGCTTGAAATCATTAAAACAGAGTAGCACAAGCACAGCACAAATAAAAACATACAGCCTGAGGATCATTACCTCAAAGCCAGAAGGCATTTTTAAATACCTACTTTTACATAGCATTAGAGTTGAGATACCAAGACTCACAGATCAGGCTTACTCATGCAGCTCAGTCCTATCCTTCCCAAAGAGGAAAGCAAATTTTTAGCAACTGGTCTAGCTCGACTGTACGTACTGTTGAACCACATACAAGGTGATTTGCTCATAATCAGAGGCATATAGAAGACCTACACGTGTGCACAGACGCACATCCACAGCCTGTGATTCACATGTATTCACACAGTGAAGCAAGACCACCTATGTACATGTAACTACATATACCACCATAATTATATACACAACAATATCCAACAACTCCTGAATTATTTTATCAGCTACAGTACAAACAAAAAGAGCCAGCTGAGATCGAATATTGCACCCTCTGTAAGTCATTCCTATTGTTTTCCAGAAATCCATACAACTTTGCCTGAATCAGGGTCATCCTACTTAAGCTCTGTCTAAGCCCACACTACATCTGTGTAGAGTTATGCAGATCTGATTTCATGCCCTTCTCCAAAATACATGCATTATCTGTTCTTTTCCCCCAAGTCAAGTCATCCATTAAGAGTAACAAGCTCTCCTACAGTCTCTGATGCATAGGAGAACTGTTTGTGCCATAATGAAATAAGCGTTTCTTTTCATTATTGTTACCATTTTTCAGGTCATTTCTTTCTGAAGTTACACTTATCACCTTCACAGATTTGGCAAAACAGTGTTTACTCTATGAGTATTCCCTGGTCATTTCACTCCAGAAGGCCATTAAGAAGAACAGAAATCCACACTAATGTATTTATGCCTTTATAGTACCAAAAAAAGTTCAGCAACTCTGTAATGTTTATCTGGACTCAACCAGGCATGGGTGAAAGTTCTTAATGTGGGATATTTAGACAAAAACATTTCAAATGAAACTTAAAAATAAAATAGCTATTTCATCCCACAGATTTTTGTTTTATAATAAACTGTCAAAGCTCACTATGAATAGAAGCATCTTTAATTCTGTTATGTGCAACTACATATTCTTACTACTCAGTGTTCTCTATCATGGTCAGTTCAGATAAATAAGAAAACAAGTCATAAATTCAACACTTAACTAAATTATAAGGTAGTTATTTTCCATCTGCATTTTAAGTAAAGTAAATATGCATGTATATATAATATATATTATATTATTTGTATTTATATACATTTTCACACATAAAATGAGCACTACAAAATAACCCAACCCAAAACAAAACATCAGTACTACAGAGGTTTCTCTGTGCTTTTTTTTTTGTATTCATGAATTTCCAGTAAGATATATACCAATTTAAAGTAAACTTTCACTATTTCTGAAGCTTACTCATATGGTACATGAAGCCTGGTGATGTCTGGAATGGGCAGAAAAATAAAGTGTTTTGATGTTTTGAAACTTGTGCTACTAAGATTTAAATCTCAGGACCACTTTACAATATACATCCTTTCTGATTTTTTATTTTAAGCACCAAGGTGATACATTGAACTGTGCTACACGTTTTCCAGTCAGAGACTATTTTGCTTTCAATGTCTTACTTGTGTATCTAAATTGAATTAAAAGTTATTTAAATTCATTCCCTAATAGTACTGCAACATCACTACATTTAATGAAATTAGAATTAGCTTAAACTTCAATAATAATTAAAAAAAAAGGGGTGGGGGAGAGAGACCTACCTCTCCATGATTGAAAAAGAAACATGTCACGGTAACAAGGCCTCCTAGACGGCTCCCACTGTGAAAAGAATAAGAAAAACAGGTACAACATATAATGGTCAACGTTGAAACATGAAGCAGGACTTGTGTACAGGTAAGTTTATTGGGGGGGGAGAGAGGAATGCTTTGAAGCATCAAGGGAAGGCAATCAACAAATTACATACAGTATTAAAATACTAGTTAGATAATTATTTCAGAGCAAACCAATTTTCTGCAGAACACCAATTTTAATGTTAATAACTTGTAAAACAGTTATTCCACTCCTCACAAACTCTGGTTTAGATCATTACATCTGAGTGCTTTTTAAACACCAGGCAATACAAATGCAGTATTTCTTCCCTAAGATGCTGAGCAGTAAATTTCAGAGTTTGTGTGCTCAATCACCCAACAGGGAATTTTGGTCTGAATCTAAGATTAATTTAGGGTAATCAAATCAAGCATGTTCAAAAAACACATTTAAAAATTAACTCGCTATACGGTCAATACAAGATACAACTGAATTCTTATGTGAAATACTGTGATGTTAACACAAGGAACCTTTAATACCCTTGACTTAAGGATTTTTTACATTTCCATAGCAATCAAATTCACCCACTGAATAAATAGCACCATGAAGTCAACACTAAACCCAAAGATATTGCTTAGATTTAACCCATCTCAAAACAGCAATAGATAAGGTTGCAATTTGTTTGGACAGATTTGTAACTACTCATGTTCTATGACATAAAGCAACATTTTTGTGCACATAAGTGCGCTACTACTGTGAACGAATGTACCATTATATACAGAATATACCATTTTTGCTACTAAACAAAAGCATCAGCCAGCTGTTAAGATTATTAAAAAACCCCAAACAAACAAGCAAAAAATCCCCTTCATATTCTTTCAGATCCTTCACCCATCACTAGAATACGGGTTAAACAGAATCAGTAGGTTCTAGGTACAAAATCAGACGATTTAAGATACCACCTGAGCAGTAAAACAACCTTCAGGAATTGTGCATTCTTGCACATAAAACTCAACCTTACATTCCATAAATTCTAAAAGTGTCAACATTATAATGCAAAATGACAAAATAATGTGCTCAACATTAAAAATGTAATCTCGGAAACAAAGCGAAATTTGCAAAAAAAAAACCCACCCCAAACCAGAAATAAAATTCAAGGTCTATGCTATCTAAAGAAAGTAGTGAGAAATGAAGAGTTTACTGATTTTTCAATGACATTCACATATAAAATGTGGATTTCCATATACCTCCCTTAAGAGAAACATTACAAGTGAATTGCACAAATATTCAAATCTATCTACTTCTGCAAAACATGAGATATTCATTTCCTATGCTAAGGAATACAAATATAGACGCTTTACTCCCAAACACCTTTTTCTATTGTCAGTGTCTGCCCTGTGCTTTTTCTTATTTGAATTATCAGTACAAGCTTCAGAGAGAGAAGGAAGAAATCACAAGACAGTGAAGCCAGAGCATGAATGAGGGGGACAACCAGTTACATCTCTGAGAGGAAAATATAGCTGCCATTTAATTTTTTGGAAAACCAACAGATGAGGTAAACAGAAAAGCATTTCCACTTCTGTTTTTCTGCTGAAAGTGGAGTCTATTTTTGTATCAAAGTGTATTACAGTTCCTGAAATTTAAGGACAGATACTGAAAACACAAATTTATAGAAAAGGGGAAGTGTATAGAATCTATCTCAAAGAATGCATTATCTTAAAAAATATTTTGCCTTCTCAGTTAAGTTAAAATTGAAAGACATGCAATATGACTTGGGAAAACTCCAATCTTGGTTAAAAGTACACCATCATTTAAACTTTGTTTAAAAATGAGCTATGGTGACAATTTTTAGAGCAGAAACCTGTCAAAAGCTGTTTAAAACATGTACAGCATCTACTTTTACCCACAACCTGGTGGTACCAATGAGATACCTCTTCACTGAATTTTATGCAATTTTTTTCCAGCATCATCATTTATTTTAAGCAAAAAGGTTCTCTATTTCAGTAATCTTTTAGTGACAATATATATGGAATAAAAGCATTCCTGCTGTAAAAACAAAAAATCAATATCCCATAAAAATATTTTAACATTCACGTTTTCAAACTCAGTTTTTCAAAACTGAGAGCGAGTACCAACTAAACAGCTCAGTCTCAACTGCCTTACCTGAGGTATGTACCGTATATGAAGAACAGTGACATCATTAATCCATTCAAAAGAAAAATCACAGCAACATAAAAGGAAGCAGGGTCTCCCAACCCTAAGAGCAAACAGTTAACACATGTTGTCAAATACAGAAGAAAGGCCATATTGCTTACAACCCACCACACAATCAGTGTACTATCCTAATATATTTACAGAAAGACAACAAAAAAAAGTTAATGTCATCAACATTAATGTAAAGATTCAATCAGAAGACCATAGCTCTGAAAACACAGAAAGAGGAAGGGTAGAGGTGGCACTGGGGCAGTCAGCAACAGAACAAGCCAAGAGGGACACACATTAACTGCAGAGAAAATCCTGCAATGTTTAGAAGGTATAAGCACCACTAAGAACATTTTCTACAGACTATATTTTGATTTCATAGAGCTTTTTAGAACAGGTTTGTTCTCCCTAGACTCTCACTTCCCATCCCTTGCAGGAGTAAATCCATCTTTAAACATATCACACACAATGCTCTTGGCTTTCTTTCATTATAAGCCAAGAGATTTTCCAGTAACACAAGTCTTTCAATTTATTCATTAACAGACATTTCTGTGTTCATGCTTCTGCTGTTATTCTCTTTCCCACTATTTGTTTAAACCCTCCTGACTCTCATCATTTCAGCAAAACAGCATGAAAAGCCTTATTCATTAAAGAAAATGGTAGCAAAACTCCATAGTTTCGTACGCAAAACTGATTATTCACCATTACTGAAAATACAGCAAGACAGTTCTCTAAAGTAGGATGATGATATGCTCACCAAACATGGTAGCCTCAGTCACTGGTGTTTTCATTGGTTTGGTTTTGTTCTTACAAAAAACAGGAATGAAAAGTTGTACATGTATTCACTGCTTATTGCTTCTAACAGATTTAGAGAAAGTGAACCATTCAAGCTCTGAAGAAAGTTGTTACAGCCTTTGTGTAAAGGAAAAATACTAACCTGTCATCACACAAAGGCATTTTAAATGATAAAATGAAACAACTTCACAAGCTACCATCTACCATTCAGCTTTAACCGACTGTAGAACATCTTGAAAGTGCTTCTTGGTAAGGTACTTTTATCATATAATACTGACCTGACAAGCCAGTATTTCAGATGTGGAAAAAACCCCAAACTAACAAAAAAGTGGTAGTGTCCAAGCTTTGGCATCAAAATCAAGGTATAAGGTAGAAATTCTTATGTTGAATAGTCATGAGAGGGAGAGGATTGTTCCCAGCAGAATCACTACATATGATTTCTCAAAAAAATCTCTAAAATTAGGTGAGGAAATACAGAGGATAAATTCTGAAATGTAGCAACTTGGAATGTATTTGGGATTGTTCAGAAGTTACAGAAATTTAATACATGTACAGTGGCTTCCAATTACATTTAGGACATCTTATTCTTTGTAATAGTCCAACATTACGAAGGCTTAGACTACAACTATGAAGTTTCTAAGTGCAGTATAGGAATTCAACCCAGGTAGGAGGAGCTATCTAATAAGCAAAGCCCACATTCTCACTCCTAGTGTTCTTAAAAGTCTCTCTTTTTCATGCTTCTCACTAATGCTGTGAACCTGACAAAACCCTGGGTTTAGCCAAAAAAACCCACAGGAATATTTATTACTTCTGAAATATATAAAGCCACAATTATATGCTTCCAGGAAACAAACAGAATAAAACACAACTTACCCTCACAGCTTTCAACAGGACTAAGCCCTTTTCCTCTGTTTACAGTCCAACACGTTTTTGTTGGGACACCAAGGAAATCCATAACACCAGTATACATGCGATACCAGCTGGCAAGGACCACCTAGCAGGAAAACAGGATTTGAAGTTTCTGAACAGGAACTTTGAGATTAGCTCAATGCCCAAGGTAACCTGTCATGACAACTGGCCTCATCTGGGATTATTTTTAAACTTGGAATTTATCTCAAAAACTTGGGATTTTTGACCATGGTTTCCTAAAGTCATCCAACACAGACCAAGTGTTCATTAATAGACTAAAATTATGCCTGCTTTACAACAGAAATAATTTCATGCATCAAACTGCAATATTAAAAAAAAAACCAAACCAACAACCTATAAATTTCAGTATTGTCTGGAAGGTTACTCATTTGAGTATTTTTGTTTATCAGATATTAAAATCTCAGATCTTGTTGACATAGGACAGTTAGACAAATAAAATCCGTTAAAAACAACTAATTTTTATTTCACCTGGCAAGAATATTAGCGGACCAAATCTTTAGAGTTTTACTCTGATAAATTTTTATATAGGTTAAATTTAAGCATGCATTAGAAAGGGTTTCCAGACGCAATGTAAGACAGCAGTTCCATTTTCCATGCAAAGGCTGTAATGTCCTTATAACAACAACCCAATTAAATCTCAACACCTGACACAGAAAACATCAGTACTTTATACACAGAAAAATGACAACTCATCTCACAGCAAAATCATTAATTAATAACATTACCAAGCTATTCTGTCAGGATATAAGTGACTTTATAGAGTTCATAAATGAGTAATGTGGCCATTCCAGTTGAGTTGCTTTGAAAGTTATAACCCAGGGGTTCTCAGATTGAAAATATGTTTCACCACTGCAGTATTAGCTGTCTCAGCCCTGTGTCACAGAAAACATGTATAAGAAAGATGATTCTCTCTTTTCTTTCCCCATACAATTAATAAAACTCTTAATATCACTTCTATCTTCAACAAGGGTAAGAAGGAAACAGAGAACATGTCTGAGAATGTGATGGAGTAAATCCTCTTGGAAAACACTTCCAAACTTAAAAAGCACAAAAAATTGATTTGAAGCTATCAGCATGGATTTACAAAGGTAAATTTGTAACTACACCTGCCCAGCTTTATAGCCTCCTGAGATGACTGAATTGATAGATAAGGGGACAGTTGTGAATATTTCTTTTTATCTGGTGCCAATTCTGTTCTGCATCTTCAGACTAGATGACGGTACAAAAGAACATCCTCAGCAAGTTTGCATGATGATGATACACATTGGAAGGAGTTGCTGATGCTTGTGCTGCCATTCAGAGGCATCTCAACAGGTTGGAGAACTGGGCCAACAGGAATCTAATGAAAGGGAAATCTCCTACACTGGGGAGGAATAGTGCAGTGCACCAGTACAGTTGGGAGCTGACCAGCTAGAAAGCAGTTTCGCAGAAAAAGATCTGTGAGTCCTGGTGGACAATTTGTACTTGAGTCAGCAATAAGCCCTTGTTGCAAAAAAAGCCACATACATCCTTGGCTGTATGTCACCAGAAGAGGAGCAACCCTTCCCCTCTATTCAGCACTGCTAAGACTGTATCTTCAGTGCTGAGTCCAGTTCTGGGCAGTCCACAACAAGAAGGACACAGAATAAAGATGACTGAGACAGACTCTTTTTGGTTGACAAGAGAAGAGACAATGAAAACAAATTGAAACACAGGAAATTCCACCCATACATAGGAGAAAACTTTCTTACTTTGAGGGTGGTCAAACACTGGAACAAGCTGCCCAGAGGTGGAGATATTCAAAATTAAAAGGAGATGACCCTGAGCAACCTGTTCTACTTCACCCTAGTTTGAGCAGAGCATTGAGACTAGATGACCTTCAGACATCCCTTCTAACCACAACTGTTCTGTGATTCTAAAACTCATTTTTAATACCAGGGCTCCAATCATCATGGCTCACTTCATCTGTGGCCTTTACACACTCCCAATGTAAATCTTCTATATTTAAAATACATCTTTCTAGATCAAGACTCTGTGCCTCAACATTGTGCCTTGTAAAGCGTGCTATCCTGAATTCCTGGAAGTTTTCTGAACATCTGTGCCCTGGTACTTCTCACAATGCATGGGTGCATACATGGATGTGTGCACACCTGCCCCATCTCCAGACAGGCATCAACATGACTGGGGAACCAAATCCATATCTTTCTTCTTGTCACCTGAGTGTGCTCTGTACATAATCAACAAAATGCATATGGCAGCTTAGAGACATCTGTCTAGCATATTTGCATCACTAGCCCTGAAGCTGACATTACCCAAGCACATGAAACGTTCTTGCTGAACTGTCGCACAAAAAAATCCAACAGAAATCCAAAACTAATTCATCTTAACCACTTAAGGTTTTTATGCCACAAGTGTTTGTATCTGCTGCAGGTGTTCCAAGTGAATACTTCCTAAAAAGGTACCAGCAAAGGTATCAAGCAAAACAAACATTTCTTGCCAAAAGCTACTTTACATGAAACAGTTAACACGGGTATAAAAATGGAAGCAAATCAGTAAGCAGTACAAAACTGCTAGGTCAATTAAAGCACAGTGGTGTTTCTGGAATTTTTATTGTTCTGTATTAGATGAGGCAGAAAACACAGAACTTGGGAAAACAAAAGACTAGCTCTCAGGCCCAGGAGATCTCTGCAGATGAGGTCAGTCCTTTGCTGTAAAAGAATGTGTAGAACAGTCAATCTTTTTTACTAGGTGCCTTAGAGTGAGCACTTTAAAGCCATCTACATGCATCTTTGCAACACTCCTCATTTCAACTCAAATTTTCATTATCACTGCCACACACTGAAATATCAACTGTTCCATAACAACAAACAGCCAGAGAACCAACTTAACACATTATCTCCCCGTCACACATTATCCCTCTGCCATTTTGCATCTGAAATGAAACCACCACAATTACTAGAACAACCTGACTATGCAGCAAGTACTTAGAAAATCAACTTTATTGGGACTATAACATTGTACAAATACAAAGACTGCCTTGCTGCTTTCCATAGGGTTTTTTTTACCATTTATAATTATAATTTACATGAACAATGCAGTTATTGCTATAGACTCATTTTACCTTTTTTTTTTTCTCCTTTACCCTTTTTTTTCCCCCCTTGAAGTTTTCATGGCTAGCATTGGCTGTACATACAAGTGAATTGTTTTACTTTTCTTAATGGGTTTGACATCCTATTTAGCAATGGGATTTCCAGGCCGGTTTTGATTAACTGAATTTTGAAATCCACTAAACAAACAAACATTTTATTAAAATTCAGCCTAAATGCTACTAATGGGCTGAAAGAGCTGGAAAGATCCCAAAAGATCATACAGGAAATGAAACACTTTCAGAAAACATGACTGGATACTGAATATCAGAAAGAAACATTTCACTGCCAACAAATAAATCCACAAGCATCTTCCCACCACCCATTATAATCATAATCATAAAATTAGATAAACCTGGACAACACATTTCAAATGTCAAGTTGCACCTACTGACAGTTTTATAAATGTAGTTATGTGCAAACGAGAGTACTCAAGAAATGCACTTAAAACAACCCCCAAATCACTATTTACAGAAAGGTTAGACGTTAAACAATAAATGACTGAAAGTAGCAAAGGAGACTATTTGTCTGCTTTGCACGCCCACACAGGCACAGAAAAGATGAATGAATTCATACCTTATCACCAAATTCTACGAGCCTGTATAATCCTAGAAAAATCTGAATGAACAGACAAGCCTACACATTTTGCACAGTAATCAACCTAATGTTCTTACAGAATGTCAGCCACTACATCTGATTGCTCTTGTTTTGATTTGATCATCTAATTTACTTAGTCATGTTTCATGGTGATACTGATGACTCTCTAAGAACAAGTTCATTTGACCAGTATCCGTGATTTTGGAAAGTCAGACTATAGCTGAAGTCAACGAATCTTTCTCACCTAAAGAAAATACCTTTTTAGTACCAAATAAGGCATATGTTCCTAATGTGACATTGCTACAACTGATTTGCAATCCTTTTGGAGTTAAAACAAACAAACAAGCAAACCCAAAACAAGTGATATGGCAACAAACGCAGTCATCTATTTAGCATTTAGTTCTTCCAGAGTAAGGAATTAAGAAATCAAACTAAACCACTACATGCAACTTCTACAAATACACACATGCCAAGAACTCTTACACATATAGTTCCTGAAAACAGCTCTGCTCTAACAGATCAGGAGAATGAGTAAAAATGCTAGTACTCAACAATTACAGCCATTATTAGTTGGTTCTCCAAAAAATAGGCTGTTGCTGATACATGGAGTTACAGAAATGTACATTTAACCGAGGGAGTTTTCCCCTTTGCAAAATGTTTGAGACACGCTGGCAAAACTGTAAGAGACTCCAACACTACTGTACTTAAACACATGTTCTTTCTAGAAGAGCAGGAAAGCAATCTAACCAGGTAACAAGTCTAACATCAAGTATGTACAAAACAACAGCAATCAGTTTTCCACAGAGGAATTTCCTTTGCAACATCTAAGTAAACTATTACCACTCACAGATTTTATGGTCATAGTGAACTGTTAGTTTTGTGTGTCCTATACAAAATGCAAGACAAAATAACCTCTTGCTACCTGTATCACTGCAGTCATTATTATCACATACTACTGATATTTCATATGTCATATTTCCTGAAGTACACAATGTCAGTAACCTACTTGCTCTCAGTGAAGAGAACAAAAGAAGACAAGAAGTATAGAACTGGACTGCAACTTGAAGACTGCACAAAATAAATACTAAGATCTAGAAAGCATTCACATTTGACTGAACATACTCAAAGTTTGAAAATTGATTGCAATGTATGAAGTAGCTTTATAATTTGAAATCTGGAACTAAAATTCTGTATTTAAGCAACACTTCATTAGTCACCTTATCTTGACAATTTTCCAGAGTAACATTTCTTACAAATTTGTAGTCAAAGTTAAAGAAACAAAAGATTCACAGAAGGTATTATTTTTAAAATATAGCTCACCTCTGGGTAAAGATTGAACCTTTGTAAGGTGTTAATCACTAAAGGATATTCAGTTAGTCTGTCATTCATAATGGCCCCTACTCCATTCCAAAACGATGGTGCCTCGATAATGATCTTGAAGTAGGAATAATAAAGACCCTACAGGAGAGCAGAATTATTATTTACAATTAAAGAGGCCACTTCTTCTTCATGAACTGCCATATACAAGCTTCATTTTTAAACAAACTTTCTAATGTAACACACAAGACAAACTTATTCAAGAGGACTATCCAGTTTCTCAGATCTCTTCTGTTACTGTCACTGAAACAAGCAATGTGGATTTCCTTTCACCTTGTTTCACAGCATATCTGGAAATCTTTCATTTCATCTGATATCTATGCACTAGCATAGCATTTCACAATTCTCAAAAGCAGACAAAAGGTGTATACATATGCAACATTTATTAAATAAATAAATTATTTAGAAAAATGGCTGCATAACAAGACTAAAACTGAAAGCAAGGTATAAGGTACTTGCACAGTTTTGTATTTTAGGTCCTTTAGAATCATACTTTTAAATTATATTTAAAGTGAATTGTGAAGTGACACACAGTGATGAACTACAAGACACACGAATACTCTGCATGTGTAATGCATGTTAGCTGTAAGAGATCAATATATTTACTTATCCAGAACGCATTAAAAAAATTTGGGAAGCCCACGATCAGATTACAGACAGAAGTTTTCCAACCACTGAAACATAATCTAACCATTTCCGTGCGAAAAGCCATTTCTCTTTCTAGTGTTGACAGGTGAGAAAAATGACGGTCGTTTTCAAATAGAGCTGTTATGTGACACCTGTTAAAAAATAATAATAATTGAAACCCAATAAAGAGGCTTAAAATGTATTAAGTCATAGATACCAAGGGACATTCAATGAAGAAATGAAGTTTATTTACAAACTGCTATTTTATTTACTTACATATTATAGCAATATTCGCCCCTATTTAGATAATTTTAAATTGAAAAAATATGAACCCATAGAGTATTTAGTAAATTATATTACAGCATTAATTATAATACTATAATGCTATATAATACTGTAATGTATTTTAATTTAAGGGCAGACATTTAATGATTAAGCAACAATTTTCTACCTGAAAAGCAGGCTTTACTCTTCTCTGAACAGGCTTAAGAAACCTGTCACATCAGCTTCACAAGAACAGAACTACTCGGCTCACAGACAATTTAGTTTTGAGAGGAAAGATCTAAATATAAATTATCCCAATATCTTGTCTAAAAATAAGTAAAAGTTCTATTTTTATTATTTTAAAATACCATATTACTCTCAAACAATAAATTTAACCTTACCAATGTAGGACTCCTGCAAAAACAGCTGTAAAGGAAACAAAAGGTGCGAAGTTACTCAAATAGATAACTGAACATGAAATCACGTTCATCGTAGTAATTACAGTACTATTTCACAGATGCACAGAAAATACTCAAGACTCCAGAGGCAAAGAAGAATAGGAACATCTGAATTAACTTTCATGGTCAGGTCTCTCAAAATCTGAAATTATGCAGTGCTAATCAGCAATAGGCATAGGTTTCCACCTATATCCTGCATCACTCAAGTTGGACCACCAGCATCTAATGCACATACTACATCTTTCAACAACAAAACTGAATTACAAGCATTTTTTTTTAATAAGCACAAATATTTTTAGCATTTATGACACCTCCTGTGACTGTTCACTCAACTCCTGCTCAGATTTTTGCCAACACACAACTCGAGCTAAGGCCTGATGCATGCTACAGGCAGCGCTGCTAGGCCAAAGCAAGGGCAAAAAACAGGCAGGACCTGGTGACCAGAGAGGGCTTAAGGTCACTATGCAGCCATTATCACCTGCAGCTTGCTGTCTCCTGCAGCCATAATCCTTGCATATTGATTGTCTGGCAGTGCCCTCAGAAACTGCTAACTCATGGAAATGCTATAGACCAAACTTCCAAGCTGGAAGGTATAAATATGTCAGCTTAGCCAAAAAGTTTTTGAAGCTGCTGGACTGGTGAGGCTTTCATACTTCCCAGTGTGATACAGGGGACGCCTGCATCGTGATGAAAAACGACGGATGAACACTCCCACCATCATCTAGGTAATTATCTTGCTCACAGGTGCACAGGTTAGAAGCTTCAAGCTGAGTTGTGAATTAGAGAACCTGTGAGTTCAACCCCTCATGCCTTAAGTGATGAGTAAGTAAATTCCCATGTTAGACTAGTCTCTACAAAGTGGACCGAGCCCTTGTTTGTCATGTTTGTTTTCTTTCCCCATGAGTTCATTAAATAAATTTTAATTTACAAATTACATTTTGGTGTAAATATCAGAAATCCAAATAGACCATGACAACCAACACAAATCTCATTGCAACTATAATTGCTAGAAAAAATAGACTGCATGCAGTAACGTTCCATTTGTCCATTCGAAGACTGTCTTCACTGCTGTCACAAAAGTACAGAACAAGGGAGGTAATCTGAGGGACAAAGGAAAAAGACAAATGATGATAAAGCAGTAGGTTAACAATCTAGGTCTCTGACCTCTTGAGCATGACAAGATCCACAGAGAGCAGAAACCACTCCATTTTCCTTGGGCAGCACCGACAACATATACAGCGCTCAGCATGGAAGCAAAGCCAGCATAAGTGAGGGATAATGGGCAGGCATTTAGGGGGATCACAGTGCTCCTCCTAGACTGAAGGTGTCTTGGTTGCCCTCTAGGCACACAGTGGCTTTCTGCCACAGAAGGGAAAATCTTTATGATTAATGAAAAGCCCTCTTATTCACATAGGCTATACAGAATAGAGAGAAAGTGGAGAAGACAATCACCTGCCCTACTTACACCCAGCTGGGGCCAGAAAGGTGCTGAGCACTGTGTCTCTCTCCAGGGTGCTGATCAGCACACAACTCTTGCCTCTATGGTGATGTGGAATGGATCAAATTGCTTACACATCGGTAAAACATACAGCAATGCCTGCACATCGATGCAGAAGACAGTCAGAGAGTTAGTGAATGCACATGTGTTCAGATTGAATTTTACAAGAGTGTGGTTGGCTGCTTCTGGAAAGCAGCAGGAATAAGAGAAAGAAAAACACCTTTGCAAAAGCACTAAATTTATGTGGAATGGGAGTGGACTTAATGTACGTTTCATGTCCTAGTATATACATATCCAAACCAGATATTCCTCCAGTAAAGGGCCTGGAAGTGCTGGTGATGGCAGTACTTGTTATCATTGTCACCACAAGGTTCACAAAATTAGTTTGTTGCATTATGATCTAATTTTAAAATTAAAGTTTTGTATATGAAGATCTGCAAGGTGAAACTGGGCAAGACAGAAATTAAAAATAATAAAAAAAAAAGAAACAAAAATTACCTAACAGGGAAAAAAAATTCTACACTACCTGCCTGTACCATTTAACATTTAGCTCAAGTTGAACACTTCACATAGTAGTTGAGGTTAGGCAAGGCTGGATTCCAGTTAGAAAATGAAGACCTCAAACTTTTACTTAAAACTTCACAGTATTACATATACTTTCTGGAAAAAAAAAAAATCCTCAAAAAATTGCTCAGTGTAAGCAGAACTTAACGTGTTCTGAAAGGTTCAGGAGCTGCAGGTTTTTTTTTATACTAAGGACATTTACATTAGTTCTCATGGAAAGCTGCAAATTTCTTTTTCAGAAAAGCAGATATTGATCTGACATGGAATTCCGGGTAAGCACATTAGCTATATCAGCAATGCAGTAAACCATATTCTGTAAGAAAAACACATTTTGCAGTAATTCTATGGAATGAAATAGAGCAGGCCACATCTTTCTTAGTTATTACTTATTGAGTAATAATTGTACATTGGCATAGGGCATTATTTCATTTCATAGCAACATTCCTAAGACTCCCAGTAAGATCAGATGCTGAAATACATTCACATATAGACATACCACATCTATAAAAAAAATATAAAAAAAAATCAATTTTAAGACAGATTATATGTTAGGTAAGAATATACAATAAAGTCAAATGCATATTAGCTACCAATACTGTTCATTATCTCAAATTCACATGGTTCCAAATAAGCCAAATATGCAGTATTTTATTGATGCAAATAAATTATCTATTAATATGGAAATTACATTTCACTTTCAAACATACCACTTATTTCATTGAGAAAACAATATCTCTCAATCTTATTCTTCAGTAAATGTTTCATTTAAAGTCAATGCAGGAACAGTAAATACATTCACAGTTATTTTGGAGAATTTCATACACATTTTTACAAAAATTCACAACATCACTCTATTATAAATACAAAATTAAGACCTTTCATAATCGCACAGCAATGTAATTACTCACATTTCAAGAGACAATGGTCTTAATTCATGGACTTCCACTGTGAGTACAAATCGGCATTTTTCAACACACTGCATTAATCTAGTTTCTGATTCAAAACATTCAGATCAGCTCTCTTAAATTACCATCCTTTGATCCTATTAATGTCCTTACTGGGGAAAGAATGAAGTAGAGGACCGGAAGGGAATACTATAGTCTAATGCTACAAACACTTACACAGCTACTATGTACTTGAACTTGCAGGTGCCATTTTCTCTCCCAACCTAAGAATCTCTAAAAGCAAAGCATATGATAAGATTTTTGCAGACTAGGGCTATTATGTAAAATCTGATAGATTTCCTATTTTTGCCTGTGTGCTGTTCTAAGAAAAGCAATATGAACGGCACCTAAAAAGGATTTTAATTCTGGAAATTAAATACTGAAGAATAAAGCCATTCTTTGGCTTTATTTACCAAGAGAACAACAGATGCTGAGATACTGTAATCTAGCAGGATGTGAAGCATACAAGAAACTAATACTTGGCAAATACCCACAAAGTGTTGAGGTAGGAATACAGCAAAACCGGAAACAATGAGGAACCTGCAAGCACAGACTACTTCTGCAACTTAGTTAAGTTGTTCCATTTTGAGATTCTGTTCAATATAAAAAGGACATTTTCAAGAAAAAGGCCTCAAGTCAATGGTCATTTAAAAAAAAAACCCAACATAAGAGGGCAAAGTGTAGTATAAGACTATCCTTGAAATTTTTGACAATTTTATTGCTGCATTGGAGGTAATTTGCATGAGAAAAAATTTCACACTCTATAACAAAACCAGCTCCAGCTCTGGGAGCCTGTTTTTAAAGCATGGGCCCTAAAGCTTAAGCAAAATGACAACAAAAATTCAAATACCAGTAAAACTAATCAAACCCCACTATTTCATATTTAGTGTATTCTTTGCTACTGCAAATATTGTATGTTATCACATAATTTGCTGTCAAGGTCTTACTGCTATTAAAAATGTAAATACCTCCCTGATGTATTTAACTGATTATCTGAGTTTCACAGACAAATTCAAATTCCAGAAATTATAAAGCTCTTTCCCTAATCTGCTCTCAAATTTCAATCAAAGAAAATAATTTTTCAATTTTGACCATCAGTTTAATGTTTCTAAGTCATTTAAGTAACTGTGAGTCTAGGAAATGCTGACTAAACAGATGTAAGCAAAGTAATTCAGGAACACTATTCATCAATTAGTTTGTAATCTAAGGGTTATTTCCCTGCTATTCCTTTGCAATGTAATTCATCAAACTGAAGAAACTCCCTTTGGCAACCAGGACTACTGGTGGTGTGATTAATAGTACCAGCATCTTTGGAGTGCCATGACAGTCTTTTACTATAATACCTTTAAGGGTATATATAACTGTGCATCTTACAAACATGCTACTACTTAACATTTGTTGACTTTAGGAATGCATTTCTTATTTAATTTCACAAACACTTTAGGTGCTCTTTTCAAGACTTTGGCCATTAGCCATTTCACTATTTACTCAAAAATATTCCCAAATAACATCTGAACTTACATCCCCCTACAACTCTATGTTCTTCCATCCATAATTCTTCTCAAGTAAGCTGTTTTGAATAAATTACTCAATAAGAATTGCTGCTTTTTTCCCCCCCCCAGGAAATTAATGACTGAATAGGAAAGATCCATAAATATCTGGAATTCTTTTTCCTACAAATGTTGTGATACCACATCAACTGCTACAGTAACAGCTTTACAAAAGTTACCAGGTAGGAAGTTATTTCCTGTCCATTTTCAACATAAGCTATGTTTTTTGTGTTTTTCCAAGCTGTACTTACAAATACATTTTGACAGTTTACAATTCCGGAGAAAGAGAGGTAAAAAGAAGAGCATTTACTCCCAAATATATTTCTTCTACTTACCCAGAAGAAATGTGAGCCATATCTTGCTATCAGCTTTTATGATGAAGGCCTTTTTGTCGACAACAAATACTGCCAAAAGAACACAAATACCTTAAGAACAGCCCCTGTAAAAGGAACTCTGAACTTTGCAACATCAGTTTTAAGTAAAAATCTTGACTAGACTTCAAAAATGCTGAAATTTCATACAGAGAGTTCGTAATTACACATAAAAGCTTTAAACAGCACAGATAGACTATTCAGGTGACTATACAGATCATTGTTTTTTATTTCTGAAAGAATATGTACAAAATAGCTTGTCAAAGGAGGATTTCTATACAGGTATGTTACCGACAAATTTGTTCAAACAGGAAGTCAAGACTTTTAAAGTACACACAACCCTCCACGCTTTCAGCAGAGCGTTATCAAGAAACAAGCTGGTCATGCCAGCACTATGAACTGCGCTAGTCAACACCACCAGAGGGACTGTTTTAACAAGAGTTAGTTACACAAACAGCACGTTTCCCCACTTCTCCACCAAAGGATGCTGAAGTGGTAAAAAAACTCTCTTCCTTCCCCTTGCCCCTGGTTCTCGCCGATCCCCGTGTGGCTCTTGTCAGCTTTTCTCTCTTTTTACCCGCCACCGCGTTGTGAGGGGCTGGAGGACGGGAGGGGCCCGGGCAGGGCGGGAGCGCGACCGGCCCCTGTCCCGGGCAGTGCCAGACACCGCCCTCCCGCTGCCCTCCCTCCAGCGGGAGACGCAGCGGGTGCCCGCCTTCCTGCCCCGCCACCCTAGACCGCTGCTTCCCGAGGAAGGACGTCCGGCGCTCGCTTCCCCGAGAACTAGCCACCGCGTACCACGGGGGCTCGGCCTGCCGTGCCGGGGATCACTCGGAGAGAGGGGCTGGGAGGCGAACACCCACGCCCCACCGCGCTCCCCCGGGCGGAAGGGCTGCCCCCATCCCGGGGGGCACAAGGAGCGGGGGAGGGGCGGTTTCGGGGTAGTAGCCTCACTCGGAGCTTGCCTCTGCGAAGACGCGCAGCGAAGCCTCGACACGGGGCCCCGCGCGGAGGGGGAAGCGGGACCTGCTGGGCCGCAGGCCCCTCCCGGCAAGGATCCCCAGGGTCGCGCCGGGTCACGTGTCCGGCCGCCGCCCTCCCCTTCCGCATGTGCGGGCCCCGCCGAGAGCTGGCTGCCTGCCCGGCAGAAAGTGCGCGCCGCGGCGCGGCTGGGGCTGGCGCCTGGCGACTGCTGCTGCTCTTGCCCGGGCTTGAGCGGCGGCGACTCTTTGTTCCTGCCTCGGCTCAGGGACGACCATCTCCGCAATAGGTCCCCCGCCGGGGCGGGCGCCGCGCCGGAGGGGAGGGGAGCGAGCGAGCCCGATTGGAGGGCGGTGCTCGGCCGAGGAGGCTTCCCCACCCCCTGGCAGGACCGGAGGCCACGGGGCGAGCCGCAGTCGGCGGGCTCGTAGTACCACGGGGCGAGGGGACGCCGATCCGCGCTCGCGCCCGCCGCCCGCTCCGCCGCCCGGCTGGGCACGATCGGGGGAGGGGGCGCGCGCTGCGGCGGGGTCGGGAGCGGCCCGCGCCCCCCGCGCCCCCCGCGTCCCCGCCTCCGCCCCGCGCTCACGGACGCACCGCCCCCGCAGCCCGGCGGGGAGGAGGAGCAGGAGGACGAGGAGGCGGGAGTGAAGCTCTTCTCGCTCAGCCCCGCCCTCTCTTGCCAGAGGGCCGGGGGAGGTTTTCCCGCCGGTCGCCGAGCGGGTGGGGTTGCCGCCACCCTCACGCAGCTGTGGTCTCTGGTGTTTCTCTTGGTTGCCCTTCCCGTCCCCGGGCCGTTCAGCTTTGTAAGCGTTGTCTCGGTTTGTTAAACCGAGCCCACCCCAGAAGTGCCCTTCCCCCCGCCCAAATTGCCAAAATTTTAACTGCCAGGAGGTAACCCTGTGTTTTTTATTGTCCTAGGGGCTTCCCCGCCACAGAAGACATCCTTCTTTCCTCCTCTTGCACCTCCTCGTTATGGAATTTAAACGTGGGTTTGCCTTACCATGTACTAGTGATGTGGCCTCTCAGCCCAGGAGCACCAGGCAGCTCCAGCCCAAACCTTGCTTTGGGTTCAGAGGTTAAAAGGCCTTATTATGCACAAGTTCTGCATAACGTGGACCCTTGAGGTATTGTTTTATGACTTTTCCAGAGCAGTTCTCCTCAGGAACTTCTCAGCAGCAACCACTGTAGCTCCTACTGTAACAGCTGGAATTACTGTTCCTTGAAGAGTGTTGAATGTACAGCACAACTGTCAAACAAGACCCAGCTGCAGAAAACTGTCGTTCCTCCTCCTACCAGTGCTTTAGCACAGAGCAGTGCTTAGGCAGCAGCTCATCCGATAGGGATACATTAATTTAATTACCACTTTTTGATAGTCTTGATTAAGTATAGCAGAATATCACATCTTCAGTAACTGCAACCTCTCCAAGCAGATCCATTTCATTCTTTCCTCCCTAACATCTTCTTTTTGTCCCCTGGAAGTCCTTTCTTGATCGTACCTATTCCCTGCCTCCTAGATGCTCATCATTGCTCTGTTCAGGCTTTTCTTTATCCCTCTGCTCTCTTTATTTCTCTCTTTGGTTCTGCTCTCAAGTTTTCTACGTTTGAAACTCTCTGCTTCTTTTTCCTGGCTTTTCCATATTTTTCCTCTGTCATAACAGATGTAGATCTCTTTCTAAAATGTTTACCACCTCTTTCTTTTCATCTCTTTTTCCAAATTACTTTTATGAATCCTGGCCTGTGAAACACATGGTTTGAGCCCTATGTGGCAAATACCGTACTAAGATAGAATATAAAAAATTGTTCAATAATATATATAGTTTTATAGCTACCGAGGTAACAAATGTGTAAGGACAGGATGGCTTTTGTGTCTTTGTGGTAGTAGGAAGGCTGTTTACACCACAATCTTTGTAAAGATACAAGCCTGTAAAGGTACTAAACAAATGCCTGTGGGACTGACAGAGGGCCTGTGTGTCTCTTGGCTCCACATTTCTTTCCTTGTTGAGGGAAAATAGCCCTTCACTAGCTCTTTTGGGGAGATAATTGCGAAGGGCATGTCTTACATTGATCTCAAAAGGGGAGCAAGGAAGAAATAGTATTTTTCATATAAAACAGCCAGTCTCCTGAGTACGTAGGCCCTTCTTGCAGTGTGAATTACATGTACCAGTTTCATATTGCAAGAAACATTTATCTGTGCTTATTAAAGGGAAGACACTTCAAGTGTTTGAAGAATACATGCTATTTTTCCCACCTGCTTTTCAAGCGAAAAAGTTCCACAGTCTGCTCTTTTTTGTATTTGATTTTAATCAAGTAGCCTTGTCGTAAATTTAGTAACCAAAGGAGTCTATTGTTGCTGTCTGAGTGATTGAAAGGTACAGGCTCCAGATAGAGTTTTTAATGTAACCGACATAGAAAAAGAGCAGTATGATATGTTCTGCTGATTTTTAGCTCCTGAGACCTATTTTCAATTTTTGCCAAAACCAGTAGAGTCATGGAACACTTAGAAACTTGAAGGGTTGATATTATTAAGGTTCAAATAATCGCTGTGGGATGGCTCAACCATTGAGGTTAACTGGGCCTGCTCCAGCCTTCAGCAAACCAATTACCTTCAGGCTGTTTTCTTTTATTAAAGCTCTTCAGGCAATTTATTTCAAAGGGTACCACCCACAGAATCTGATTACAAAGGCACGTACTACTAAACAACTCTAAAGGTTTTAAAAGTTACTATAACTATGGAAAAATAGAACATGAAATTCTTAAATGTAAAGGTGCCCATATTCAGCAACTATGAAATGCTATAGAACACCATCAACACTACTTCAAAAGAGCTGCAGTAGAGCGGTACACCTCTAAAAATAAAATGACACGTTTCAGTCTGTAAGACACAAGTAGTAAGAAATAAACCTCGGGTTTATATCATCACAGGAATTGCATATTTTTTCTAGAAGTGCTATGTTTAATATCTAACATCACGTTTCAGACAGAGTAGCTCATTACTAATCCTGCACATCACAGTAAAAGGAGTAATTCCAATAAATCAGCACAGACCTTACTGTTTATAACAAAAAGGAAGGGGAAGAAGGAAATATATCTCTGAAAATAAATTTAATTTCTCTTAACTCTCAAGGATGTTGAAGGATATATGTTAAGTCCATAGGAGAGACATCTTCTTAATCAGTTTATCTTAACTCCTTTTGTCCAGGGAGTGCAAAATCCATAAGCTGTTGCTTCACAGTTTTCTACTGTCCCAGGACGAGGCATATCGTGGAACACAACATTCTTCTCTATCTCTTCTAGGTCTTCTCTATCTCTTTGCTCGCACATTTTCCATGATTACTGGACTGTCTCTTCGTATTTCCAAATCACTCTGATAGATATCAGCAACCTTAGTTGGATAGTGATTGTGGCACACTGTCAGTGAAGATAACTCACAGTCCTCAGGACTGAGACCCTGCAAGTGAAACGCACTGGCCTTGGCAGTTCCTATATATTCTCTAACATTGTTCATTCCTCAGGACACTGGACAGGCACACCTCATTATCAAACAGTCCAGAGCTTGCTTTCTTTTCTTCCACTCATTCTCATCTTCTGTACTGTTTCTTGACACCAGTTCTCTCTCTTCCTCTTGCCTCAAGTGAGACCTTTACTTTACAGTTTATTACCACTACTAACCCCTTCTCTCTCCCAAGGAGATCCGAATAAGAGTGCCTGTAGAGATTCCTTTTTTCAGTCTATAATGATGTTTCTTGTACTTCTCTGCTTTGTTCCAGCGGCACAGCCTCAGAGCATATTCTGCAGATTTTCTGACAAAGCTGCCATTGCCACCTACCATGGGGCTTTGCTTCTGTGAAGTTTGTGTTGATCCCACACACTTTTCACACATTCAGCAGCAGACTTAATAATAGCAGGACTGCATTGTAGCAAGTTAGGGAACTTCAGGCTCTTTTTCCTTGGTTTATTTAATCCAAGGTTAGCATGTTTCAGAAAGTATGTCGCTTCACCAAACAGTTCTGTGGCTGCTGCATGGTTAGATGTGCTCAACCTAGCATTAAACTAGTAATTTTGAGTGCTGACAGCAAAAGAGCTGCAGCAATGTGGAGCTCAGAGCCCCAGGTAACTAGCTGGGAAGTTAGGGCGTTTTGAGCTCCACACCATATGGCCATATCTGACTTAACTCATTATTAATACTGATTGAGCTTCAGTCAAAGCCAAGCAGACAAATTCTTACTTACAGAAAGAGCTTTGTGAGAACAGAAATAGTTGGGACCTCTTCTTGTGAAGACCAAGCCGAATAGAAGTGCAGAAGGCAAAGAAATCTTTTAAGGCAGAAGTAAAAATGCAGGATTGCCCTTGGAGGAATCTGGCAGAAAAAAACCCAGTGGAATGTGGTGGCAAATTATTATAGTGTGTACCTTGTCCTATTTAACAGCATTGTTGGACCAGTTCACTTTCTGCAGGATATCACTATTCCCCTTGGAGTCAACCCCTTTAAACATACATTGCCTACATCCCGAAGAGGGAAAAATATGCTTCTGGTGAGTTATTTATACAGCAATCTGATCTCTACTTGCACATCCGTGTTCATATGTATCTTCTCTCACTTTTATAGTTGCAGTTGCATTTCAACTATATATATGAAAAACTATATAGAACTGGAACATCTGTGTCTGTATGGCTAACTGCTCAAACAAGCAAAAATTTGTTTCTACTAGAAACAAATAAGAACAATTTACCCAGCTTGCCTACCCTGGCAAAAAGAACAACAAAAAAAAAATCACATATTTACAAGGAGAGGTCCTGAAGGCCCTTCTTTCTTTGACAAAGAAATTACTTCCTTCATTTCCATGACAGTGATTGTAAATCTCAAAGTTCCTGCTGCCAGAATAACAGTGAAGAACATTGGTGAGTCACAAAACCTAATTAGTCTCCACCAGACTTTTTCAGATTTCTTGGCTTTTGGTTTCCAGTACAATATATTCATGCTACCTTAAATGCTTCCCTGGAGCTCTGAAAAAATAATAGCTAAAGAAAAAAGGACAATAGATGCTATGACTAGCAGGAAAAAAATTTAGGCTACACTGGGAACCTTTAGGATTAACATATCTCCAGTTGCCCTTCTTTCCTTGCTGTAGACAGAATGATGAAAGCAGCACAGCCATTCACTTGTCCTATTGAGCAGCTGATTTGTGAGATTTGCCAATGCCCCCTCCTAAAGCATGGAGTGTGATCATTTCCTCCCAACTGAGGCCTGGAATGTTTCTGTAATTCTTCACTGTCCTGAGGACTTTTAACTCCTCTGCATAACATAATCTCCTTACAGCTTTCAAAATGAAGATCTCTTGCTGTACACTCTACATTCTCATCGTGTGGCATTTGGCCACTGTGAGTAGTCATGCTAATTTGGCATAGATGCCATGATTCACAGCCACAGCAACTGCATCTCATTATGCTTTTCTTTGCAGGAGAAAATTGTAGAGTAAGTTATCTGAGGACCCCAGAACTCACTGTTACAAGCAGAAGTGATGGATCCAGTTCCCCCTAACTTGATTTACTAGCCACTGTGGTTTTACTTAATGTTTTGTGGAGTCAGTGTTTATCTGCTGTGTCTCTAAGTAGCAGTCCTGCAGTGACAAGCAGGAGCTAAGTGATAACAACAGAACAGGACCATATGAACATGGACTGAGTTACTTTTCATGGCAGACAAAATCTCTGTGAGATTGAGAATATGGACACCATTTATAGTGGAAATATGGGAGGGACAGAAATGGACTTAGAATAGAAAGAGGAGAAAAGCAATAATCTGGAAGTGCTCACAGATTAGCTTTTCAGTGACCAACTGGCAGAGCAACCAGATGTGAGAAACAGTAGGGCTCTTGAAATATGTTGCCATATCAAAGTCAATAAATCTACACTGATGGAGATTTACTGGCAAATCTGTTTTGGCAAGAGTGAGAGAAGCTTGCGGACCACTGTGTAATACAAACAACTATATCAGAAACAGCAGCAGTCTAAGCTTGCCTGTTCAGATGTTAACAAGTTTATTTCTGTTTCAGACTTTGCTTAACCTGACACTCATTTCGGTGGGGATTTCAGTATGTGCTATGCTGCCCTGGTTAGTGAAGGTAGAGAACAGGCAAATTAAAACAGCAGTAGAAAGTACCTCTGGCAAACTAAGCAAAATGGAAGACCAGACTGAAGGCAAGATAATCCTACACAGTGAACACCCCTTAAATGACAAACAAAGCTGTGGCTTGGGAATGCTGTTTGCTTCTTTTATATGACTGAGAAAAGGTGAATTCTTTCTGACAAACTGAAGTGACTAACATGGTCACTTCAAGGGCCGCAGGGCGTCCTTTCTTGATAAATCTTGTCTTTTTGCTAGGTACCTTATCAAGAGAAGAAAATGTTGCTGATGCTACAAACCCTTTAATTTATACCCATACAAAACTAAAAATAGGACATTGTCCTTGTTGGTGACTTGCAACAGCAGTTACATCTTCTCATCTTCTTCCTCACATTTTCAATTTTTGATAATCTGTCTCAAAGCATGATTCTGAATACTTGTGTGCTTTCATGATACATTCTTAAACCTTGTTAACAATAGCACTCAAATCAAGCTTTAAAGATTGTCTTCCCTAAACATAAAGATGTACCACAGTGTCAAGCAGCTTGATAGAATTCATCCCTTTCTTTCAATTTTCCAAGTGAGTATTTGTAGGCATCGTGACTTTACACTACCTACCGTGTTCCCCTCCCCTTGCTTTTTCACATTGCCTCTCTAGTCTCCTGAACTACTATGAAACAAATAGAGCACATTTTCACTTGGAATACGGCATTTGTCTGTGTCCCATCAACTATGCTCACAAACAGGTACGACCAAAGCCCAGTTTGAAGTTATTTTTGAGGTCACAGTGCCCTCTACTGTCCAAGGCATCCTCTTTACTTCTGCATCATAGTTAAAATTATGCCAAGTGTTTATATACTTTTTCCTCCCCCGGAATTAACACATTCGTTTCTTTTTCAATATGCATTCATTTCTTTTTCAATTTCATCTAGACTAGCAGGCCAAGTCTGGGTTGTTTGATTGATTAAACAGGCCATTGTCATTTCTTGCTGACTCTAATGCTGCTTTGTCAGAGTTGCTGATAATTTAAATTAAGCCACTGATCTATGCAGAGCTTGAATCACACCTGACTTGTAAATGTTGAGTAATTCTACACGAGGAAGTGCTTTGACATGCATGCAAAGTAAGAATCAGGCCTGTGTTTCAAGTACAAATTGTAAATCCATCTGCCACAGATTTGTATTGCTCCAGGTGATCATTCTGACT
Source organism: Manacus vitellinus (assembly GCF_001715985.3). Lineage (NCBI taxonomy): Eukaryota > Metazoa > Chordata > Aves > Passeriformes > Pipridae > Manacus > Manacus vitellinus. Next base: position 8,849,397 of record NW_021940535.1, on the reverse strand, counting down.
CTGCAGATACAAATCACCTATAAGATACAGAGATGTCCTTTACAAACTCCTCTTCCGTTTGTGTTTGCCTTCACCATCTCTCTTCATGAATGGCATGTGGTACTTTAGGTAATTTCACTTCCCCATGAGTGTTGCCTGGAGCACCACAGACTGTCCTGCAAGTGAGGCTGGGACCATCCCTGCCCTCACACCAACCCATTGCTCACAAGTAACCACAGATCCTTTGTGACACTCCCTCTCTCACCCTAAAAGCCCCATTAACCTTTACACAAGATGTGGGCTGCTCTGTCCACCCCATCCCTACCACTAGGAAATCCTCCTTTCTTTTGAAAGGAAATCCTCCTTTCTCTTAGCAAAGAGAATTCAAATCAAAAGAAGTATCTATAGCCAACAAAAATCCCTAGCCTAGCCCACTTCTCAAGAACTGTGCAGCAGGTAGCACTGAAGGGGTTATAGGAGGGGGAGGGGAAACACTTCCTTCTTAAATATAGTTTGATGCCTTTTTTTTTTAAGCTTGTCAGAACAACTCATTACACTCAGAGAGCAGCAGTTGACTTACTGTTTCACAAGGCAGGTGCAACCACTCCAGCTCCTCGAGGTGCTACAACTTGTTTCCCAGTAGGGTGTTTTGTAGCATGATTCCTCATAGCATGACACGTAGGAGTTCAGAGGATTTACCTTCTGGAGAGATTACATTGGTGATATGTATCAATGTACATACTGATTGTGGACTGAAGCCTGAATATAGGACAGCATTCATTTTCTCATGTTAGCCTGATAGCAAAATGAGAATTCACTAAACAATGCACTTTCAAGTGGGCATATACAAGTGTATGTGTTTCCATGCATGTATATATAAAAAGCATCTATAAAACACTAAAAATCAAACTGCACTGCTGGGCATGGAAGACATATTTCAAAAGACATACTTGTCTTTAGCCATTTCTCCCATGCAACTGTCACATCACAGAGTTACAGAGAATTTCACTGACACTGAGCAGAGCTGACATTCCAGAATGACCCCAAGGGCTGCACTGCAAGGAAACTGTGGCCCACTAGTAAACCTGGGTTTTGCTGAAGAAATACTTCATGGGAAGGATGCTTTTAAAATTGCCACTTAATGGAAGCATAAGAGAGTGTCAAAGAGCAGAATGCAGAATCAGAAAAAGGTGATAAAGTTTTAAAAAGTGTTTTTTCTTTAGAGAAATCTTTCCCATCTGTTGATGTGTTACTTGGAAAAATTCTGTCTGCCTTTCAAACAGAAAGGGATTCATTACCTACTAACAACTCACAAGCTACCTGTACCATGTTTAAAGTAATTTCCTGCTAGCATACCATATGCATATGCAGAATTGTGTTTTGCAAGCAGCACAGAACCTCCACGTTTCAGCTGTCATTATAAGCCTTATTGCCAGCATTATTAGAAAAAACACAGAGGAAAGAATGCAAAATAAATTATGATAGTCTTACTTTACAGTAAACTGATAAAAAATCTCTTACATTAGAATGAAATCAGTCAACAATGTTGTAGTTCTGGGAAAACAAAATGTTACATTGGAGTATGTGAAAAAGAGTTTCATATCTCACTCATGAAGTCATCTATTAACTCCAGTTAGCACTGGTGAGATCTCAGTTAAAAGAATGTGTCTAGTAATGAACACTGCACTTTGGGAAAGATATGGACCCACTGAAGGATGAGGAGTTTTCCTAATCTCCTTTACCCCTTACTGTCATTCTTATTTTACATCAGCAATGGTAGTTGCAAAGCAGATTTCCACCTCCATGAAGCACATAAATACAGCAGAAAACCCCCTTGAAGTCTACAGAAGGAGATTGTGAAAAATTTCCTGGAGAAGAGTAATCAGAGGGAATGCAATATCAGTTTTCAAATAGGCAAAAGGTTGCTACAAGAAGAGACAGAAGCACTGGATAAGTAGTGAAGGGCTAAAATTTCAGTCTGGGTCAGGTTGGACATTAGGACCAATTTCTAAGGAAAGAATAGTTAAGCATCAGAAACTTTAAAGGACCTGTGGAATCTCCATTGTTGGGGCTTCTTAAAAGGAAATAAGATAAACATCTCTCAGAGGTGGTTTAATTATAAACTGATCTTGGCTTGAGCCAAGGAGATGATCTTTGATGATCCCTTCCTGCCCTACTTTTTATTATTATATACCAGCTAATCCCTCAATGAGTATTTATGAAAAAATTTCATCCCAAGTATGCCCTGACCCAGCTTTGAGCTGGAGACCACCCAGCTCCTCATATACCAAGGAAAATGCAATTATTACCCTGATATGCCATTCTCTGGTTGTTTATCATGATGGTTGTATGTAACTTGGAGATGAAATACATAGGCAACACCTTCAGATTTTGACAACACCTGAAAAATCAAAGAGAAACCAAACAAGAAAAGAGAAAGAACTCTGAAAACAAAAGAGCAAGGGCATACCTGTATTATTTACTTTGGGTTTTCTTTTGATGTGGGAGAGCAAAATAAGAAGGAGGAAACACTGAGTGTGTAGTTAAAAACTAGCTTGGGTCTTAAAGAGGCACAGAGGTTTCTCTAATGGGTTTACCACAGATCTACTTTGTAAGTACAATGGATGATCTAAAATGAGCAATAAACAAGGAAGGAAGGGAGTTGTTGACAATAACTGATTAATAGCATTAAGAACAGGGTCTGTGTATGTGGAATGAGAATGAAGAGGGACAGACAATAAATGGAGAAGAAAATGAAAAGTCAGAGGACAAAGAAAAGAGGGAGGAAAAGTCATATTGTAGAATAGTCTTAAATGTGCAAGTGCAACAGAGGCCTAACTCCAACAGAGATTCTGCTATTTTCAGTGTTCCTTACATTTTTGAAGTAGTGCTATGGGTGGAAAGGAAATACCTAAGTGCTGGAGTGAATTTTGGCCCCAGAACCTGGATCTCCTGACCTGCTGCTTATAGTAGTTCAGAGACCCCAAGACCTCAGACTCCCAGGGATGTGTAAAAGCTCAGTCAGTCATAGTTAAATTTTGCATGTAATCCAAGAGATTGAGAAGACATCCTTCTATGTACCTTCTCTACCCCAGGATACAATAAATATTGCTTTCTCAAAGAGTCATATTTACTCTATTGCCCATGTTCAAGAATGGGTCTCACTGTCTCTTGCTTGATAGATTTTTGCTGCTGTCTTCTTTTAAACTGACTTGAGGTCTCTTCCTCCTCAGAATTTCCCCAGGTAAGTCCCAAAGGTCTTATGGGGAACATGTTCATGGTCCTCCCTCCTCATTGTCACTACTACCTGAAATAGAATCATATTCAACTTGCCATCAGCCAGGACTCCTAGGTTCCTTTCTGCAGCACTGCTCTCCAGCCTCTTGTTCCTTAATCTATACGCACAACCAGGTTTGCCCTATCCCAGGTGCAGAATCTGGCACTTGCCTGTGTTAAACTTCATAGAAGAACGTAGAAGAACTGCACCCCTTGAGCATGAAGGAAAGGAAAGTTAAAGCAGGCAAAGAAGTTCACACCTACAGACGCCTTACAAGAAGAAAGATTGCAACTACACCTTCAAGTTTTTATCACATTTCTCTTGTTGTAAGCTTTACCTCAATAAATACTGTCAGGTTTCTGTCCTATCTCTGCTTTACTCTCCAGAGTTGCCCTATCCTTGTGGTACAGTCTCTGTAATTTTAACACTAATGGAATCTTCTTTTCTGTGGTTTAGCCCTCCTATTTCTAAAAAGCTCCCCAAATATGGCTTGGAAGAAGAAGGAATTCAAACTCAAGACCGGTCATATATCTTTACTCCCCAGAGTTGGTAGGGCTATGGCAGACACGTGCTCTGGACTTCAGCATTTTCATTAAAAACATATTTATTCCCATTTCACTAGGGAGTTCAGCTGAGACAACCTGATCCTTTCTCAGAGACTGATTCATCCATTTCAGGGAGTGAATCCCTTTCTTTCATTGTGTCCACTTGAATATAAAATCAAAAATCATGAAGATTAAAGAGGAAAATAAGTCCTTAAACTCATGATTTTTACTCAGTTACCTAAAGAAATGTCTCTGTATATATTATATATCTTTGTTTAATTATACCAAACGATTCTTTACAGTTTAGCCAATTTCAACTTCATTCAACATCACACTTTAAAATAGTAGGGGTTTTTTTGTATTTGGATGGCTTCTGTATCAATAACAGTTTAGATCAATGCAATTTGTGGAAGGAAAAGAGGACAAAATGTTGAGACCACCACAAGAGAATAAATCACAAGGTCTCTTTATAGCTCACTGTCAGCATGCTTTCTGAGACTCAAAGTGAAGGGCTGCAAAGATGAAAATGGTTGCCACCAAAGCAAATACATGCATCTTTATGCAAACATTTGATCTGCATAGTTTTGCCCTGAGTAAGGTGTTAGGTGTGGCACACTTACCCAGTTCAGCAGCAGCAAGTCCTGAACAACTATTCAGTTACACAACACTGGTGCGGAAAGAAAGCTCTAAGTGGGTGCAGACATCTGCTTTAATCCTTGCAAGGCTTCCTGAGCTTTATAAATTGCCTTTTGTGTCAATGAAAATCAGGCTGTGTATTTTCTGCCTGGTATGGTGTTGAGTACATGTTCCAAAAGTATTTGAAGATTACTTCTTTGTTAAGGCACAGACTGATAGACTTGTTTTGTCTACCTGGAAGAAATTAGAAGTAGTGGATACAAGCTAACTCTTTTCTCTTGTTCAGGTTCATTTATTGCAGACAACATTAATATTTGCTGAAAATAATAGAGTAAAAAAAAATATATGTCTTACCATCCGTAATCCAAAAAGACATTACAGTTTATGACTTTCTGGATGCCATCCAATCAGTAAGTAGACAACAACCAAACAAAACTACTGAGATAAAAACAAACCAGAGAAAATCCTAATCAATTTAAGGAACATAAATAGATAGCTGATGCAGGCCAGCACCCTTTCAATCACCATGTGGATTTTGCACCTGAGGACCTGGTAGAAAATCAGGGAAAATATACTGGAGGCAGACTGTAGGTTAGGTACTGGGGGGGGGAAGGATATTACTGCCTGAAAAACATCTGAAGCAGTACAGTGAAACTGTGCAGCAGTGACAGAGTAGGTCCCTGTAGCAAGAACTGAGTTACCACTGTGTTACAGGGACTTGAGGTCAGAGGAGGGAGGCCAGCGGGAACAGGGGAGTTTAAGGAATACCAGAGGTGGCATCTGGGGCGCATGGAAAATACTGGATACAGAACTCCTCCTGTTTCCTCCTTCGGACTTCTTCCCTTTCTCGGCTCACCGTCCCGGCTCCGTTCGCCTCCCCGAAGAGGCGGGTGCCGAGCCCCCTGTCCGCGCTGTGCCGGGGCGGGGCGGCAGGGCCGGAGGCCCCGTGCGGCCCCGTCCGCCGCCGCCAGCAGGGGGCACAGGGCGCCGGGAAGGCTCGGCCGCGGCCCCCCGCCTCGACAGCGGCCGTTCCTCCCTGCCGGGTGGGTTTGTCTCATGGCTGCATTCACTTACGGCAGGGACGGGACAGAAGGTATCCCAAAGGCCATTAGTTTTTAGTTAGGCAAAGACGGGAACTGGTCCTGTGTCTGCGTAGCTTTAGGGTGAGGCTGAGCGCTGGGCCACAGGTGAGGAACTCACTGATGCCTAATAAGAAATTGCGAAGGTGACTGCCCTCCATTTAGGGCAGCACACTCCATCCTGCCCTGCTGTGGCCTTTGCGGTGAGTTACTCCATGAGAAGAAGTTCCCCGATGGTGGTGGCACCTGAGCTGGAAGTATTTCCCTGAGCTTTGAAGTTTCATGGCAAGGTTATGCTGTAAGGGGACATCTGGGCCCGGAGCTGTATATGTGTACATAAGGACGTCAGTGTGGGCAGCAGCTGTAAAGCTTCCAGCCACTGGGGCACAGCAAAGAAGCAGGATTGTGGCACAGAGCACACAAAAAGGAGCCCCATCTCTACCTGTAGAAGGAGGCTGGTTGGAAAAGGCAGGGTCGCGGCACCTCCATCCTTCAGCAGAGTCGGCACTCCACAGTTCAAGATCGTGTGGTACCTGGGGTAGCGGGGAAGAAGCTGTGGCCCTCAAAGTACTGCTCTCGCACATGCAAGGTGGTCTAAATCTGCCACAGTACCCCAAGCCACAGAAGAAGGTATGAAGCTCCATATTGTCTCAGCCTCTACAGTAGTCAGGACCATAATTTTATGTAAGGTGGAGTTTTTCATTGGATTTTTTTTTTTTTTTTGCATCTAACAATTAAATGTGTGATGGAGTGCTAATGTATAATAAAGTAAAGATTAGATATTCAAATGAGATAGTGTCTTAAGACCCCACATGGCCAAGAAGTTCAGTGATAAGTGAATTTGTCAAACAAAAAATCTGGTTCCTGGAAACGGAAATGAGTTTCTAATTCAGACCAAATGATTTTCAGCTGGAAATGGAAAGAGGGATGTATATCAGAAGTTAAAAAAAGTTATTTGATAGGTGATAAAGTATTTTAATATTTCATTTGAAACTGATGTAAATAAGTAAGTTAACAAAGAGTGATAACTAACCTGAGGACACAGTCAATATTGTCAGTGAATACAATGTATGCATTTACCCAAAATACGTGGATCTTCTTGTTCTTTTAAATCAGCCCTTTATACTCCTCCAAATTTGAGTTTTGCATTTTCATTTAATTCTGAATTCATTTTCCCCTATTTTTCCAGTTCATCAGCCAACCAAAAAACATGCACAAGCCCAATTTTTTAGAGTCCTAATTAGGGCTGTGTAAAGAAAGACAGAGAAAAGTCACTTTGTGGTCATAGTTTATTTTGGTTATGTTACTGGAATAAATTATATTAGAAAAAAAATTATTTGCTGACATAGCAACAACAGCAAAAGTTATTCTGTTTCCAGTCCCAAATATTAAAAAAAAAAAGAAAAAACAGTGTCCGAACAAGAATTATAAGGTGTTTTAAATATTATTATCCTGAATTTTGAAGCAGATTTACTCCACCTATTTCCCTGCCACCTTTTTTCTTTTTAATGGAAGATGGGGTTCTCATGAAATTTTGTTTCTCATGGCCATCTTTTAATAAGAACAGCAAAACAACACAAAATTTACAATAAAATTACAAAAGAAAAATCAGAGGGTTGCTTGGAGGGAAAAAGGTTTCCCTAATGCTGAACTGAAATGATTTAGTCTTAAAATTAGATTATGAGGAAGGCAGCCGTCCCATATTCAAATTTAAAATTAGTCTTGTACTTTATAGCTCTACACCTGGATATCTGATCTGTGTGGGTCTGGGTGGAACAACTAGTTTATAATGTCTCGTATATGTAAATAAGGAAATCCAGTAAAAACAGCTGAAACCACACTTATATTCATGAACAAGTTCCCTGCTACAGTCCTTTCCATCACAGAGATACACAGTACCTATAGAATCAGGTTTATGCCCAAACCTTGTCATGTTTAAGAATCAGTGCTTTCTTTACTAGCAAAAGTGCAGACCATCACATAACATTTTTGTAAAGGCTTGCTTTTTTCTTTTTAAACTTGTGATTTCCTCACTAGCTTAAAATGCTTCATTCAAACACTAATTTTAAAAGTGACTTCACATGGAGAAAACTATTTTAAGGCATTGGTTAATTCAACATCAGTGAAGTGTGGAGCAAAACAAAAATGAAGTCATTGTTCATTTTAAAATTAGTTATGTCATATTCAATGGTGGGGGAAATTTTGCAGACCTCTGTTTCTTTTCTCAATTTTATTCCAACAGATTGGTGCACTTATTAATTCTTATGGCTTTCATTAGTTAAATGAAGATGATACACAGTTCCATGTTTCCTTTTCTGGGGTCTTTTTTGTCTTCTCTAAATAATTTCCCCATCTGGATGCATGTTCAGCACTTGTCATGAATCCCAGATAAAGCAGAAATCCATTATTGTCGTCCCATTTGTTGTCTTTATGTGTTTGGATAACTGGTTTAGCCACAGCCATGCAACTTATTTTGTATGGACATACTCCAGAACCAAAGCAGGACACAGGGAAATAGCAGTGTATTCTAACACAAGAATTAGAATAAGCATTCATATTTCCTGTATTTAGGCATGCTTACACAGGTGATTTTTAAAATTTTCTTCAGTCAGGACATAGTGTAGCTGAAATTTGGATGTATGATCTGGTTTGCCTTCAGGTTATGTCAGTGGAAACTTTCTTTCTAAGCTAGAGTTGTCTTTAACCATGCTGCAGTTCTGTTTATGATCATATTGCACGTGTGACTTTTAGTATTCTTTTTTGTGGTTTGCAATTTCTCATGTGATTTTAGGTTTTAAAATGTCTGCCCTATTCTCGTGTTATCATGCAGGGCATAGTCAGTACAAAGTTTTATGCTTGGCACATAGAGCAATTCATCTCAAAATTACATGTTATTTGCTTAATTTGGTATTTCTATTTACACTAACTCTAAATACCCACTTAGATCTTATGATCAGCTTCCAATTTATTTCTACTGTAACATCCGGACAGTTGCTATTTAAGTCTTTCTAGATTTTCCAGTGTGCTCATTCTGGTGAAAGTGTCCATCTCATCACAGCTGCACTGCGGATTCACATTTCCAGAATAATACAGGCATTAAAAATATTTTAAGCCGTAAGTTTTTGTGTGTGAGAGAGAGACCTGTACATTGCAGATCTTAGGTTCTAGGCTCTTAGATCACTCCAGGAATCTACAGCCTTGAGTGGCTCTAGGCACAAGCTGACAAGGCATTTTCTCAACATCAAGTAGTCTGTGTGTCTCTGTGTTCCTGGACAAGGTGGGGACAAACCAATCCCAAACCTGCTGCCTGCTTTGCTGCCTGTACCAAAACCCTGAAAACATTTTGCTTTTGCTGTTGGGGAAACTTTACATGCAGAGTGGCAGCAGCTGCTCAGGAGCAGGGTGGGAGGCACCACTTCCTGGCTGTGGTAAGAGCATGCCAATGCAATGCTTCTCCATATCTTTTTACACTCTGACTTCTCCCAGCTTCTCTTTTGTCAAGACAGCTCGAGCCCATCCCTCGAATTCTGGACAGCAAAATTCAGTTTTGCCTATATTGTCATGATGGCAGTTTTGGTTTTGAGACAAGTATACAGGCTATTCTTCTGCAAAACACAAAACAACTAAGCTCCTAAGAAGAGGATCCACAAAAACCAACATGTCCAAAACCCCACAAACAAACAAAAAACAAACAAACAAAATAAATTAATCTCTGCAACTTACATGAGTGCTCTTATTATTTAGGTAGCAAATAAAAAGGAAGTATCCATGTGTTCTCTAACAGTTTGGCCAAAGTTGAAAGAACAGGAGAATAAAGGCATAATATTATGGCATGGAGCAAAAGAAGCTGTAAAATAATTCAGGAAGGAATGTTAAAACGTTTAGGCTGGCCTCTGAAAAAACCATAAACCTTTTAAAATAGCAAACACTATAGCGCAGCCTTTCCAAACAGGACTTAGAAGCATGGTTCTTGCTAAAATTTGTGGGAGCTGTGCATCTGCTTCCATAAGAGCTTTGAAATCTCAGCCTATAATATTCCTTGTTAGTCTTTTCCCTCATCAGGTATGTAGGAAGGAAAACATTTTCTGTGACTGAAAACACAAGTAGTTGTCCATCCGGAACTACTGGAAACCATGCCAAGTTGTCTTAAGTGCTGGATAGGCTATACAATACATACTAATTCGTTTAAGAACAACTGGAAAGTGTTTAAAGTCTTGTAAAGGAAATTACGGGGGCAGAAGTGTTAGACTTTTTTATGTTCCTACAAAAATGCACAAGGTTCCTTGTGCATTGTAAAACGAGGGCGGGAGTAAAGAAGGCCAAAGTCTTTAACTGTCTGAAACAATCTAATCATCCTCTGGAAATGCACTGTTTGGGGTGACTGTGTTAACTGAAAATGGAGTGATTAAATAAAGTCAGGCTGATAAATCCCCTGAGTACTACTAACTTATTTGTAATATCATTGAAGATGAGTAGTATGACTGGTGTCTCAAGTCTAAAAGCTATGCCATTCAGCGGGAAGGTAATTGAAGCCTGCCATTCCAAAGCCCTCGGTACATGTTCAGATATTATCAATGCAAATTTTATGACCAACAATTTGCATCAAGATAAAAATTAATTCCTCTTGGGATTGATCCATGAGAGAGCACAGGAAGAAATAATAATTGATTTGTGACTATGTATCAACCATGGCTTTAAGACAAGGAGTAAGATAAAGAGAAAAAAGCTGCTCTCCTCCACACTTCCCCCATACTTTTACGCCAGAGAACACCAGTGAAGACCATAGACTTGTTGTCTCCTAAAATCATATGGGATTTTCATCAGAAAGACCCCTAATTTAAAGCAGTCCAATTTCAGCAGCCCCTATTAAGCATAGACTACAGTTTAGGAATCACAGCTACCTCTACCTCTGTGAGAACTCAGGGAGAGTGGTTTCTGATGGCATCAGACACCTGAATTGCTTATTATTTTATAGCTAAAATTATGCTGTGCATTGTCCCTGGAAGCTGATTGGAAGACAGTGCAGACTAAAAACAAAGATATCATGAACTTTTAACTTCTCCAAATCCATATTATTGCTTTTACTTCATTTTAAGATGGCTTAGGACAGAGACCCAGGTAAAAAGCTCAAAAATATTCCTAGTTTGAAGTGACAAAGACATATGAATGCATTGCCTCTGAAAGAGCAGATAACAGACTTCTGACACAGGTGAAAGACACAGATTTTTTGCCACATACTTTGTTCCTTCTATTAATCTCTCAGAACAACTGACCAAAGTTAAGCATCTAAGCACAGAAAAGCTGCAGCTGTTTAAGGAACTGTATCACCTCTACCTTTTGGGGGGTTGTTTGCTCTAAATGTCATCTATTACAGATTCATTTTCAAGCCTTTTCCCTTTTTTAATTCATCTTGCTATTTGAGCTATTCCCCTACAGTCGTTAGCAATTTAAGCAAACAAAGAGCTAGCTGAGTGCCGCTTGCGATTGCGTTATCTGGAGGACAATCATTCAGCTCATCACCGTCTTTGCTAACCAGCCTTCTTCTAACAGAGGCGAGCAGAGACCTTTGAAGCAGGTACTCATGAAGTTTGTGTAAACACGGCTCAAACCCAGGAGATTCTCTAGAACACAGAAACCTGAAGCCACTCAAAATTACTGCATATATTCTTGGCAGGCTTCACAATGAGAATAAAGCAAATCAAAGTCAACAAATAGACCAAAATTCTAGAGCACGGTTGCTTGATTTTAATTCAACAAGTTAGTTAGTCAATACAGTCCCTGTATGAAACCTATTTTCCATCCTAAAAAGTGTTTAAAATACCAGATTTTCTGTGTCTGCCTTTCAAACTATATTTTATATTAACAGAGCTTTATCTTATATTAACAGAGATTTATCAAATACTATTTGCATTTGGAGAAATTATTATCCTTCTCTTCAAAGAAACGTCTGTGTCCAACTTTCCTAGTAGACATCCCCATAGGTTTCTCCTGGGCCCTCTGATTATTACTGTGGAGAAAAAGTAGTTCCCACAAAGGTCCCTAAAGCCTTACTGACCAATCCTGATGTCAATGATTAACTTTATTAAAGGTCTTGGACATTAGACCACTGACAGTTTAATTTTTAGAACTATCACTACTGATTATTGTTTGTTTATATGTTGAACTGTTGGCGTATAATCTAAATATTTTATGTGTATTTGAAATTATCTTGATTCAAAATATTGTCTATTGCTCTGTATTTCTATCATACCATTAAATCAGTGCATTCATCATGCTCTTGCACAGGAAGTTTAGAAAATAGCATTTTCCAAATAATTTGTTTTCTGCGCTGCTTATCTCCAAGATAGATAATTTGGATATAAATCTGTTTTCTTAATGTGAAACACAAGGCAGCCTACAGTCATCGTTACTACTCATCAGTCTCTTCAGAGTAACCCTGCTGAGAGGCAGTTCAGAATCTTCATTTTTATTTAATCCCTGTTTTCTCTTTGGACAATAGCAAATAAAGGCTCCAATTATACAGGTGTTTGTTGCTCAGAGAACTTGTTTCCTAAGGTCTTAATTCTGCAAAGCACAAGGAGTTTTACAGTTGCAGAGCCACTGCAACACTTAAGCCCTGATTTAAGCAAGCAAGCCTACTGATTTCATAAGTATATCTTGCACCAGTGCGCAGCCAATAGTTCTGAGTCAGGAAAGTGCCAGTGCACGCGCTTAGTCTTACATGTAATCAAGAAATTAACCTTAGCCTAAGGTTAACCAAAAGACTTTCACAGCACTGAATATCCATGAGAGGATACATGTGTTTTGCTACCAAGATGCCATGAAAATATAATACAGAGACAAAAGGCACCATATAGAGTTACCAGCTCAGCAACCTATCCTAATTTTCATTTATTCCAAATGGTAACAAGTACATTAATGCACGGTTTCAACTCAGCATAGTTAAAAGCAGATTTGAATTACCTGAGGCTGTTCTCTACTTGCTTACGTTCACAGACAGAACTAAACCAAGACAATGCTACTGCTACTGCTGTTCCTTAGGACCTTGCAGCTCTTCTATCACATTAAGATTTTTGCAAACCAGAGACTCTTGTGATGTCCTTGCAAAAGGCTCAGCAGCTGATCTCAATTTGAGGACATGCTGAACTACAGGTGTGTAACAAAAGCTTTTGGAAAAACATGAGAATTTTGTCAGAAGCTTCTTTAAGGCGTAGCTCTCATAGATAGCTTGGAAGCATCAAGAGATCATCTGGTTGTCCCAAGGCAAGATTACCTTTCATCACATCATTTTTGACTAATGCACGTTCAACCTGTTCTAGAAGACTTTCAGTGATAGGTATTGCTCCTTATCTTTTCTAGGTTATCTAGTGCTGTGCTTCACTATCCTTTCTCTTTAAATACCTTAGATGTCTCACGTAACTCTCCCTTGCTTTAATATGTGTTAGTATAATTGAAATAAAATCCTGGTAAATGAAAGCCTGCAGCAGGAGGAATTTATTCCCCCCTTCTTTACATTCTTCGTACATTTGAAAAGTTTATTGTAGCCTCCCACAATCTTCAATTCTCCTAACTTAACAGACCTAATTCCACTTTCTTCTTAGACTTAGTTTATCATGGGAACCTTGAAAACCCCCTGTTTCAGCCACTTATTTGGGTTCTGCTGGTAATTCCAGTTATTTTTATGAATATATTTGCAAAGCATTTTGAAAAATTAATTTGTGTAACTATATGCAAACTACAGTTGTATTTAACTACAGTAAAACTGTTGCTCCATGTGGACCCAAAGAACACCTTTTGCAGATGAGCAGCCCTAACAAATTTTGTGCACTCTCAGAAAAATCTGTTGCTGGTTCCACTGCACTGAGTGACTTGGTTAGAGGAAAAACAACAGAAGCAAAAAGATTTGTCTAAATAAGAATGATATATCAAAACACCCAATATTTTAATGAAAGAAATTGAATATCCACACATTTGCACTTCTGTACAGTTTTTGTGATATATATAATTTTAAGCTGTTTACAAATAACATTTAATGCTTCAAATATTACATAATGTTGATATTATATTTCTAGCAGAAATAAATATATTGCACTTAAAAAGAAAGTTTTCATTAGATGTTGCTTCATATTTCATGTTCACAACTTCTTTTTCCATAAAAAGATTTCCCCCTACCCCCACCCCATACACACAAACACACACTTCAGTACATGGTGAATGTGCTCACGCAATGCATTATAAACAACAAAGTCAACACAGCAAACAGAAGAACTGTGGTACATTCTGTTAAAGAGGTTACATCCAGTTTTTTACCTTTCTTATTTTTAAACCAAATCTTTCCTCATGTTTCTGAAGGTACAATTAAGAAAAAAAAAAAAAAGAAAAGATTGTTAAATGTGCTAAAGGTAAAATACAGCAAACTGTATTTTTTGTCCTTAAACTATCATAAAAAGTTACTTCAGAATTTACTTAAATCACCACTTAGTTTTCTTTTAAAAAGATAAAATAAAGAAAAAGAAGTTGTCATTTGATAATCTAGAGACTATATGCAAGGACAGTTGATTACAGACTAATACATAAATCCTCTGGCCAGCAAATATGTGGTTAGTAAAGAAACCACATCTCCGGAAGCAGAAAATGCTCTCTAAGGAATAGCGAGAATAAAATATCACTAAAATAAAAATTAATCTTGCAGTGAGTGAATGTCATCCCCCTGCAAATGATGAGTATAAGCACTGCGGCCACAAGTCCCTCAAGATAAGAGACTGTAGGTGTTACACTGATCTCACAGTTGCTTTCACCCCTTATCGAGGAGTAAATTACCATAATTTAAATTTACATTAACCTACAGTTTTGGAAATCTCCCCAAGTTTTTGCAATAATTTTCGTTGATATTTCTGTTTCTGTATAGTACACACACATAAAAAGGACATATTGCATAATCAAGTTGCCAGTCCAAATGCTTTTTATAAAAAAGGTTCATTTTCAAGTGCTGGTTAGTGTTTGCTGGATGTTGGAAATGACAACATTTCCCTATGAGTACACGTTCAACCAGTGTCACAGCCTTCATTAATAAAGCCTTCTAGGAGAAAATTTGCAATTGCGTTTTGAAGATTGTATTACCAAGCATGTTAGCTATCATACAACTTACCATCTTCGAACTCATGAAGAAGTATTCCCATTAGAAACTCTACCTTTATCTACTTGGTATATGTTTGTTTTTCAGTTTATACCTAGAAGAGCATGACTGAAACCCAGTGGCACTGATTTTCTGTCTTTGACAATGCCTCAGGCCATATAAAGCAATGCTGCAAACCAAAGAGCCAGATTAAAAATATTTTTTTTATGTTTAAATCCTCGAGGCTCCAAAAGTAGAAGAGAAAAAATTCAGATAAATACATCCAAGTCAGTTTTGTTAGTGCATAGGATGCTTTTGTTGGATTAAAGACTGGAGGGTGTTGACTATCTATAGGTAATATGGTAATTCAAAAAAACCCAGAAAAATACTTGCAAAACTTCTGAGGATAATCTTATCATTCTCTTTTAAAACCATATTCAGGTATGTTCTCTCCACCCTTCTTAAAAAATAGACAAACAAACCTAAAAAAACTCCCAACAATATAAACCAGCTCCATTTTGCTGAGCCAAGAAAGCTCATAAAGGTGAAGAGCACTTCTCATGGGATATAAAATGTGAGTTGTATTTGGAAAATAAACTCTAGGTTATATTTGGCATTCCTAGCCCATCCACCAAGAACAGATGTTCTGACCTGAAAGTGATATAATTTTGACAGCTGTACAGCAACTCCTCAAATAAATTGCTGTGTTATTGTCAAAGCGGTAGAGATAATTAATTTTTTTTTTATTTTAAAGAGTGATTTCACTCTTTAACCAATTAACTGTGACTTTACATTCATTTTCTTTCAATTGTGAGTTCAGTGTTAAAGTTGATTTGCTCTTGGGGTTTAGTCTTTTCAGAAAAGTTCCTATATTGTTGCTGTCACTAAAGTCATTGTTCTTACTGTTAGACTTTATTTTTATATGACAATATGGAATGAAAGCCTGCCCCCCTTACAGTCAATAAATTTCCATTTGACTTCAGTTGGGCAGGAATCTTATTCCTGGAATCACTCCCATGCTGTCCCTTGCCTACAGAAGGGTGAGAGGGATGGGGAGCAGAAACATTGCAAGGCGGCAAAACCTCTTCATTGGATGTCCTGTGGTCTCTGTGAACTTAATCCCTTAAACCTCAAATCTATGCAACAGGTTTTGTAGGTAGGATTGTGAAGTCAAAGAAGAGGAAGTGAGGACTGGACATACCTATTGATCTCATTCCTGGGGAAGGCTGTCACAAGCTACTTTAGTTTACTTGCTTGGGATCTCCTTGTGATTCTGCTTTAGTGGGGAACCCAGTAGGTTTCTGATGCAAAGGAATTAAACCATTGGAGAGCAGCATATGCCAGAGAGCAGCATGAGGAGGAAGGAGCACACTGAGAGAGACTTGATCTGACTGGAAAAATCAAGTTGTGGATTTTGACAGATGGTTCTGCGTCATCTATAATATGAAATTCATCACTGAGATTTGGATGAGGAATTGACTTTATCACGTTTTATATAGAGACAGCCTACTGCCATATTTTTTTCAGATATGAGTCACACTTTATTGCTAGTGAAAAGCACTTGTCTTTCATTTAATATTTTTGTGAATGAAGTTGTCAAAATCTAGTTTCATTCTCCAGAAATAGCCTGGAGAATTTTCTCTGAAACAGTATCAGGGACATTTGTGCATGCCAAATATTGGTGTTTTCAGAGCAGGGACTGGGACAGGGCTGAAGAGACTGTACAGTTTATGTCTCCAAATTTGCTTCATGAAAGAAGCATAGGTCAGTATACAAGCAGCCTTTATGTCACATCTTAACCATGCCTAAATCAGTCAACCTGTTTAAACTTGTTTCTGGAGTCATATAAAGGCTACCTACTCACTTGACCCTTTCTTGATGGAAGTATCAGTAGTAAAACTACTGGCTTGAGTTCTGAACCTGACCATATCCTCTGCAACTCTAGATAAGTTAATGAAACTGCAGAAGGAACTAGATAAAAGAAACCTAATTTCCCCACAGGCTTTAGTGCATGGCATCCTGGGGTCTTCATACAACTCTAACAAAAGTCAAGCAACTGAAGTGAGGGAACAAAACTTTCTTCCAAATTTCCCCTGTAATTCTCATGTCTGTAGAATCATATGTACTCGAAGAGTTACATTGTTGTGGGGCCAGTATCATCTAATTTCCTGAAAAATAGGGGGTTTTTATCAAAACTGGTCATAAGTAGATACAACCTTGCAACATGCACTTTTTCAAAATCTAATATTTGGATACCTCAAGACAAATTCAGTGTCTGATTTTAAGCCATTTAAATATTGCAGAGCTTGGCCTATTATATTCATTTATCAAACTCCTTGTAGCAGCTCTGAACCCAGAAATTGTAAATAAATTTTCATTTTCACTCACATACAAAGCACAGGAGTTGCAAATTGCCCCAGGTCATTTTTTATCAGCAGGTCCAACAGTGATTAAAGGGGAATTAGGATAATACAGCAGATAACTTGAAAAGGTGATTGAAGTGGCCAATTTGAGAAGATTTTAAATTCAACTACTAGAAGATATATAAAGATGGCCCTTATCTGTGGGATGCAAGTACTGTCCTACAGTAGAAGCTGGGAAAAGCCTATAAGGTTGTTATTGCTCTGTGTGATGGGGCACGTAAAACAAGGCAATGGGACAAATAAAGGCACGTAACATGCCTTGCACTTCACAGAGATGGGAGGTAGGTGGCTCAGTGTACTGTACTCTGCTTTTTTCTATATGATACCAACACAGATTGGTCCAAAGTGGACAAGTCTGTTTTCTATTTTGTGTTCCAGCTTTACACAGATTTGTAATATATGAGATTGGATTGCTAGTTCTTTTTTGTCAGTAATGTGTTATCATCTCTAACTTGGATGCAACTCTTCACAGAAACTCTGTGTTGACTTATTATTTACAGTGAAATCCCAGCTCCTGCCACACAGAAAACCAACATCACACTGGTACTCTTTTCAGCCGTGCAAAGGATTCATGTTAGCTCTCTGCAGACAGGTCACTATTTTCTTATACCTCTACAGTTCCTCTGTTGCATCAGACAAAACAAACTAGAAAACATGGACAGTACTTTGAGTGAGAACGTGAATTACTAACTGAAAAATGTCAGATATGAATTTTAGAAGAATTTCATGTGAAGTTCTGCACTGATATTTTCCTAACGAAACTCCACCATTATAGTGGGACATGTTAAAACTGGCAGTACAACCCTCATGTTCCTGACCAAAGAGCTTGTATAGTAACAGCCATGACCAAACCCAAGAAAATTGGTACAAGTAAAAAGATACTCCACTCATACTAGTCCACTAGATATAGTTTGATCCGGAGAGTCTACAGACTGATCTAGCCTGGAATTTGGTTAACTGGTACACATGTGCAGCTAGAAACAGGTCTTCAGTGGCAACACAGCAGCAAACAAGCACTGTTTTAAAATCTGATATCTTGGGTTTTTAAGTTTAAGTAACGCATTTTTCTAAATCAAAATTTTCCTTCATTATACCTTAACAGACAGTTAAATTGCTCTCCTAGGATATAGGACAAACTTATTTTTAGACTGAAGGAGAAAATACATTTTTACTACTACAGTCCAGTAACACAGTTCTTTTTTTTTTTTTTGAACTGGTAAGTGTTTTGTGAAAGAAACAAAGAAAGAAATACTTGTCAATAATTTTCTCTTTGTGGTTATAATAGCAACTAAGAAATACTGGTTTTCATGAATATAAGCCAGTCTTAAAAAGAACAGTGGTCTTCTCCACTTTGTTGTGTTTTCACAAATGTATGCTGAGATAGCCTAAAACATGCTCAAAGTTATAGCAATACATTTTTCTGTTTATATGCTCATCAGCCACAAGAAGAGATGAAGATGAGTGAGAGTATTGCCTTTTTCACAATTCATCTAGCATATGAAAAAAGACCTATAGACAATTAATTTGTACACTGCTGCATAAACATAATCTTTTTCTGCTAGGTATAATGCACCTTTGAAACAAGCTGCACGTGACCAAAAATCCTGGGGACTTTGGGATCCATTCTGGCTGTGTTACACATAGATCTGTGAGCAGCTCCAAGCTGCACGCTCGCTTCTTGTGATCCCTCGAAAGAGGAATCTATATCCATAATGCATTTTCTTAGCTGGTTTGTTACAAGTTCATCACGCCTGCCACAGGCCTTTCAGAAAGGTCCCTTGTATTTTTCATACCAAACTTGCACATTTAAAATGTTGTGTTTCTCTTGTCACTCATACAAACGGTGTCATCACTGCGGAAGAGTGACGCAGTCCTTGGATAGCTGCATAAGGACCCTGCTGAAAATAATGGTGGTACCTAGGCATGTGGAAGGATGGGAAAGTGGGACCACTACCTTGCATGGAGCTGGCTATAGCAGAGGGTGTAAGAGGCATTCCCAGGCGGCTGTACGGAGGCAGAGATCCTTGGATCGGATGAGGAATGGGTGTAGCTATGGATGCAGTGCTGGTACCCAGGGCACTCAAAGACTGTGGATGCTGAAATCCTGGAAAACTGGTTGAAGAGGAAACCCAGGAGCTGAGGGACAGGTTATCAGATGTTGTAAAGGCTGACCCTGCAAGTAGAGAGAAAGAATGCCTGACACTGGCACTGCAACACACAGAACTGGTAAAACAGCAAAAAGGAAGAAAATCAGTCTTTCACAGCAAGGCTGATTTCAATGACCAGTTGTCACTGGAAATACTTCCCAAATACTTCTCTCTTTATATTATTATTTGCTGGTTGCTGTCCTTTATCACTACATCTTAGATGAATTTCCATTTTAAGAAGCTGTTTGCAGTGGCTTGAACAGTAAAATCAGCTTTGGACATCAGACATTTTTGGTATTAAACACTGAAGCACCTTGTAATGCTGCCACTAAACACTGAAGTATCTACTCTGTCACAGAATCTCACTGCCTTACGTCCTTGTTTTGAAGACATGCTTGTAGCTTTTTGCGTCAGATCCTCATAAGAATTATTTATTTTTTTCCTAAAATTTCAGTGTGGCAAAAATGCAGAAAAATGTAATTTACACTACAAGTTTTTCCTTTTTTTTTTTTACTCCAATAAAATTTGTCAGCCTACATCTTTCCGGTCAACCTGACTATTTCTACAATATAGAACAAAAAATTCTAGAAATGTAAATGTCAAAACTTTTGTTGTACAACTGTGTACAGTGCTTCAAGAAACAACACTAATGCTAAATGATTAAGATGCCAAACTTGTTTGGAAGGTAATTATCTGCTTTTGATCAAATGGAAGTGTTTTGTTTGCCATTTTGTTTTTGGTTTGTTTAATCTGAAAAGTTCCAAAAATTATTTTCACAAATCTTCCTACTCTTTAAAATAATTTTTTTCTGAAGATTGAAGAATCATAAAGAAAAATAAAAATGGTTTCTTAAAATTAGAACTAATTACTTGTTTCATGTTGACAGTAAAATGTTGGGGGAAACAATAATTTGTTTGGATAATTACACATGGTCATTTTCAAATAATCTGGTTACTGTATTGCCCTTGACTTCTGTAGTTCCTCTATGCATCTAGTCATCATCATATGTCTGATTTCTAGAAATGGGGAATACAATAAAATACCATAAATAAACTCTCTTTATTCCTCTTCAAACAATAATTCAACTCATGTCCCTTCTGTGTTTTCTCTCTTGACCAATTTTCTTAATTTAGAAAATAAATTTATTGGCAAGAGTGTCTGACAAAATACAATTTCAAGCCAGTATTGCAAAACATTCAGAGACAAAAAACCAGTTTCACGAATCTGATTCTAAAAGACAGGTTCATCCAAACTGTGAAATGAAAAAAACATGAAGACATTTATCTGTCAAGGTAAACTTACTTGAATTAAGTATAGTAACCAATTACAGACACATATTCAAACCAAAACTATAAGCTAAAAAAACAATAGAAAGAAAAAATGCAAATTGTTATTGTTAAAAAATCATCAATCTCTTAAGGGATATATTCTCAAATCAGAAAGACAGATAGTTACAATTAACTATCCAGTAACAGTAAAAATAAATCATGTGAATTCAGCAGTGGAAACAAACTTGAACCAAATCCTGACCCTACAACTGAACCAAATCCTAGTCACTGGGAAGTTAGGATCTAGAGACGAACTCTAAGGATAATACTTTACTCACAGACCACAGCAAAACCCTTGATAAGTCAGGGAGTATCTGAGCATTATTGTGCCACAGGAAAAGCAGAACGCTAATCTGGATTTACCTAGAAGGTTTACATTTGGCTCTGTTCCAGGTGGCTACTATGAATCCTCTGTGTGAATGCAGATTTGCATTAAAGACTTTTAATTGGATTTGTACCTTTCCTATCTGTTAATTCCTTTGGAAATACATGCCTTGTGATGAATATGCTACTGTAGGCTAGCAGCTTCCATCTTTAGATGGCTGAAATCATCTGAGGAGAGAATGCTCTGGGAGGATGCTGAAGTAATTAGAAAGTCTATCACTGTTATTTATTTCTTTGTTCTATGCAGAATAAAGTATGTGATTCTTTCTCATTAACAATTGTGAGATGATCAGAAGGCTGGAGCACCTCTCCTGTAAGGAAAGGCTTAGAGATTTGGGGTTGTTCAGCCTTGAGAAGAGAAGGCTTTTGGGAGACCTAACTGCAGCCTTTCAGTACACAGAGGACCTATAAGAAAGTTGGGAACAAATTTTTTAGCACGACCTTTGTGACAAGGAGTAATGGTTTTAAACTAAAAGTGATTAGATTTAGACTAGATATAAGGACAAAATTTTTTACTATGAGGGTGGTGAAACACTGGCAAAGGTGGCCAAGAGAGGGGCTGGGGCCAGGAAATATGCAAGGTCAAGATGGGTGGGGCTCTGAGCAACATGATCTGCTTGAAGATGTCCCTGCTCATTGCAGGGGGGTTGTACTAGATGACCTTTAAAGGTCCCTTCCAACCCAACCTATTCTGTGAATCTCACAAGGAACCTCCTCAAGCATCCTTTACTCCTCCAACTGCAGTCGTCTCTAATTGCAGCTTAGTACTCCAAAAAATGTCACATACCGTATTTGCCAGCACCAAGGAAATGTGCTTTAGTAATTCTGAGGCAACTGAGGCCTCAGAGAGCTTATAACACATGCCACCCAGCAACATGCATGTATTTGGCTGTCAACTCTCATATGTATGGAAGAACATCCATCAGCTTTGCATGCAAGATTGTTTTAAAATGCATTGGAAGAAATGAAAATATCCATGGATTTTCAGTAAGAACATTATTTCTCTCCTTGTATCTTGGAGGACCTTTCCTTATTTGAGGATACCAGACTTAAAGAGAGACCGAAGGCAGTACCAGTTGCTCATCTGCAAGAGCAGTATGTTTTACCCTCTGTGCATGCCTCTGGTTGCCCAGAACAATCACATCCCACGCTAGCATATGGCTCACAGATTAGAAAAAAGTTCATTGCCATAATTCATAATCTTCCTCACTTACTCACTTGCCATATTGTGAGCAAATGCAGAACTGTACCCTTTTACTATACATAAAATTAATTGTAATAAAGTATTATTTCCTTCTATGCCACCTTCCTAGGGAAGAGAAAGGATTTAATGACCAGCTCTCATACTGAGGTTTACTTTGTTCATTTTGTCACTCCCAAAGGAGGACAGCATACCAGGGAGAAATTTAGTTTTTGAAAAGGAGATGCCTTGCTCTGAGCCCTTCTGACAAGGGAAAATTTAACAGTCTTCAACAATAGCTGGCCTAAGATCTAAGATGACATGAAGCGAGGTAATCCCCCAGAAGTATGTGAAAGGATGGTATCATACCAGGTGAGGAGTTGCTCCAGAAACTCCATAATCTAAGAACCTGCTCTTAGAACAGACGTGTAAGAACAAGCCCACCTAATCACATTTTATTGAAAAGCCAGTCATAGTTAAAAATAAGTGTTTTTCCTGCACAAGTCCAAAGAGCTTATGACCAGAAATAAAGCTCTTATCTTAGCAACACTGTATGAAGTTAGAGGACAAGACAAGGGCACTGCCAGTCGGAAGACAGATAGAACTGCTTTACCTCAAGTGGCTGTGGCATATCAGGCAGGTCACAAAGTCAACATGCAAAGTATAATGCAACACAAGTTTATGCTAGTCAGCAATCCCATAGGATGGATTTGAGATCTATTTCCAGTGGCAGATTGTGACAGATGCAATTTGTCCAGTAAGTATTCCCACAAAGAACAAATCTGTCTTGCTACTACTTTGTTACTGCTAAAGCAGACAAACTGATAAAGCATTTGAGAGCTAATTGCCCCAACAGGAAAAGCACCTTTTAGAGACTAAGAGACAACAATTAAACATCAATTTTCCAGGGAGCTACAGACTTTTCTTCCTGTGGAGGCAAAGCAAGTAACTACAGGCTGGTTGAAGATAGTCAGAACTAAGTCCTCTGTTCACAGAACGCTGGAGGGACAGCAAGTGGCACATCTATAGGGTACTTTACAAATGGTGCAGGGCCCAGCTAGTAAGTCCTGCTAAGAGATGGGCAGTGTTATCTTGTTCTCAGCATCATGGTAATGAAGTTGCCTGGTTTTCAGACATCTTGAAGAGGAAGCAGAGCTGATTCTCTTCTGATGGCAAAGACTATATTAGCAACCCTAGAGCTGCCTCCTGAACTGAACCACTTACACCAGTGCCGTGGGCACATCAGATGTCCCAAAGAACCAGAAAGTAATAAATACTCTTCTTCATTATAGGAATTCATGGCAGAGAGACACATCAGAGAAATGCTTTAGAGTACCACAGAACTGATTGTGGCCCTGCTTTTCTCAAGCATAACTCAGTCACCACAGTTTACCTATTGAGCACATTTTCCTACCTCTGCTTTGTGTTGCCTGGCTCTCATCTCCAAGATCGTCTTCTCCTCCATAGGTTCGAATGGGGGATCGGGCATAGGAATGCTTTTGGATAAGGCTCTCCACACTTTCTCTGTAAAAGGAAACAACTTCCTGTATGAACATCATCCTAAACAGCATCCTAATTCATTTGGTTAAATACAGTACCTTTTTCCTGTCCAGATCACAGTTCTCTCACACAGACTCTCCAAATTACTTAACAAAAGACTTACCTCATAGCATGACATTGAAAATACTGAATTTGGCCTGTGATTTTTTAATATGGCTGATCACCTCTTACCTGCTTATTCAGCAAAATAGAGTGAACTTGCTACTGTGTTCCCTGGATGTGGTCTCAGACAGCAAATGTAAGACCAACACTCTTCATAAATTTTAAAATGCAAACTCTGGAGTTATTTGTGCTGAGTGATTGGTCTGGGTTCAAAGAGAAACCAGTGCTCCTTTCAAACAAGCTTTTGAATTGCACATGACCACTTCATCTGCTGCTCTCCCGTTTTTCTGAAATCAGGGGCAAGAGACAGCTCAGTTCTAACCACACTTTCTCATCATCAGACTCGAGGGCAGTTCGTAGCAGGAAGTCTGCAGATACTACTGATCTCGTGCCACATCTATTCTGGGAGGTTAGATGTGTCTGCCAGGCCCCTGCCTCACTGTGGCACAAAGCACTGAAGTTACCCAAACCATTTTTAAATAGAAGGTAAGCATATCTACACGATAAGCCTTAGTAGTTTGTAAGGAAGATCCAACCTTACACATTCCCAGCGCGTTTCCATGTAAGTAGGTGGCATTATACCAAAGCTGAATATGACCCGGGCACATTTCCAAAATGGCTTTGACCTTTTGTTCCTATTTAAGAAATCTAAGTAGCAATAGCTGCTTAAAATCTGCTGTTTAATGAAGGTTTTTGTCTGACTTTACCATTTGTCCATTCATACTTGCTAATGCCCTTCGCTTGGAGAGTGTGCCTGTTGCAGAAATTCCAAGGAAAAATATTTATCAAGTAACATGATAAATCACAATGGCACATGTTTTCCTTTCCTACAGAAAGTCCATTATGGTCATTTTGTCCTTGGTCTATCACTGGCATCATTACTTATGCTAGTCTCCTCAGAAAAAAAATAAATAAAAAGAGGATCTTATCAAAGTGATTTACTTGTGTCAGGATTGGAAGTGGACTGAAAGCAATGGCAGTTCCTACATAGAGGATGATATAATTGGATTACTGCCTTTTAAGTGATTGAAAACAGTAGGCATATCGGGGCTATCTTGAAGAAGATTTTACAAAGAAAAAGACAGATGGCATTGTTTACATTATGTGCTGAATGCCTCTTGAAACATAAGGCTTTTTTTCTGAAGCAGAATGTGAAATGCAAAGAATTTTACTTAACCAAAAAGACGATCTCCTATGAGTACAGCATAACAGAATAATGAATTAGACCAGTGTTGTCTGAGTGATTTAGATAACAGTATATAAACCTATTCATAACCGAAGAATGACTAGTTTTTAAAGGTCTGAAAAATAAATGCAATTCAGGTGATTGTCTGTGTTGTCTCTATTGACTTTATTACTAGTAAATGTCTGCTTATACCGACAGACATTACAGCATGTAATAATATCCTGATGCAACAGAAACAATGCAGGCTCTGACTTTAGTGTAGTGGGCCAATTTCATCTCCAAACATTGGATCCTATGGTGGCTTGGGGATAAACTCACCCTAATAAATTTACATTTGAATTACCTACAGGGATTTAATGCTGAATCAAATGCCCACAATTATTGCAGACTAAATTCTTTCCAGATGGATTTGTATGCTAGACAGAGAACTCTATTATTCTACATGGTTGTCTTCTTTCTAAGGAAAAAGAGAGATGACTTCTAAGTGAACTCTGAATCTGCAAAGTTTGAAATCAGGGAACTATGTGGTAGGTTTATTTATTTAATTTTTTTAATGTAGTGATGCAGGTAGTATGCTAAAGGTTTTGGAAGATTAATCTCATTCATTGGCACAAGAGGCAAAGGTTTTTATGGCAGAGGGAACAGTCTAATGTGGAAGCTTGGACGAGGGAAGGCAACTAATTTCACAAAAGCAGTTCCTTTTGTGCAGCTGAGATTTAATATTTAAAACTGTATATGCTTATCTTGCCTAACCATGTAGGTTATTTATGCTATAATCACAAACACCTACTGATTTTTCAATTTAGAGGTTGAGGCTGTGATTGACATCATGAGTGCAAAGCATTGGGATTCACACCAGAATTTAGGCACCTGACCCCCATAGCCTTTAGGTGGACCCTGTTCTTTCCATATACAACATATGTTGCATATAAACCCCCAAACAGACCTACAAAATGCAAAAGGCTGAGCACAACTAAGTGTGCAAAAGGAAACAGAAAAAACCAGGAAGTGGTGTGTTTTCTCCACTCATGCAGTATATCTCTAAGTTATTCCTCCAAGCACTATTTCTTCCACTTGGAAAAACAAGAGCAGAAGTCTGCACTTAGGTTTCTTTCCTTCCCTTTGTGTTTCAAAGGAAAGGGGTGGTGGCCTCTGAACCATGCTGAAATATTCCATGCTCAGAAAACACCACCCAGAGAGTAGTTAGAGGAGACAGAGATTTCAGCTCATCTAATCTATGGAAACATTTGGAGTTTACTCCATAGGTTGGAAAGAGGAAGCTAACTTCTTTACCCTTTAAAGACAAAGGTGTCTTAGGGCTTACTCCAATGCAGATAGGTAGGAGGAAGAAAAACTTTAACAAAATTTAAGTGTCTGTGAAATCTAGTTCAAAATGCAGAAACAAAGCTGGCAGTTTGGAACACAGATTTCTTCTTATACTCGTTTCCATGGGGGCCAAAAGGACTTAAATCTCAAAATCTTCCTGAAAATCTTTTTTATGGAAGAGTGAACTCTTTAGGTTAACCCAAATATGGTGCTCTGTAGAGTGGATTAGTACAACACATTTTTCAAGTCCCAAAATATTACGATAACAGTACTACTAAGAGGGAAAGACATTATTTACTCTGGCTTTATAGTTCTGTGTACAACTTCAGATATCTCAATATGGTTCAAAGGATTTATGGAAATAATTTTTAGAATTACTGAATGATAAATCAATATTTACCATGTTATGATTCTATGCTCAATTTCAAAAAATAGCAAGTGAAGAGTATGGTGGAGGTTTTTTAAAGCTTTCTTTGAGTGTTTTTAAGTGCTGTTTCACACTAAACTGTTTGAAGAACAAAGTGACTTCCAGTCACTCAATACCCAGCTTCTGTCCTTCTGTTTCTTTGTTCATGATCAGACAATTGTTATCTAATGTGTCTTAGAACTCCACAGTTTCTTCTATTATCAATAAGTTAGCAATAAACTTTGTTCTGAGAGATCACAAGCTGCCAACTGAATAAAGGAAAGATGTTTTCTTTTTGTCAAATTCTTTTGTGTTGTCTACCAATAATTTTCAGTCTCCCAGTCTTCACTTAAACTCATATATTGGAAATACCCAGAGGAGGAGAAAAAGCACGCACATAGGCACAAATTTTTTTTACTATGATTAAGTTTTGCAATGTTTACAACTGGATAATAGTAGCAGGTAACAGGCTGGAGAAGAGTAAGTTAGGGACTGAAGCTGTTTGAGAAAAAGGAAAAAGAACCTCGTGCCAAATGGAAAGGAAAAAAACTAAGCCCATATTGGCAAGCACAGCCACAGAGAAGATGCCGAGGCAGGACAAATGTGAGGAGGGGTAACAGGGAAAAAGAGCTCAGGCTAATCCCAATAATCTACATTCCAACAGGAGCACACCTTGAGCCCAATCCTGTCAATAAACCTTATTATGAATGAAGCACTTCTCTCCTTTGTGCAAGAAATAAACCAGCAAAATTTGAACTTGAAACCAAAGGACATGAAGGGCTGAGAGAATTCATCAATTAGCAAGGGTTTAGGGTGCACAGGGAGCATCTTGCTATTCTGCAGGTTGACCTCTTGATTAAACATTTCACTCTTGTCCCTGCTGGCAAATGATTCCAAAACTAAACTTCCAGTTTGGGATGCTTTATATTGTGCAGCTACAAGCTGAGTCTTTGGCCTTGTTTAGTTAATAGTGCCCTGTACATACAGAGTAGCTTCAGGGGACCAAAAATAGATAGGAAAATCCTTATGTAGCTGACAAATGACTCACTAACACTTTACAGACCAAACCCAAGATCTTGCCATGGATTTGAACTGGGAGCCAGGTTCAAGCTCCTTTGAATACAATGTGCTAAAGCCAAATTACAGTGAGAAAGAGCAGGTGGCAGAGCTGGACACTCTGAACTTATGTCCTCTGCATAAGTTACTGCTTCAGGAATGGCTATCAGAGGCACAAATTTCAGAGCAAAGCTGAGCAGCTTCTTAGCATTATCTCTTTTTCCCTCCCTCTTTCTATCCAGGTGCTAGGTATGTAGAAAGGTAAGGATATCCTCAGAATCTGCTCCCTGTTCCTGGTGTCATGGGGTTGCTTTTTTCTTTTGCTTTGTTTTTTTTTAGTTTTTTCTTTATAAGGAAAGGCAATGCCAATAAAAAATAATAGCAGAAAAATAGTAAAATAATAAAACTGACAACCATGTTTTGCTTGGCCTTTCAGTCCAACACAAAGAAAAATACAGAACAGGATATAAAGTGTATGAATTATCAGTTTGCAGCCTGAATGACTTCTTTAGTTCTGCATTTCAAAGGTTTCCTTTTTTCGTAGCTGCCAGTTAGTATGTTTGGAAGAATGCCCAGATAACAGAAGACGTCAGAAGTGAGGTAAGGTGAAGACAGATGGAATAAATGGACTGAGAAGGCACAAAAATAAACTTGTCGGAAGTCAAACTGTAGTAGAACTTCTTTTTTAAGGGAAAAGATGACTAATTTGTCCAAGGCACAAGTGCTAAAAACAAGTTTGTAAAAAAAAAACCAAAACACACAAAACCAAACCCCCCCAAAAAACCCAAGAAAACCAACAACTACAAAAAACTAACTAAACAAAAAGACCACACATCACCCCAAAAAAACCAAAACAACACAACAGGAGGAACAAATACATTTCCGTAACAGCAGCTATGAGTGAACAACATATGCTGTCAGAACCCCTGCTCAGCCTTTGTGTTCCTGTGGCTTTTATTTGCTATTTTACACATGCACAAACATACAGACATATTACTTGGCTACATATACTTGCTCTTACACTGGTAGATGAATATTAGAGGCTGACCATAGGAACCTAATTCAGCTCTGACATGGTATGGACCAAATCCTTGACCAAAACATTATAGCTCCATTCTACTGCTTAGCCTAAAACAATTCCAACCAACCAGGGATGAAACAAGGCCTACAGGCTACATTGGCCCACATGAGCTGAAGTCTGATTTGGCCCAAAAGCTAATACACAGCCACAAAACACTTTCACATGAAGTTAAAATTATTGGGTAAGTGTTGGATGGATGCACTACTCCAAGAATATATACCATTTTAAGAAAGAAGGGAAATGAGACTTGAATTACGAAAAATCTAAGTTTTGATGATTGTAGAAGAAAGAACAAGTGTACCTCCACAATGATTTTTACTGTCACCCTCTCAGTAAAAATTCAGCAATTCTGGGAGAGCTATAATACATATGGATGTGATGTAGCCTGGCTGAATCCATGACATGGGAAAAGTAATGACATTTACGAAGAAGGAACATGATGTTATCAATATACTCCATTTCTCTCAACTGCAAATAAAAATGAGAAAACTATCTTACATAGCCAGCCCCATGGAGCTCCACCTCACCCAGTGACTGCAACCATTTACTTCTGTAGGCAGAAGATGAGAGGTGAGGAGAGAGCAGTACTGAAACAGTGAATGGGAGAAGACCCTGGAAAACCCACTCTGGGCTGAAACCATAGGTCTAATTTGACATCATCCCCTACTGTCATGCACACACTACATCTGCATGAGATGAGTGGAAACTACTAGAAAATCCAAACATTTTTATACCATTTTGCATAAGTAAAAAGTTAGATAACAGTACAACTAAGTAGAAAATGAGCTGGGGTATGCATGCTTACAACGTTGGGAACTAAAGAGGTTTAAACTGGTATAGAGGGCTTTCTGCTGGATAAAAAGGAACAGTTGCCTGGCTAACAACAAGCAAAGTCAGAGGAACCAGATTTGAAGTGAATAAATCAGGTGTCTAAACAAAGGCAGGTAGTGCTTTAAAGATGTGCTAAGACGTCAAGCCATCTGCAGTGGTCTGGAAGGAATGATCTGGAAAACACGGATAATCCCCTCACCCATTTGGAGCAGCAGCTGAAGGCTGGAAAAGCATCAGCAATATCTGAAATGGCACTAGATATGAGGCATTTAGGTACCAGAGTTTCTGGTATTTCTCCCTAAATTCAGGATTTCCCTTCCTCTCCAAACCTAAACATAAGAGATGATACCTCGTGGCTGGTTGCTGACATTCACAGACTGAGAACTAGCTGGGGGTAAAAGATAATCTGGGAGTTTGAGTCGTTGGAGAACTATGACAAAGCTATACTTAACCATCCACATGGGAGTAGATCACAGAGTGTATATATGTGTATTTCTGGCTGCTGGTAGGGGGCTTTCAAGAGTCAGGAAAGTTCTTCTAGATGAGCAGTAAGCAGTGGAAATGGGGAGGAAGGCATCTCTGTGAGGTGAGCAGGGAAGGGATAGAAGAGAGTTTGTTGTGCACAGCACATCATCAAGCATATGGCTTTGACTCATACTTTAGCAGGGCAGTGCCTATATCCAGGCATTAGCATCCATTTTGCTTACAGCCTTGTAAGCCAGTACGATGTATTTCCATATCTCATACATGAAGCTCCTCAGGGGAAAATTCTGAACTTATTACCATGCAAATCCAGCTAGGATGCAGCTCTCTTACTTCACACCCTGCCTACACCATCCTTCCCTTCTTTGCCTAAAAATTGCTTGGGTGTGCAACCAATACTTTTCCATATTGCCTCTTGAAGTATGTATCTACCTCCCAGAAGCATTACTGGACTTGTGCAGATGGGTATACTCACTTAACTGTCTTTAATAGTTACAAGTCCACACCCTGAACTTGCCTATCACATAAAATCAAATAAACAAGCAATGTCAAATAAACAAGCATGATTATGATCTGTCAGTTCTTGTTGGATCATTATTTTATGATTCAGTAGTCTTCTGTTGACTCATGCTCTTGAAATTATCACCTTTTTCACTGAATTGTTTGAATGGTATGTAACAATGATGGTTTTATTTACCTATTTAATTTTAACAGGCTGATTCTTCAGAACAATTTAAAAGACAAATTCATACTCAAAAAAATTCATCTGTTGGGCTCTGCCTCTGCATTCTTTGTGTCTTTGGCAGTTTTTTCTTCAGCAAAATCACAAAGGTACTCCCTGAAATCTTATCTCCAGAGTGAATTTCTCATTAGAAAACCTGTATTAGTCTTTTTTCACAAAGGTTACCATTAAAAAATATCACATTCATCCCCATGACTGCATTTGGCATCCCATAGTTAACACCACAGCATGTTAAGCTTCACATTCTGGCAATTGCTGCTAAATGTTTGGTTTTTTCAATCATGACCACTGTGGGAGCTTTTTTATAGTAGAGGAAATGTAAATACCACATAAAAAGATCAAAAGGTGAATCAGAAACTTATCTAAATCACAGTAGCCCCAGATAAAGTCTGCCCATTGCCGTAAATAGACTATCACAAGTAATTTGGGAAAGAGTTGATTGTGGAAGGAATCTTGCATCTTGCTAAAAACTCGTATATACCAAACTCAGCAAAGATTTTTTCAATGGTTAAAAGCTTTGCAGATATATAGCCATGAGTACAAGAAAACCATTCCATTGTATTTACACAGGAACAAAAGAAAATGCAAGCATTTCGACAGCTTTGCTGTTACCTACTTCCTCTACTGTTTTGCTAATTTCACTACCTTTACACATATTATTTAACTCCAACACATACAATGCCAATAGATTTAATCCTAAAGGCATTTGCAGCTTGAATTTCCTACAGAGGGATCATAAATCTAGAATGGAAAGCCTGAAATCGTTAAAGTCACATATTTATAAAATCATATTCAATTAGGTTAAAAAAGTGCAATTTCTGTCATCATGTCATAAAAAGATGTGTTTTTCTCTCAGATCTACTGCAAAGAAAAGCTCCCTATATTGTTACAGATAGAGGCTGTTTTCAATCAGTTACAAGGAGCAATCCAATTACTGGATGGTTTAGTGCAGTAACTGACTCCAGACTAATTTAATTTCTTTAGGTCTCTAAAGATCAATTGATCTGATTTGTTTCCCTCCCCAAAGGCTGTTTAGGAAAAAGCAGGCTTAAATACCTGGAAATGAAATACAAAGCTCTGTACGCTTTCACACTACTTAGGTCATTTGGAAAAGCTGGAACTCACGATAAATGAGTGCTCTCTTGGCCCTAACATCGCAGGATGCTTTACGGGAGGCCATTAGGATCGCTGCACCACACTGTAGATTACTCATGCATGTGCTGTATGCAGGCCTGCTTAGGGAGGAGTGCATGGAAAGTATTTTCACAGCTTCTAGATAACTATTCCATTTTCAAGAGCTGCACAAGTGTGCATTTGGCTTTCATGGTCTTTTCCCTGGCAAATTAGTATTTTTCTCCGGCAGCTATCTTACAGAAATAACTACATTTCCAACTAGGCTGAGCAAGAGTTATGTTGTACTATTCAATATTCACCTACTTGTAATGCATGTTGCAATAGACATCACGTAAGAAATTTTTCCTCTTGTCATATCTCACTTTGCTATTCCTTTTGCTTTATTTCAGATTTCTTTAAGCAATTTTGCTGGTGCTAAGATGAAATCTATAGAGCTAGTGGGCACTTAGAGAATTACATTCCCAACTGCCTGAGTATTTTAATTCCAGTACGGAATAAAACCCTTGGTATTTCTGGACCATATTGTATAACTTAGGAAATTCTCAAACAACCTCTTACTAGCCCTCTTGCATGTTACACTTTTATTATCTCATGATAATATGTGTTGTGCAGCAGGTTTTGTATTTTAAAATACTATTGTTTGCTAATCAGGGCTCAGATTTACAATTTAAGTCAAAGTAAGACCTTAACCAAACTTGGACTCTCAAATCCAGAGTTTTAATGTAATTTCAATACTTTTCACATTCTGTTTCTTGTATTTATTGTAGGCTTCACATTTGTCTGCCTTATCTTTCATGGTAACATTCGTGCCTGGGCTCGGCTGCCTGTTTCAGGCTCTATTCTTACACTTATCAATAAACAAAAGGGCACTGCAGCTTATGCTCAGCATTTCTGACTCCATGCCATGTGCTGTTATAATAAGATGTCCTCTGGAAAAATTCCCTTCATATCCAGCACCACGATAGTCCCTTCATCTGTGCAGAGGTAACTAAGTTTTTCTCCGAGCTTATCTGTTCAGACTCTTTCCGCCCTTGCAATGCTGTATCGTTAGATGTCTCCTGTCTGTAAAACAAGGAAATCTCTTCCAACAGGTCCTTTATTGACTATTTGTTGGATACAAACCTGAGCTTCGGATGTTGTTTACCTCAGTATTCTGTCAATACAGCAGGCTATGCTATTTTTATTAAATCTGCCTATTCTTTTTTTTTTTCAGCAAAGGCTTTCACTTAGGAAACAAGTTTCAACAACTTTGCAAGTGTGCACTGCAGCTGCAAGCTTTCTTTCCCCAAATTACTGTTCTTTTACCCATTTACTCAATGGATCACTAACGATCCAGTCACCAGTAAGGTATAAAGTATATCACTACTTCCCATCCACGGACCTGCTTAGATAGATGTACTTTTGAAATACTGTAAAGACTTTGCCTAGCTCTATGAATATGACTCCAGTGAGCACTTTGTCTCCTATATGCACCTGTGAAAGATGATTCACATATACATCTGGATATCCCCACATAGGAGCCTGGAGAGTTTTGGCCTCTCCAAACTTTCTTTCATGATTGTGTGCTCATAGGAAAATTTGGATGTGCTATATCCATCTCCATCGAGTTCTCTTCCAGCCTAAAGGACACAGGCAGCTTAATTTGCTTCATTTGCCAAACTATTTGACACGATATCATAAAAATGTGATGTACTGAAAAGCTGCCAAGAGATTGAAGTTTATTTACTACTCAGCTGTGGGTTAATGCTTCTGTCCCTATGGCAGCAGTTGCTTGTAATGAGCTGTACAGACACAAAACTCAACAGTTTCCAGATAAAGCTTTCCCCCGGTGCAGCCTGCAGTACAATTTTTGTGAAACAAAAATGGCATCTTTGTTGTCAGAGTGGGAGTTATTGGATTCATCCTGATGGCAATAAATGCTAATTCAGCGTCTGGGACTGCTGAAGAGTATTTTGGGAGCTCTCCTCTCTTCTTTTCACTGTGTTGAGCACTAGGGATGTAAAGATGTTTTTCACAGGACCACTGCCCTTGTTTCCCATTGACCCAATTCACAGCCCTCAATAGCATTAAATGGCATGATAAGAAAAAAGCTTTTCATTTTGAAGTTGTAAAACTGACCCTCTC
This sequence comes from Manacus vitellinus, assembly GCF_001715985.3. NCBI lineage: Eukaryota > Metazoa > Chordata > Aves > Passeriformes > Pipridae > Manacus > Manacus vitellinus. The sequence goes on along the minus strand of NW_021940535.1, from coordinate 8,815,273 downwards.
CCCCCTTCAAGAAGCCCCCTTAGGAAGACAAATATATTGGCCCCAACTGGAACAGATGTCAAAACTCAAAACAGCTCTTTCTTTATAAAGTTTATAAGTATTTTTAAAGGAGGTGGTGGAGTCTTACTATATGCAATAAGATAACATTAAAATGCATAGCTTCTGAGGAGTTGAAAGGATGCTTTTCCTACAAACTGTCTCTTCTCTTTATCTTATCTGCATGCAAAGTAAACAGAAAGTCCCCATTACCTCTCAATATCAGTGAGTCTGGAAGAGTCACGGAATCCTTTAGCGAAAGGGTTGCTGTCAATTTTCAACTTAGTTATCTGGAAACACAGAAAGGAGCAACATTACATGAATATAGTGTTTGCAGCACACAAAGTGTCAACCAATCCATCCTTCCGAATTCACTGCTAATTTTATCCGTGTTCCTTGTGTGTGTCTGTGTGAGTGTGTGCCGCTCTCAAGACACTGCAAAGCTGAGGAGGCAAACCAGGGTGTATTACACATATGGCAATGGAAAGATCCAAAGACACACCAGGCTCAGCCTTCATGTTGCCCACAGCAGGAGGAACTCGCCCACGTGCAGCATTGCAGCTTCCAAATACTTTACCAGCATCAATCAGGTTGTCTTTTCCACAAGCAATGCAAATCACACTGCTAACAGCTAAGCCTTACTGATGGAGCTGCACATGAACTACTAAGAGCCCGAACTAGGAGCTGCCATCTGCAGACCTGAAGACATGGCTTCAGTTCAGCACCCCTTTTTTCTTTTTTTTCTTTTTTTTTTTTTTTTTCTAGGATGGGAATGTTATCAGCCAGGCCTACCAGCCATCACATTTGGGCAGTTTAATTGGTTTTGTATGAAAAGAGGCCGAGGAAGGGAAGGAAAAATTTGGGGAGAACTCATATTTAAAGTGACTGAACCTGGATTAAAGGAGTAACCCCACTGAAACTATCAGAGTACTGAAAAACAAGAGATCTTGCAATCAAAACTCTTATTCGAAAGCAGCTGCAAACCTCTACAAACCTGTCAGTCATTCAGTCAGCCTTCCTATTCCGACAGAGCAACACATTGACCAGGAATCCCTCTGCCACAAAGTATCCCCCTAACTTTGCAGTGAAACTTCTCAGGCATATGGTAGTGGCTTTCAATGTGTTTTTTTGGGAAGCAGGAAAAAAATACACTATTGTCCTTGCCAAATTTTCTGTATGTCCAACCAATTTAGATTTGGTGAATGAAACCCGAGATGTCATTACAATATTTGGATTTTCCAGCCACTCTCCTTCCAAGAGTTAAAAATAAAATTGCAAGTGGGAGTCATAGCTTGATGAGGTACAACACAGGACCATCCTGCAAGGCAGTGAATGCCATCAACTCCAGTGTAAGCCCATGAAAACAAACAGCTTTCAACATTTTGTATTAAGAGGCTTTGTCAGCCTAAATTTCCTCCAAAAAAACTATGTTGAGGAGGCCACAATGTCATTTTTAATACCTGGGCCTCAAGACGCAGGAAAAAAAAAAAAAAAAGAAAGGATCTTTTCCAAATCCTCAAACAATAAAGTGCTCTCATCAAACAAAGGTATTTCAAAACAGGGTGGCTTCTCCTCCAAAATAAAAAAAAAAGTAAGATAAAGAGGACAACTGAACCCAACTTTTAATTCTGAGAAAGAGGTCTTCTGGGAGGGAAACACAGAGAGGAAGGGATGTGCTGACAAAGAAAAAACCTGAGTTTTTAATTAATGGTCTTCAGTGGGCTGATCAAACACCATGGGACCTCAGTACTGGTCAGGGGTCTGAGGCTGTCTCATCATACAGGTACAACTGGTGGAAACAACCCTACAGCCTTGTCACAAGGACCTTGAAACAGCTCAGAAAGTTAGTTATAGTCTCATTCTAATTCCAGGATATCCATAAGCCCTTGACTCACGGTGATGTTGCATAGAGTGGCAAGTTAGTCCCTCACGTACAGTGAAGGTTTTTATGGCAGCATTATGAAAACTACATTGAAAAAAGACAAGCTCTAACTAGTTCCATTGACTTAGATCACCAACACACCAAGCCAACTGCACTACAGAACAATAAGGATGTCTATTCATCTCTTGAGCATATTTTCACCAATCAAACTTCCATTTTCCTAATATTAAAGTTTTAGTATGACATCACAAGAGAAACTTTTTGTATCCACCAAAGCCAGATGAGACTCACAATCATTTATGGCCATATTCTTCCTGAGAGACTGTCTCACAAACAATCAGAGAACATCTGCTAGAAAGCATTTTAAAATGAAATCTGACCTACAATTCAACTCTGTGGCAGTGGTTTGACTGTTTAAATAAATGCATGCCCTTTAAATCTTAAATTATGAGATAGTTTGTTGAAAGTGTAATGTATTTAGCTTTTATCTAATAACCTCCAGAAATGTAATCAATCCCTCCTTAAAACAGTTCTGAAAGAAATGGCAAAAATGAAAAAAGGCTCCATTTTCATTAGTCATAAATAAAATGACAACATCAGCCTCTAGGGGTTCCGGAGATGTTCCATTGAGAAATTTTCCAGGACTCAATGTATGTGCTTTGGGAAGGTTAGTTTAGAAACATCTCTAGTGTAAATATCATCTGTAGACAAAAATCCATCCTACAGAAATAAATTCCAGGTTTAGCTGGTTTTGTGCCTGTTACTATTTTACTGGTTTCTATAGAAAGTTACATGAAAAAATCTAACAGCCTGTCCAAACGTCATATTCTTGAGATTGCCAGGTGCTGAATGTGTTTTCTACACCATTCAGATACAAACCCAAGTTTAAAATCAATACATCAAAGCCTTAAAGCAGGATATGGTATCTGTAATAGGACTGACTTAATATTACTACTATTATATTCAGAGCTTCATTGGCCCTCTATGCAGTAGTTTCCTTTTATTCATAGCATTTCAAAACCAGTTACTTTTGTTTCATATTAACAAATGCCGACTTCTTTAAGTAATTCATCAGGTACATTGACTCTGTGACACTGCCTGCCCACGTGCTTGGAGAGTACTTATATTTTTCTTAACTTGGGGGAACTAAAGAGGGAAATAGGTTTATTTTCAAAGTGCCATAGTCATTAAACCCTTAATGCATGCTCTGAGTTACACTGAAGGCAACAACATATTTCTACTGACTTAAATATTAAAGCCCAGTCCACTGTCAAGCAGAGCCTCTGGTCTCTTATTGTTTATAGACTTCCTAAAATTACTCATTAGCAATCCATTGTTATGATCGCCTCCATTTTGTATATATTATTCACTAGCATGCAAATTGAAATTCAAACATCTGGACGTAATCTGGACAGCCTCTGAAAAGCATATCTCTGAGTGATTTTCCTTACGTTTGAGCCTTACTGCTTAATTAGTCAACTTTTTAAGCCCATGAAATCATCACGTGCAAACCAGAATCTCTCTCAGCTCATATCTTGTGGCATGAAAGATCACTGCAAATAAGAATAGTTCTTTAATGAGCTATAATTAGAAAATGACTAAATGTTAATATGCAAACAGCTTTGTATAGACAGAAGGGAAGACGAAAGAAAGCCTCTTACTTGTCATATTTACTCTCATAAATAATCCTTATGGCTCTTTGAAGTCAGTAGTACTACTCATATATTTAAGAATTACTCCTGAATGCGAATAAGATTGTCATGGAAAGGTAGGTTATGTCAGAAACTTTCCTAGTTTCGATGGGGCAAAAAGGAGTTTTTGGCAGGGTGGGATTTAGTTATAACTGTAAAAATTAGCAACTGTACTCACCAACTGATTCTGGTAGGCGGTAACAGCAGTAAAAACTGTCTCTGGAAAGATAAACGTTCTGAACTCTTCTGACTTCAGATTTAGCAAAGAAGCTGTGTGATCCTTTTTCTTAATGATGTGTACCCTTGGCTGGTACTTGTGCATGGAGTTCAAAATAATCTGCAAGAAAGAGTGACACAGCACTGTCCTGAGAGGAAGGTTGACGGGACACTTGAAGGCTATAAAACCATAGGGGACAAAAACCCATCTAATTAACACTGCAGGGAAGACATCTGAAATCTAACTAGCCAGGGGCTGGTTTTCAGAACAAAATTCTCCTGCTCCTTTGGGTAGTTCCAGGAAATGAAGGTGGAAAAGCAGGCATTCTGGGAGCTAGTCTCCTCTAACTCCTACGCCACTGGTGAGCATGCATTTTTTGAAGCATAAATACCTGTTCCTACAAATGAGGTGTTTTTTACGCACAGAATTAGTTACTCCCAGAGTGTGCCCCATTTGGAGGTGTAAATATGTAACTCCTGAAAGCTAATGACCAAGAGTCCCCACTTGCAAAAATGTGCAGGTGCAGAATGAAAACAGTCACAAACCCCTCTGAAAAAAACGACAGAAAAAATAAGGCCCATCCAAAAACCCACCACCAGCAGCAGCCCAAACCGGCTGACCAAAAATAAAACTCCATGGATCCTTTCACTGTGGCAAACCTTTAAAACAAATTACTTCATAGATGCTCTTTACCGCAGACTACCAAAAATGAAAGCAAGGAGGGAAACCAGTACAGAACCCCAAAATGACAAGGTTTTGCTATTCTGTCCTCATTAATAATTGTTTACGAGCTCGCAAAACAATTCTAAACCTACCAAAGGTACCAACTAACCAATTTCAACATTCACTGGAGTCAAACCGAGAGTCCCACTTGCTTCAGTTACCACTGGCTGGAGGCCTGTTCGGCTGCCTCTAACCACAGTATTACAATATAAGAATTAAATACAGAGCTCGACTCACACCAGCCCTTGTTTTGGATATAATCACAGTCACAAGACGAAATTGGCATTGGTGTGGGTGGTTCTATTTTGCAGGGGCCATAACGACATTACAGTCAGCTCCGTACATCTGGAATAGCTAATGTGCATTCTTCAGGAAGCGTTAACTTCAACTGAAACACAACAGAAGCGGTGCAGTATTTCATGCTAACTCAGTCAATGAGAAAGGTTGCACATTGCATTGGAGTGGAGAGCTTAGAGACAGCTCTATCATGGCTACAATTTCCACCAGCATCTTCTTTACTGCTCCTTTGGGGCCAAATACTACCAAGACTCATACTGGGACTTTGGGGGAAGGCACACAGCATCAAGGAAGTCATTACAGTGACAGGGAACCATTTCCCTTAAAATGTTGCATGTCTGCTTTTACCAACTCAGTCCTTTCTCAAAGCACTTCACCATTTTATACAGGCACACACACAACAACCATGAACCTTGCCTTTAATACCCTTAGCACTTTTCCGTCTCTACGTAAAATTTTGTTTTACCATCTTAATCACTTGGAGTGTTCCAGGCAGATGGAAAAGACATTTTAAAGGAGGGTTTATGCATGGTGATGAGCTTACTGAGGGGCTGGCCCACAGACCTTGGTACTTTCCATTGCCTTTAATGGCCATGATATCGACACCAAGGCATTACATCTGAGCAGCAGCCGAGTGGAAGGAGGAAAAAGCTGTGACAGAGCAGCTCTCACATACGCCCTTGCCTTTACTCCTCTGTGAATGCAAATTGTGATAAAGAAACTACATTTCTAAAACAAGATCACGTAATCCTTTATGAAAGTTTTCCAAAAATTAAAATGCACAAACACAACATCCCCTGCCACGACGCTCTACCTTGCTCATTCCCCCCAGAGGTAAGCCTGGTCATTCAGGTACAAAACAAGTACCAAATACAGCCAGAAGGTCACAAAAGATCCATGGCCAAGATTAAGGTCACTATTTACTTTATGTGAGGGTCTGTATATGTAGTGCTCCACCTACCCCCGAACACAAGCTGCTAATGTTGAAATACTCACTGATAATAAAGTGAGCACAAAGATACCCCTTCATATCCATGCAACTTCTTATGTCAGGACCATCAAAACAGCCCAAACGATTTAGATACACAGGGTGGACCTCACAGAGTAGCCTCCAAGAGTGTTCGCAAAGTCCAACCAGTGCCCTGCCCACATAGTGTAGCTAGCAGAAAATCCCTGATGCCAGCTCTGTGATACTTACACTGGCATGCCCCAAAAGAAACATCAGGTGCACATATACTCACAGCAGCCCCCCAGCCACAGGCCCCCAGCCACCCCATCTACCTTTGTGCTGACAGCCTGCAGCTGGGCAGATGACCAGGATCCCTCCTTACAGGATCCTGATTGCTGTAAGGTCAGGCAGGTTTGTAGGCATCTGGCTCCCACTGGCTACAAACTAGTCACCAGAGGCAATCTGGATGCCAGCTGCAAACTTTGAAGGTGGTTTTGAATCCAGGAACTGTGCTGTGAATGCCGCTTCCATATTTACCAAAGAATAGCATTACCAGGCAAAGTTTTCTTTCTAAAAACATGGAACTTCCTAACTTCTGCGTGGTTGACTCTAAAAAATCCTGGGCATAACTCCTTGTGGCTATTTCAAAATCCCTGCTTTCACAATTATTTGTTGGCCATGTTCACACCTTTCTGTTTGCTTTTGCAAACATTCATGTGTTTAAGTTTTGTTATTGTAAATGCCAGAAAAGCAATTACAATAATGTATACACTCATGGTTCACCTCACCAGAAACCAGAAACTATGCCACCCCAACAAAGTGCAACCAGAAGTCCTAAAGAAAGTACTCTGTGTGAAAAACATCACCAGAAATCTGGAGAAAAAAGTCACATTCATAAATGTTTCACAGCCAGAAAAATGGGAATTACTCACTCGGCTATAAAAATCCAGAGATAGGAGCCATTTCCTTCCTCTGGTAAGGATATCTGAAAGCATTTCCACAGAGCAAGCTGTATGTCATGCACACAGAGATAAGACTTCTGCCTGATGCTTGGGGAGAATATGTGCATAGCTACGGGGTTACGCATGTTGCTGAAGGTACACATGCAGAAATGCTTGCCAACACCAAAAGTCTCGGAATAGGAGAAAACAAACAAATGCTAGAACAAACAAAGGCCTCTCTTCTCTCCAGAATCCTTTTTAGGAAATGACCACCTTACAAATAAAACACCACAATTACCTGAACTCCCAAAACTGTCTTCTAGAGGTTGAAGAAAGAAAGCAACTAGAACAAGATGGAATCAGGTTGGATCTAGCTTCTCTACCTATAACTTGTATCCAAAGGCATCTTTTAGGTCATCCAAACTTCCTCAGAAACCAACACACTTTATCAAACATAATTAAAAACTTCTCACCAGTAAAGACTGGCTCTTTCAAACTGAAGGGAGAGATTTTGGATGGTGCTTCAATTCTCCTCTTCTCTTAGTACACAGGAGTTCAGAAATGCCATGGGCCGTAGCACAGTGAGCCCTCCTTACAGGCTCCAGAGAATTAATTTCTTTCTTTATTCTACTGATCATCCAATGGTGGTATTTACATAGCTTCAATAGGGCTTCATATAAAACCTGATACCCTAATTTGGAACATAAAAACTCACAAAATATTAAAAAGGGAGTGCTCCATGAAGGCATAATACCTGTCAGGCAAATCTCAACACAGGATCAAGCCTTCAGGGCTTATTCTTAACTGAACACGCAAAACTTTCCATCCACGTTGCCTTTGTGTAAAGAATGGGATCAACCTCTACTGCTTCTTTGGAAATTAATGGGAAGGTTGTATCTCAAACACTATGGATCATTTTCTCCCACTGCCTGTATTTGAGACGATTACATCTTCTTGCTCTGTCATGTCTCTGTTCCCGACAGCTTCTCCAACCTACTTCTTCTTTATACTTGTCTGGGCTTCTGGGAACTGCACTGCTCCTAACTAGCTTGCAATATACTGCTGCAAGCCCTTTATTAGAGGCACACATGGCCCCTGTTATGATGAAAAATGCTTCTTTTTAAGTGCGCACGTATACTGCTCTATCATCACTCGGTGATAGAGCCCACAAATCTTCAGCTTTGCCCTTATTATGAAATAAAAGAGAGGGAAAAAAAATACATTCTCCACCAGTCATGAAAGGAACAACGGTGGGAACTGAATTCAAGAACAATGTACCCACAAATGGATCTTTACAAAAGAACAACACAAGGCTTTCTGGGTTTTCTTTTGTTTGCTTGGGGTTTTTAAAATACTTTTGTTCTTGTTATTTCTGGGATGTATTTTAAATGATCATGGCTGTGATTCAATTCTCAGGTCCTGAAATTAGTAAAAATTCTCTTTTGGATGAGAAACATTTTCACAGAACACAGGTCAGACAAATGGCCACTGTTTCACACAGTCAATAAATGCCACACTAGGAAAGGGGTTTCTGATACATTGTACACCCTAATTATTCAGCTGTACAAATTAGTTACTGCTACAAATGCTTTAGAATTCAAAATCACTCCTCTCTTCCCAACACTTCATTTACTAACACTGCCTTTAATCTCTCTCCTCTGAACTGCCCTGTTCTCAGCCAACAACTCTTTCAAATCCATCCCCATGCTCCTTCTAACTTCCCTGAGAGAACCACCAAGCCCAGAGGCAACACTTTTAGTTTTTTCTTTGCAATTTGGACACCCTACTAAGTCAATTCTGCACTTCACAGTCACTTTAAGGGAGAGGACAGGACAGACAGTACCTTTTCTTACCACCTACCAGTAGATAGTCAGGTAACTAAAGGAGTTGTCCCCTCTAACAGAGGATAGCAGGAAACCGTGGCCAGCAGTTCTGCATCCTATTTACCAGCTTCCAGCCTCTGGGCTTGTGACAACAAACTGGCACCTCTTGCTCCTCTAGAGGCCCAAGTCCAGACTTTGGCACTTTGACTTGCAGTTAACCTACAGTTATCTCAAGGGCAACTGAGGCACATTTATTCTTATAATTCTATAGGCCTTGTTTTGGTGTCACATCAGTATTTTCTTCTGACTCTATGCGCAGGCTGCAATGAGTCTGGAAGTAAAGGAGTTCTAGCCTGAAGTGAGAGGGAGCTTCAAATCACACATATAAAAGCACATGGGTTTGCTGGCCATTGCATGTGGCAGAGCATACTGCCAAGTCACAAAATGCAAGCAGAAGCACAAAAAATGGCTCATCTGCCTTACTTCTATCCCTTACTTTGATACTTATATCCGCCCTGAACTTGTCTCTGATGAATGTTCTGCCTCTGATGGCAGCAGGACCATGATTTGAACCATTGACTTGGGCTCTACCTTATAAAATATTAAAAAAAAACCTGATTTTTAAGCTGCCTATTCCTCAACAACAGAAGAACCCAAAGGAGCCCTAAAATGTGTTAAACCAAGCACATTCAAGCTTCACACAACATCTTCTTTCACTGTAGTACTAGGGGTTGGCCAAGAGAGGTGTAACGTGGGAGCCATAACAACCTTTCCCCATTCCAGTCTCTCTCCTGCAAGCTTAGCCCTGTGGCACAAGCGAGCAATTCCCCTACAGACGTTCCTTTACCCATTCACACCAGGAGGGCTACTCACGTGGCCGTGCTGATCCAGCTCGTTGTTGGTGAGTTTCACTTTTTCAAAGGACACCATCTGCTTCAGCAGTTGCTCTCCTGTGAATGGGGAGTCAGGGTGCACATACAACCTAAAAAACACAGGGAGAAGGTCTGCTCGTATGAAATCCCGCCTCTTGGTTTGTGCTTGGGCATCACCTCCATATGAAATTAAAAAGCACATATCATCTTGCTTTTGGGATGTGCAGTAGTTTCACGGACACAGATTTCCCGACAGCTTAGGGTAATACAAATTGCTGCTAGAACAAGACACCATCTCCCCCAAATTAATTAATGCCTGAAAAACAGCTAATAATGAAAGACAGTAAAACACATGACTTATTTAGTTCACTGGAACCTAATGAAGAATCCTGTGTCTGAGTGCTAGACTGCTCCCTAACCATACCTATTATTTTATCCAGTTATCTAAAATGGAGACATTAACTAACATTTGCTGTTGTGTCTTTTCCCAAAAGAAAAATTGATCATGTCTTTCCCCACAGCTGTACTAACAAGCACTTAAAATAACAATGACTACAGAACCAAGAGAAAAAACATAGTGTCATTACAGAGATAATGGGGGAATGTAGATAAAAACGCATTTTTCTTTATTTGTAACATTAAGCTGTGATAATGATTTTAACCTGCACTCGATCACACGTTCGCTGTGGTGACATCTGTTTATAAGAAGTTGAAGGCTGCAGTCCAGCACAGTGGTCTGACATGAAAAATTAATTGCAGCTCTGTAATTAACAATCCACCACTTGGGAAATTAAGCAGAAGAAAAGGAAACAAGAAGACATGTAGGTACAATGATATATACATTATGACTAGACTAATTACAAGTGCCAGGCTATTTAAAAACAATGATTTTATAGGAATAATATATTGCTGAAAATTATTAACTCAAATGTTCTTTTGTGATAGTGAATTAAGAGCTGGACTAGACCTTCAGCTAGTGCAAACCAGCCCTGTTCTGCTTCTGTCTGCATTAGTTATCACTCCCCGAGGCCTGACTCTCATTTTGGGTGATATCTTTGGCCACACGAATGGATTTCTTCCATTAGGTGGGTGGGACACACTGAGATGTGAGGTTAGAAAGATAAACATTTGTTCTTGTTGTTGGGCTACGATTTTAGAATGGAAAAACCACTAAATGATTGGGTGTAACTCCCCAATAGGCTACACTGATCCCTAGTCGAGGAATGACCATACTAAAGACACTAGGGAGCACAGCTCTTTTGCTCTAAGACGATGGAGATTTGATCCTGCACTCTCCATTTTTGCTGGCAGAATCCCCAAGTCACAATGAAACCAAAGTTTTACAGGCACAGCTCACTTCAGATGTGCAGAATGTTTTCCTTACATTGATCTGAAGCACAGCTTGGCTGCTCTAGCTATGTTCATGAATGGGATGCTAGGCCTGTTGCAATAAAATATTCCTAGCATGTGGGTGTCCTCACTGTTATTGACTCTGATGATTGCACTGCAAAGCTCATAAAAAATGATGATGTATCAGAAAACCTAAGACCTGGAACCCTGTTATGACAAAAGAATTTTAGCTTTCATGAAAATTAACTTTGCCTTCCTCTAAAAAGCTGTGAAAATCTCAATCTTTAGAGTCCTGAATTAGAGAAGGCAAAACAAAGAGTCACAAAAATGTCCTCCAATGTTTCAGCCAGCCTTGTGACATTTCTCTTTGGAGCCTGACTCCTAATTTTGAATGTCTGGATAACTAATAATGTTTATTGTGATCACAGAATGTCAGGCTCAGCAAGATTTGGCTAATTGGGACCAAAAAGGCAAAGTATTTCAAATATGTGCTGGGGAATGAGTGAAGACTTTCATGTGTCGCAAAGCTGAGCACAATTGTTTTACATCATCAGTGGTTAATGCTTGGCACTGCTTTAAAACTACCAAGTTCCTGTATGCTAGCAGAGTGCCAACAGGGAAATCACTGAAGGATGGCACCATAATATCAGTTACAGAAGTGTAATAACAGACCTAATTTTAATTTGCCCATTTGCTGCACACCATTGATTCCAGTGCAACACGGGGCTCTACTTGGTGAGCTACACCTATTTCACACAATTCTCCTACAGCCCAGGCTTGTACCTCAGAAGAGAGAGTTGACATATTGCTTTCTGAAGCCGAAGTTGTCGGCAAGACCATGAGCAAACAGGTTAAAGAGATAAATATGCACATTCCAATGCAGCACACAAGGCTCCCCCAGAAGCTTGTGTGGGCTCAGCTGCCTAAGGCCAGCCAGATGTGAGGGCCTACTTGCTTTGACTCACAAAGGATTTAGGAGCCATATTTGGGTATGAATTTGCTCCACAGTATATGATGTTTCATAATATGTGCAAGGTTTAGGTACTGCTTCTTTCTTGTATATTTTGTGATGTGATACCACACTCCCTCTATTTAGTTTACCAGTCGGTCTGGTCTCACAAGCTCCATGCATGCTACTTTTATTTACCATATGGTCTCAAATAATTTGAAAAATATAATACCTTTTAAAGGCTTCCTACCTAGAGTTCTCTGTGTGTAAACACTATAATTTCATTAAACAAATTATTGTAGACAAATATAGTTAAAAAAAAGTGACAAACTTTTGAGTAAAGAAAGGAGTTGATAAAGGAAGATCAAACAAAAGTACATGCTGAAACTTATTAAACTGACATTTCACACAGTCTTAGCAAAGTGGAAGACAAACATAAAATATCACATAGTAACTCTATCCCCAGATAGCACTTTAGAAGATTTCCTAAAGTGTCTCTGAAAAGTATTTTTATTTAAGTGTTCGTTGCAACATAAACTTGTCTTCAACATTGACAGCAGGAAGACAAGGATAAAACTGGTTTCAATAGAAAGTTCCCTGAAGGGCTAATCTTTCAAATAGAATCACAGGATACTTGTTAATTTGAAAAAAAAAAAAAACAAAAACAAAAACAAAAAACACAACCCCCAAAAAAACAACACAAAATTGTCTTAGTGTTGAAAGTTATTTTTATAATGGAAAGAGCAAACCACCTAAGGGGTTCAATCCTGCAAATTCTTACACCCATGCACAATGTAACTCCTGAATAATTCCCCTGTTGCCATCGTGCCTGTGCAGATGCAGGCAGTGATGCGTGTGGGGAGTAAGCACCATGTTACCAGTGCCCAGACGCCAAGCACACATACGCCCCTTGCTGACACTCCTCAAGTACAGAGAGCTGAAACCGCGTGTTTGGAGGACAAGAAATCATAACTTCATTAAGGGTTCCTGTTACTGGAGCAGGACCAAACTCGTTTCAAGATGGGAGGAGTACTACTTTTAATCTGTTCAAGCAAGACTGAGGACTCCCACCTCAAAAGATGCATTAACACTGTAGAAGAAGCACTAGTAATGCAAACATTGGCACACTGAACCTCTTGACATCCTTTTTCTCACCAAAGAGAAACATAGAAAGGACGAAGTGCATAAATGTATATTTAAGTACTGTTCATACAAAGAAAAAGTGATTTAAGCCTGTGGTATGATCAATAGTCTTTTTGGCTAAGCATCGTGAAAATGAAAGAGGAAAGGTGGACATTTATACACAGAGGCAAAGTATCCTTGGAACAGCACAGATACACATTTGCCCATCGGGGTACTGATCCACTAAGGACCCCAAAGAGCTACCACAGTACAATGATAATAACTATGAAACTTCAAGAAGGTTTGACCCCAACTATGAAACTTCAAGAAGTTTTGACCCCAACTTTAAAACACTCAATAGGGCAGTTGCTAATTATTACAAGGATCAGTTTCTTGTCTTATGTTCTTGTATTTCCTTGTTGAACTAGACTGTGCCAGATAAAGTGCAAATTAGTATCTATTTAAAGGTATCCCAAAAGGGGCATGAACACAGAAAAAAGAAGGGGAGAACCCTGCCTTAAAACTATTTCTGTCCTTCTGTTATTTCTTCTTTTGATGCTCACTCCTTTGGAGAAGGATCTATGTTTTTTCTTTGGGTTTCGATCAGTGCCCATTACAATACGTCAAATGAAGCCCTCAGACGTTAACCACATTGCAAAAAGGAGTTTTTGGCCATGAAAACAAAGCCGACATAACTCCTAGGTTGCTGTCTTTAATCACAGCTTCTCTGGTTGTGCTTTTTGTTTGTTTACTTCCCCGAGCAGCCTTCCAGAGATCACCAGTCACCAAGATTTCAGTTCAACTATTTATATAAGGAAATTGTGCAGTATTTCGTGCCTATACTCACACACTAAAAAAAATTTGTTTCCATTTCTTGTGTTTCACTTCTAATTTCTACCTCTGTAATAGGTGAGTTCTTAACCCCAGGTTAAGCCACCTGGAGCAGATCTGTATCCGTGTGCAGAGCCCTTCACGAAAAGTTTCTTTGAAGCCAGAGAGGCATCCCCATTATTTTCATATCTCCGGCTCTGACTCAGCAAAGCCGTTCGACATGTGCTGCAGTCTTACTGGACTTGGGGACTTAAGTACGTACTGAAGTGCTGGGCTGAATAGGATGAAGTGTGGGTCTCCGCTGAAGTGCCCTCCCATCGTACAGCCCGGTGCTGCAGCCTCAGTTGCCCAGTGATGAAAGGAATCAGCCATTAATTACATTAATTGAATGATTTTAGAAATTGAATCTCTACAGCATTTCTTTCTCTGTAGAAAAAGGAATTTATTTTAGAGGATTTATTTGATTTTTTTTCCTGATGTCTCAGAATATGTCATGATTTCTTAAGAAAAAAAAAAAAAAGGTATCTGTGCTGTAGAACCGATCTGTATTTTGCCTGCTGTTTATGAGATGACTAAAAGTAAGAATAGAATTCTTGGTTAGTAAATGCTGGATATGTTAGAGAAATAATATAATTTCAAGCATAAACAGCACTGAACTGAAATGTAGTATTTCCACTTTGGCTTGGCTAGTGGTGCCTGGATCGCTTCAAATTATGGGGTCAAATACTGAGGGGGAGAGGGGAGGGCAAGCCAAGAGACAAATAATTTTTTTTTCAAGCTTTCTTATCTCAATAAAGATAAACTTCATTAAAAAAAATTAGAAAACAAACAGCATTTGTATAAAAGAACCCTTAAACAAATTCTGTTCTCAAACAAACTCAGTATAAATCAAACCTCAAGCAGAGGTTTGACGCCAGATTCTGCATCACAGAAAATTAATCAGTTTTACAACCAACTGTTGAGCATGGACTCAAGATCTCAGAGCACTGTTTGCAAACAGCGTGGAAAAATCAATAGGAAGTATTTCTTGAAGGAAGAAAAAAAGAAAAGTAAAGAAAAATAAACGATCAGCAGTAAAATCTACAAACCTTGCAGGGAGAGGAGGGTCAGCTTTTCCAGCCACTAACCAGGAAGACCTGTGGTAGGCATATCTATATCTTTTATTGTCCACAGGAACTATATCCATTAACACAATATACTTGGCCTCAGGATCCACTCCCGAGAAGGAAACCCTGATCGTTGGAAACATTCTCCTGAAATAAAGGCAAATCAGAAAATAAATATGCGGATAGAGAACAGAAATAAGAGAGTTTCTGAAAAGCTGCTACAAGTAAGAATTATATTTAAACCACCTGTAAAAACTAAAAGCATCTGTTGATTCTGTTTAAGCATGATGGAAGTTAAATCTTGTGTCTCTCCAATAGGCAGAGAAAAAGCAGCTTGAAATCCAAATGATATTTGGAAAACAAAAAGGAAAAAAAAGGTAAAAAATAAAAAGTAAAGGAGAAATATACTCTTTGCCTGCTAGTTAAAAGTACACAGTGATTTCAGAAAATAGTTGAACCTAATGTACATATATCTTTAGAAAGTTTGGGGTTTTTTTTAATTTTTATGGCATCCATACTACTGTTAGGGAAATATTGCAGAAATTATTTCTGTTATTATTCTCACATATTTTGGATGAGTGTTCTTCTAAGCCTGCTCAGGATATTTTTGAGCGGAATTCTCAAAACTAAACTTTCTTTTCGGTACTTAAGTTTTGACAAAACACAATTTAAAAGTGTAAGGTCATGTTGTAGACAGAAATAAAGTTAAATACCTTTGAACAATTTGAAATGCTGAACTTCAAATTGCAGGTGTTTTACCTACTTTTTTAATATTATTAAAAAAAAACAAAAAACAAACAAACATATGACAATAGATCTCACCACTTAGGGAAAAAAAAATGCCGTCAGGGAACTACATTAATAAAAAGTAACTTGGGCGATTACAAGACCCGAAAAAACATCTGGCTTCTCCGGACTCCGTTTAACTGACTCAAATCCAGAAGCTTTACTGACGAAACGGCATAGTTTGAGATTACGAGAAGGCGTGGGATTCTTTTGCGCGTTTTTGCAACCGAGTGAAAAGAACAAACCAAGCCAAGCTCTGACCGAATTACTTCCCCACGTCCTCGCGTTTCCCTCGGTCTGAAACAACCCAGCCCCGCAAAAATCACTGCGGTGTTTTTGTTACAGACCGAATTATAAGGGAAGCAACATTTCTACCCATCCAGTGGGACCCCTCGGATGGATTCCATCCGCCCCGCTGCCGCCCCGGGCCGCCTCTCCCTCTGCCCCAGCGGGGTTCCGTGCACCGCACCGCGCAGCGCCGGGCCGGGCCCGCCGAGGAGCTGCGGCAAATAAGGGGCTTCACCCTCCTCTTCTTCTCCCCTTAGCCCAGCCTTGCTGCTCTCCCGATACAAAACCCGCGGGGTTTCTGTTATTTTGCCTTATTTCCCCCTGACCAAAGCCAGGGGGAAAGCTGCCCGGAGAAAAAACCCGGAGCTGCCCAGCCTTACCTCCCGGATTTGGTGATGATCATCTCGGTACCCAGTTCGTGAAACTTGTCCCAGAGCTCTTTGGTCTCCAGGCTGCAGGAGATTTTGGCCATCTCCTCGCTGGGGATGATGGGGGTGGTGGGTATAAGGGGCTCGGTGCACAGGGACGAAGGGCTGCTGCTAAAATCCCCGTGAGGGTCCAGGCTGGATAAATCGCTCAAAGGCTGGGCGCAAGAGGATTTCTCAACGAATTGTTCTGCAGAGTTCGGGGAGGAGGGAAAAAAAAAAAAAAAGACAAAAAGGGAAAAAAAAAGAGAGAGTCTAGGGGGCATTCAGCCAGGACGGGGCGACCGCCGAGACAAGCTATTTAAATATACATGTATATTAGTATATATATATATATATATATATACATATAAAAAGGCATTTGTCGTTCCTCTGCCCTCGTTTTGCCCCAGCACACCCGCAAACCCGCGCTTGTTCTTTAGGCGTCAGCTCATCATTTTGAGAGCAGCGGTGGTGATTTTTTGAGATGAGCTCCGGGAAGAGCATGGAACGGCGCCACTCTCCAGAGGCTCACCAGGAGAGATGCCGGGGGGCGGCGGGGGGCAGCGCGACCCCGGCCGAGTCGCCGCCCGGCTGTGACCCGCTCTGCGGGGCGCGGAGGGGGCAGAGCAGGCCCTGAGCGCTGCCCCCCTGCTAACCCAGGCGTTCCATGGAAAGGTCACTAATTCTCATTAAAACGGGAGCTTTGGGCGCCGAGGGGCTGCTGAGGACCGGGGCCACGCTGGGGCAGCGCTGAGGCTGCTCCTAGATTGCGCCGCTGGCAGAGCGCGCAACTCAGAAGCGCAGGCTCCGCACTTCCTCCGCGGGGGAAGCGAACCCTTAATACTAATTCAACGGCGAGCGCGGGCTCACCCTCCCGGAAAACCAGGTCTGCCTTGCCTCCCAGCCGGTTTGCTGACGCTGAACAAGCTCCTTTGGAGAAATAGGCTCCAGGGGAGCTGCGTGCGGCCGCGCAACCTACGTGGGTGCAGTAGCTGCCTGCTGACGCTGCCTCCCGCCGCGGCTGGTCCCGCCGGCGCTGCCGCCCACCCCCGCAAGTCCCGGGAAGTTTCTGGGGGCTTCAGCAGCTCCGCTGGGAGTTTCTCCTGTAGACGAGGCCGGGAGGGACCAGGGCTGCGCGGGCTCTGTCTCGGCCCCATGCTGCCGCACGGGATGCGGCGACGGATCCGCCGCCCGGCGCCAAGGAACGGGTGGTGCACGAACGCGCCCTACCCCTCCAGGGAAAGGTTTTACCCGAATCTCCACTTAATAAAAGTCGAGTTACAGGCAGCCGTTTCCCTTCGATTAAAAGCTGAATGGCATGTGGGATGGAGTTAAAAATTTTTGAAAAGTTAAATTAAACAAGCGGTTTCAGGAAAAAGGAAAAAAACAAACAAATCCCCACTAGCACTAACACTGCGTTTAACACAAGCTGTTGTAAACATGTCGAATGGGAATATCACAACATTCCCGGCCTACATTAGCGCCTAGACTAAAAAAATAAAGTTCACAATGAATCCCTGGACTATGTGAAATCTTCTGAGACAGTTGATTAGATGGAGCAGACGCTGAGGGAGCTGCCTTTTCTAAATTCTTTTAAGGTTGAATGTAATCCTGTTCATTGGCGCCCTGAGAGCTTAACACATTTTTTGTAGTTTTCTGCGAACTCCTGGATACATGCAAGGACGACAAACGTCAGAAACTCGGTGGGGAGGAGGGTGGGAGATGAGGGGAAGACGTTAATGTTTTTTAAAAACTTTCAGGATTCTGAATGGAGGCAACCGAATAGAAGCGAAATCGCTTACCCAAAAATCGCAAGCAATACTACAAAAATCCTTCCGGTCTATGAACAGTAAAACAGCCTATATGAGCCTACATCGCGGAGCTGTGGAGCAAACGGATTTCCAGGTCTACGCACAAGTTTTATACCCCTTGTAAGCCTAGGTACGATAACGGAGAGTCTTCTCATTTGACTTCAAAAACAGAGAGGATTTGCAATAAATATTTAAGAGATTCATTTCATATCAGCAAAGAGAAATAAAACTACCTTAGGGTGTGAGATTATTCTACAAATGGTGAAGCTGGATAAATAAGTGGAATAGCTGAAGCTGGGGGAATTTAGGGAACTGTTTATGCCATAAACAGCCTCGCCTGAAAACGACCGTGAGTGATGAAGACACTCAACTGATTTAGGTGGTGTGGCTTTCCCCTCTGCAGGGGAAGCCTTCGGGCTGGGGGGACACGCCGCTGCCCGGCCCCGGCTACCGGAGCGCGGAGAAGGGTGAGTCAGGGAGGCCAGCGGGCTCCGCCAGGGACAGACGGACGGAGGGGAGTTTCGCACCTCACGGACACCCGGCGGTCACCCTCGTCCCCACTCACCCAGAGGCTTGATAGTGCTCTCGGGGGACTCCTTGTCCTTGGAGCTGCCGCTCGACATGAGGGCGGCGATGGAGAAGGCGTTGGCCCGGGAGGAGAGCTGCGGCTTGGGGGGCGGCGTGTACTCCATGGCCACTCTGCGGAGAAGCGGCGCGGCTCGGTGCGGCGCTGCCCGGACGGGGCGGGCGTGAATACCGACCGAGGGTGGTGGAGCCGGGATACCGGGAAGCGCTCTGCTCCCGGCGCCGAGCGCTCCCCCGCCTTAACGCGGGGCCGCGAGATCCTATCGGCCAGCGGCCAATCGGCGCCGGGGACACGTCAAGGCCCCGGCCCGGCCCGGCCCGGCCGCGGGGGAGGGGGCGGAGGCGGGCAGCGGGAGGAGGAGGGACGGGCGGGATGGGAGGGGACGGCTCTGCCAGCCTGTGGGGTGGGCAGGGGGCGGCCGGCCCTCGGGACGGTTCCCCGCTGCCTCTCCCCCTTCGCGCAGCCCAGCCCCGCTCCCCTCCGGGGCCCCGACTGCGGTTCGGGGTGCTCTCTCTGTTCCTCGGAGCCCTGGGGGCGGGAACGGGGGGGGCAGGCCACACGACCGGGGATGCTCCCGAGAAGGTCCCCAGGCTATTCGCTTTGCTGAAGCAAGAATCAGCGGAGAAGCCGTTGAAAGGATGGAAAGAAATTGTGGATTTTTCTGGTGCGTGCGTGTGAGTGTCAATTTTCTATTTTGAATTCAAATATTAAAAGACCACAACTTTCAAAGCAGCCGTTTTCGTCGTTGTGTGCCTTCTGCTGGGACAGAATGTTCCTTAAGGCTGATCGTGCACTTGGTTTTCCTGCAAAAGATCCCAAATATTATCATTCCGGTCAGACGTACTCTCCCTCACCGACTTCAGGTGAGACCCTTGCTGCGTTCTCTTCCCAGCCAAACCAGTGCGTGGGCCGCTGATCGCACAGTTTACTTCAAGTCCGTTTCATCGGCTTCACCAGACTAGATGGTATTGATCAAGAACATAAAACAGAGAGAAAGTCGGGTCGAGCTGATAGTACCAATGAGCAGATTATTTCAAGGCAATGATTTAAGCAAATTGCTCACCAGTACTCTTATACACATATACTGTAAGCATATTCCCATAAATAAATTAAAAAAACCCCAAACAAATAAAACAAAACCCGGGGCATTTAATTAAATTCCTTTAAATGAAAATATGACTGAAAATGTTTGCTCGCTAAAACGACTCACAAGAGGACATGCAACTTTGTCACTGAAGTTCCACCTTTTAAGCCTAGAACAGAATCCAAGCGTTTTTAGCATGCAGGCTTGTGCCAAGAGCCACGACATACCTGGTCAGGTATAGTCTGCGCCACTCCTATTCCTGCTTATTTAATTAATCAATGTTGAGAAATAATTACTCGGGTCACCCTTCAGAGCCAGTGAAGTGGGGAAGACGAAATAGTGTTATATTGCTTTGAGGTCAGAGAGGACCAACTGCAGTTTGCCCTTTCATTACCTGAATTTGCTAATAGATAGGGTGTCTACCACAAACGGGATGTGAAGATTTAGAAGAGCCTGAAGCGTTTGGCAGAGGATTTCGGCGTGGCCCACCGTGGTCTGGGGGCCCGGTCTTGCTTCAGGTATAAGCGGGGGAAAAGGGGAGAAAAGAGAGAGCCCGGCCGGAGAGCCGGGAGGGTCAGATCGCGAAGCATCGCCTCTGGACACAGCGAAACCGAGACTAACGGTTCTGTCGACATCAATCCGAAGAAAACAAACAAACAAAAAGTCCCCCAGATGCTTTACCGCTTTATCCCAAGGGACATCCCTCCAATTACGGGCCCGATTTCTTTGCGGGACAGCCCCGCTCCTCGCGTGCGAGGGGCGGTGGGACAGGGATCCCGAGGGTTCCGGCCCTTGCGCTCCTTTGGCCCTATCTGAAAAGCAGAGTCCGGCCTGGTACAAATAGCCGGGGAAATCATTGTCTTCATCGTTTCTCTGGTGGTGGCAGGGATGCCTTTGGTTTCCTACCTACTTTATGCGCCCCACAAATAAGGATAATTTTAAAAAAATAAAATAAAAAAGCTCTCTCCTTATTTCCGTCCCGCAGCAGACAGGTCGCAACATACCTCTCCCTAGTAGAGGCTGCCCCCGGCCCACTGGGGCTAAGGGGAGGGAGCGGCGAATGGCGGTGGATATTTCGGTCCATATGGAAAGTACTGGCTCAGCCCCCGCAGCTGCGGCAGCCCGGGACCCTTTTCTACTCTGTCTCGTCGCGGGATTTCCAGCCCTGTGGAGCGGCTGGTTCCTACCTTTATCCGCCAGAGAAGGACTCGGCCGCGGCGCGGGGAAGCGCTGCGCGGTGAGCGGGGCAGGGAGGGTCGGGCGGGGAGGGGAGCAGAGCGGCGAGAGAGGGGGAAAACCGAGGCCGCGGCACGGCCGTGGACCTGGGATGGGGCTGGCTGTTGCCTCCGGGCAGGGGCTTGCCCCCCGAGAGTGAGACCGGACGTGGGGCTTGAGGGTCCCTTCTCGTACCTCGGAGATCAAAAACTCGGAGATGAAAGAAACTAGGAGCTTCGTTTTATTTTATTTTATTTTAAACGGGTCCGTCCACTCGGGGTGGCTTTTCTTTTGCTTGGGTAAGCCATGCAATGTTTCGCTCTATCCCACGAGAATCTATATTTTTTTTAGTTTTTCTCCCGCCCCGCCTCCGATAAGGAAATGAGCCTTGTCTAGACGTCCAGAGCACCCCCTCCTTCCCCGTGGGCAGAGAATGGGGCTCAACTCTGGTCGCCTAATCCTCGCTACGGCTCCCTCCCCCACCGGGTCTGAACTGGAGAGACACGGGGATCGGGGTACCCGAGTGGGAAGGGGGTGAGAGTCTGGCTCCTCTGAGCTGCTTTACCGTCCCTGCCCATGACCCTCTCTGGGAACGGTGAGGGCTTCCAGAGACGAGGGGGTAGCTGAGAAACCCATCACTACTCCAGTACTCTTGGTCCCTCTCTGCTTTCCCAACCAAGTGGACGTATTCAGTAACGTCCGCGCGCTCTTCCCGAGGGATGAGAACCGGAGCAGCTAATCCCTGCCACAGCCGGGCACAGACTGGCTGTCACCGCTGTACCGACCCCCTCCCGAGAGCAGAGTTACCAACCCTGCTGCACCCCAACAAGGCGATTGTCTCGTTTGAACCCGTTTCAATTAAATCCTTCGTTATTGTTTATCCGTACAAAAAGAACACGCAATCTACACAACAGTTTGTTTTCAGTCTAGCAAATCCATGTGTTTGTCGCTAGTGTCAGCCTGCTGTGGCAGAGCCATTTCATTAGGCTTTATTATCCTTTCGAAGTACCTCTTTTCCCATCTTCCTTTGCCTAAAAAACTCCTTACTCTCTTGTGCATCGGCAAAGAAAGCGTGCGGGTAATTGGTGCACACCTCGTCGCGCTCATTCGATTCCCAGTTTTAATCAGGATTAGGTCTCAGATTCGCCGTCAGGTTTCACACAGGGAGCTTGCAGCCCTCCTCCAAAACGTCCCTTTGATCCCTGAAAAGCCAAGGAGAAAACGCGATCCCTTGAAAACCATGAGCACCGCTTCTTCCCGGCCCTTTCCTCACGTAGCCAAAATCACGACGGGAATGAGACACGAGAGACAGAAACCCGCAGGAATCCTCTGGGAAACCTGCCGAGCCAGAGGGATGGTTTCAGGTGCACCTTCTGACAAGAGCTCCGACCCTGTGGGTTTCTGCGCGGCCACTCAGGCCCGGCGGCGGGCGAGGTGTGTGAAGAGGGGCACAGATCAGGCAGGGAGCCGCGCTCAGATTTTAAGCAAGTCTTTCTCGCAGTGATGGGGGGGCATTGCCTCTTTTTTTATTTTATTTTTTTTATTTCTCTCGCAAAAGCCCCCACACCACACGCTTCACGCCACAGAGACAAACCTGTAGGTTGTCCCGCTGTGGCACCTGTGGGGCTGTGCCCCTAAACGGGGCCCGGCACCGAGCCGACCTGACACCCGCTCTCTCCCGGCTACCTCTTGGGATAACCTGGCATTTGCATCTCATCCCTTCTCCTGTTATTTCCCCATCTCCCGTCCGGATCCGTCGTCTGTGCAGAGGGCGAGGGCCACTCTTCCATTTAATTAGGAACCTACAGGTGCGGGGTGGCCGCTGCCGAGACCCTCACTGCCGCCGTCCCGCCCCGACCGATGCTGGCCCGGTGTCGACCGGAGTCTGTGTCTGACACTCTCTCCCGCAGCATCTCTGCAAGGTATCCTACGGCACTGCTTTGGGCTTGAAGGCACTTCTGCCTAGGGAGAGGACGAGTTAAAATCTTTTGGTTTTTCTTATTTTTACCCCTTGTAGACGAAAACAGTTTGTCCTGTGTAAAGAATGCTGTTTATTCTCTCGGGCATGGTCTCAAGCACTCCCGTTCGTGCCTTGCGAGCGCATCGCTGCTCCACAGAACGACGGCTACAGCACTCCCCGGCTACAGCTCTGGCTCCTCTGCAACCTCACGCGTTTACGAGCCCTGCTTTCAGGAGCTTTTTTCTCCTCCTCTGCACATAATTATATTGCTCTCTCCGTTGGATTGTTCCTCTCTTTGCGCTCCCCGATTTCGGAGCAGCCCCCTTTCGCAGCGCTCTTGCTGCGGCGGGGACATCGCCCCCCTTGTCGCCGCTTCGCATTCTCCCCTTCACGAAAATAGTCGCGCCAGCAAGGCAGAAGCCCAGGTACCCGAGATCCGATTTCACAACAAAAACGTCTCAATGTCACCTACAGCGAAAAGGTGGCTTATTGGAGCAAAATGCGAGGCATTTAAACCCATTAGGCATCTCTCAGATGCAAATCCAATGGTGGAAAGAGAAAGGCTCTATTAAGACCCGAGGGCTGACAATTAGATTATAGCCCAATTGCCAGCGGATAATGTGCTAAAAGCTTTCCCACTTAGTGTAACTCCTCGCTGAAAATTATTCACACTTTGCAGGCTGCCTCGCTCGAGAACGGGAGGCATCTTTGTCCTCGGAGGGCGCGAACAGCCGGGCATAGCTCAACACCGACACACAGACACACGGACAGATGCACACGCGTGAGGTCTCGCAGCCAGGAGGATCATTAAACACGTCCCTTCTGATCCGGAGTCACATAGCAGATCTGTTTCTGGTGCGAGCTTACGAGCACATGCACACCCGCTACCAAGGCGCCAGCATAGGTGCATCCATAAGCGTACATGCACCTATTCCAACGTGCCGTACTATGTATAGCGTGGTTTGGGTTGAAAAGGACCTAAAAGATCATCTAATTCACATGGACACATGGGCACATCAGCTGGATACGATCAGACTTTAACGCTGCTTCATGTGCAGAAAATACACTATTTTCCATATTAACCCAAAGTTTATGCTTCATGAAAGCGACGACACTTTTATTAAAAATAAGTATCCGAGTTTGAGTACTTCACAGATTATTTTTTTCCGGTTTAAAATCGTCACAAAAAGCTGATGAAACTTTCACTAGGTACTCCTAACGCTCTGCAGCTAAAATATGAAGCACCACCAAGCAGCGCACGACTTCGGACGTGATCATTTAATTTCAACATCGCAAAATCTTTGTCATGGAAGGAGGGGGTTTGCAGCCGCCTGCCCCGGGGGACAGTGGGGGATGGGAGCTTCCTTCCCTCCGGGAGGGCACGCTCTTGCACCCCAGGGAAGACGATTCTCACGGTGGCCGGCCAGCATCACGTCCTGACCCAGAGGAGTCTGCCTTGGATCGGGGTGAAGGGCAAGGCTCTCCATGGCGAGATGGGGTAGGCAGAGACAGCAGGGCCTTCCTGACTCCATTCAGTGAGGGAACTTCTGCTACTTTTCATATCTCTCGTACCAAAAATCATGAGCCTTTTTTTTTTTTGAAGGTATTTATATACATAATTAACACACAAGTTTGTCTTGCTCTGCTTTCCCAACATAATTTAATTGAAAACTAAAGCAAAATGAGTCATCCCTTCAGCACCCACGGCAGCCAAGACATATGCAATGCACCCTAGGCTTGCAGTGACCAAGAACCCTCTTTGGATTTTGAGGTTTAAATCAATAGTTAGAAGTGTTACAAAAAGCCACGTCTTTATTGCCCTGTTTTTGTTCAACCATTTTATGCTCAGTTTCAAACCAAAATCCTTAAGAGCCCTTCCATGTGTTTTGCAGAGTTAGAGGAGATATGCGTTAACTGGCAGAACTAAGCAGAAAGCCTGGCGTGTTGGAGGGATGGATGGGTTCAGAAAAGCTCCTTCACAGACCTCAAAAAAGAACACAGAATTTTCTGTCCAGCTACTTCATTGAAGGGAACGAAATTTAAGTGCCTTGCCAAGGGATCTGTTTGACTGGTTTCTTTACGTATAAAGAATTTTTAATTTATTTACTCACACACTATTTCAGAACACTGCAAAATTTTATAAATTATAAAATGTGACTTTCTTACTTAGCAGATTAGGGAGTATTATTCAACATTAAAAAAATGTGTGTGTGTACACATGTCTATACGCATGCATCTGCAGTACCATACATTTAAACTTGCCTGGTGGTGCTTTTCTTAGTTGCCTTCCATGAAACAATACAAGCAACCCACAATCTGGCAGAGTGCAAGATTTACTGTAAGCTGAAACCACTGCTTTGGACCAAAATTTTAGGGGAAAACAAGACTTCTGTATTTCAGTGCTCATTTTAAAGATGTAAAAATTTATGTCAGTGATATGGAAGCAGTTTGTGAGAGCATCTGAAAAATCTCTTCTAGTTTATGACTTCTGAAGTCTCACTGGAGTTAACATGTCCTGACAGACATATGTATGTCTGTCTATTTATCTGTCCTAGAGATAGGACTGAGCTTCTTGACTTTCAACTTGATGACGGAAGTCAAAACGCAGTTCCTGACAGACTGCAAGATCATTATGGCTCCCTCTCCTTTGATCAGATACAGTGATCCACCTGAAATTTTGGGCTTGCAGTTTCCAGGAGAGCTGTGCCTCCCATTGTTTATTGGTTGAAGCAAATGTCTGGCTACTGCGTGACATGACTGTGCAGTGGGACTACCTGGAAAATGTACTCAAGCTCCTGAAACAATATAAATTTCTTCTTTTTTTTCTTGTATCTGTGGCAGATATTTTAAGTGAACCTGTTTTATTTTCATTTTCTTTCAGGTGTCCTTGACTTTTTCCATATTTCATATTTAATTTTCTCTAAAAATAATAAATCAGCACTGGAATTTAAATAGGTAATTTGTTTGCTGTTTAAAAATTTTTTGAAAATTTTCTATTTAAAGTATACTAAGAAAAAATAAATTGCCAACTAAAAGTATTTAGAACAATTTCAGTTAAAAAAAAAAGTCTCAAGGAACATATTTTGGTTAAAAAAAATTATCAGACTTTACACGGCATTCAAGACGATCATATGCACATTATGAGAAAGGGTAAATTTTTCCCTCGACTTTTGCAGGCCTCAGTCTAGTAGGAGAATTTCAGAGTTGCCTGGAAAGGCAATATGAAAATAGGAACAGCGGGAAGTGCTGGGAAAGATAGAAACCTCAAGAACTAAGAAAATCATTTTCTGGCAAATGTTAAAACTTTTTTTTTTCTTTTAAATACAGGAGTCTGGTTTTAGGTCTCTAGTTCGAGATGTCTTGGGTGTTACTTACTTCATCTAGATTTATAGTTCCTTGACACTTCTTTTGTTGTGTCCAAAGTTTTGTCCCAAAATATCCAAAGCTAAGAACCTAAAATTAGAGAGTGCCTTTGAAACTGCTGACCTCTGCATATTTTCCCTCTGTGAACATACACAGTAGAATACGCCCAAAGACAACGAGTGAAGACAACGAGTTTTGCTTTGAGGGTCAGTGGTAGAAAGCATCAAAAAAAGGCTATCAGCCATTTTCCAAATACATCAGTAGTGCTGCTTTTCCATTTTTTTCTCAGTGATGTATCTAAATTTTGTGCCCATCTCTCCTAGTAGATGTAAAACAAATGGTAGTAAAAAAATAAAAAAGAGAGAAAATAAAAAGTTACAAAACCAGGAGGAATAAAGTGAACAGAGAACAAAGAAGATTTCATTTTTCACCTAGTGAGCTTGGAAAGTGAGAAGAAGTGTTGTGATTTACAACTCTCCCAGATCACGCAGAGCAGCTTGTAACAGAGCGTGTGATATGGTCTGGGAGCATCACTGCTGTCACCAAAGTACTGCTCTAGCAGCCTTCTGCTGCCTGAAACCTTATAGCCATGATCACAGAAACCGGGTGTGCAGATAGGGCCATGCTACTGGCCCATTCAGGCTCTACAAATGGGGCCTGCCAGATATTTCTGGCTTGTTTCCACACTGTAAGGATAGAGGGAGAGGCAGGCATTCCCACACCGTGGCATGGTGAAAGGCCTTGCTTTTGCTTATTTTAACAGTGTAGGGAACAGGATTGGGGGTGTTCTGGCATAAAAAGGATTTTTTTTTTTTTGAAATTTTGAAAGCATTTAGGATTAGGGCTTGAAAAACATCTTTCAGTACCCATAACATACCACTGATTTATCTGGCAACAGCTAAGCTCACAGAAGAAAACTAAGCTTATTTGAAATAATGTGGTCATAAATAGCACTGGGGGAAAACTGTTCACAAGTTTGTGTAATTCCCAGCATACACTTTGCTGGAAGGCTGACACTGAAAAGGTTTTCATTTCAACAGCATGAAGACAACCTTACGAGGTAAGCACTTCCTGCTCTGCCCACATGGGTTTGCAGGAGAAGCCAGCTTGCTTCCATTATTTATATCAAAGTGAGGAAACCAATCAACCTGGAATTCGCACCATAAAACATGGCTACAAGCTAAGTAGATTGCCATCAGCTTTCAGGCAATCAGAGATGCAATTCTGGCTCCTTTAAAGTTAACAGTTCATTTCGCATGGAGAGCTTGAACCAATAATTCTGTTCAATTTTAGCAGGGATTTTTAGGCTGGTTTTATGGCTTAACTTGTTGTTGATCATAGTAAGTTATTCATGGTTGATATCAAAGCCTTTAGCAATAATGATGGTGGTAATGAAAATACAAACCAATGAGGCTTCTAGGTGACATAGAAACTAACATTGCCCTATGAGAGACATAAGATTATAACGATTTATATTTAATATTAATGAGTGTGTAGTATTTGCTAATGAAGAACATTTATGATCTTGCAGTGCTCAAATTTTGTAGTTTAAAATATAGCTAAATGAGAGTAAATAACATGTTAGCCTCAAGCATTCTTCCAGGATAAAAAGTTGGGCTCGGTTTTTTGAGATACATTTGAATTCCAGTTTGCTCTTTTGGCCCAGCATTAGGATGGTAAATGGGGAGCTTTTTAAAGAATCATGGAATCATTTAGGTTGGTAAAGACCTCCAAGATCATTGAGTCCAATATTTGCCTGATCACCACCTTGTCAACTAAACTAAGAGCGACATCCAATCTTCTTGAACACTTTAAAGGATGCTGACTCCACTACCTCTCCAGGCAGTCCATTCCAATGTTTGACAATCCTTCCCATGAAGAAATTCTTCCTGGTGTCCAAGCTGAATCTCCCCTGGTACAGCTTGAGACTGTCCTCTTGTTCTGTCACTAGTTTCCTGGGAGAAGAAACTCATCCTCACCTTGCTACAACCTCTTTTCAGGTAGTTGTAGAGAGCGATAAGGTGTCCCCGAGCCTCCTCTTCTCCTCATATGACTTAACTCTCTAGGCTCTTCACCAGTTTTGGTTGCTCTTCTCTGTTCAGGCTTCAGCATCTCAAAGTCTTTCTTGTGGTGAGGGGCCCAGAACTAAACACCGTGCTTGAGGTGTGGCCTCACCAGTGCTAAGCAGAGGGACAATCACTTCTCTGGTCCTGATTGTCACACTGCTTTTGATGCAAGCCAGGATAACTGGGCACACTGCTGGCTCATATTCAGTGGGCTACTGAGCAGCACCCCATGTCCTTTTCCACTGGTATGCTTTCCAGCCACTCTGTCCCCAGCAGCACTGCTTGGGGTTGTTGTGAACCAAGGGCAGGACCCAGCACTTTGCTCTTTGCTTTATTAAGCCTCACCCCGTTGGCCTCACCCACTGATCAAGCCTGTCCATATTTCTCTTCAGAACCTTCCTACTCTCCAGCAGATCAACACTCCTGCCTAACTTAGTGTCATCCATGAACTTACTGAAGTCACACTTGATCCCCTCGTCCAGATCATCAACAAAGATATTAAACAGGACTGTTCCCAACACTGAGCTTTGGGGAACCCCAGTAGTGACTGCCAGGCAGAAGAGATTTCTCTTACCATCAGCTGAGGAAGACAGCTCCCATACCACTCCTCCATTCACCACTTCCCTCTCCTGCCTACAATACTGCAAGGGCTTCAGAGCAGGATTTGGCCTTTTTGTATGTCCATAGTTATCTAATGTAGCTGAATCCCGCCACAACGCAGATGATGATTATTAGCCAGGGCAGCCCTGTATACACTAGTAGCTGATTAGCTTGCTTGTCTTCCCCCCTAGCCACTGCTGAGGTCTGGGCTTATAGCAAACTTACTTTACTTCCATGATAGTCTCTTAAATTCAGGGTTAAACATTTTGTCTTTTTCTCTTTAGGAGATCTTTCTTTGATGAAGGAATTGATAAAAGTCAGCCTGAAGTCAAAAGCTTTAATTCCACCTATATGTGGAATTCAAAGTAAAAATAAAAATCTTTGTCAAATAAAAAATCTCTTTCATTAACTGAAACATTTTTCCAATAATGAAAATTATTATTTGAACCAGGTTAAAATAATATATTTCAAGTAAAAACCATATTTTACATTGTCACTTTTTGGCAAATTAAGGATTTGATCAAGGTCTTGCACAAGTTGAAATGAGTGGGTTCTCTTTAAAAGTCCATGGCATGGATCCTTTTCATATACCTAAGTCTATGTTCCTCTTTCTGTTCAGTAACTCTTGAACAAGTGCAGAGTACAGAACCTTGTCATGCATCTTTCAATTTCAAAGACAGCTACCGAAGTACTGTACAAGAAATAGTGTTTTAATAATTTTTTCTTTCTAGCACCAGGAATGCTATGAGTGCCAGTGCCAAGACAAACCTCGTCTCTCAGGTTTGAAACACTTGGATGTAAGTGATCGTGTGTGAAGTGATATTGACCTTTATATAGTGTACAAAATACTAAAACTATTAAGTTTTTATTTAAGTGATTAGCATGGATAGCCTAAAAATTCCCAGAATAAATGAGAATTGAAAAAAAGATTCCCTTTAGCCTATTTAAATAAATTATATGGATTTACTAAGTGGATAGTAAAACCAGCGCTGGCACCATAAAAGAAAGATAACAGTGTACAGTAGGCTGTGGCAGAGGTGAGAGGAGGAAAGATCGGACAGAATTTAGTCAGTACTTTAAAACAGGTGTTTTATATCAAAAAGGGAAAACCAAGGTTAATTCTGGCAAAATAAACAGACATATCTGACACTTGATATTGGAAAGAAAACTAAGACCAAAGGTTAGAGAGAGAGAAAATTTAGTGCTAAGGCCCCGGAGTGGAAATACTTGCTAGGAAAAAAGAGTGGCTTAAACACAGCTAACCTTTCACAGCTGTAATGACAGCTTTGCACCTCAGGCGATTCCTCCATCCTTCCTTGGCAATGCCGTGTTTTCTCTTGATCAGTACAATGTGATAACTAGAACACAAGATCAGAATGTACTGGTCATAGACTACAGCCCAGAATTGCAACTGCTCTTCGTTCCTGCTTTGCTTTGCCCAAAACCAAGCACAATGATACCAACATGCTGCAGAAAAGGCTTTAGAGTCTGCTGGTGAAAATCACCATATAGAAAGATGGTGTTAGTACAGCTTATAAAACAGGACATTTAGAAAGGCAGTTTGATTTGTAGACTCTGCCTGAGCTTTCACAAAGAAGAAGATTCTGTTCTTAAAGTTGATGTTACCACCCACAAACAGCTGATGACACTATCACATTCAATTGGGTCAGATTTCAGAGAGGTTTTTAATTTTTTGTTAGCAAAACAACCAGTACTTGAACCCTTTATTTTCTCAGTTCAGTTTCAAAGGGTTGCATGCCTTTTGCACTGATGTGTTCCTAGGGATTGAGAAGAGCACTTCTGTGTTTAACATGCACTCATGTTTTCAACAGAGGAAAGACAGTATGAAATCTGTCACTTAATATTTGCAGCCTTCATGGTATCCTTTTCTTCAGTTTGACAGGGGAGATTATGCCCACAAATAAACATTCCCAATAGTATATTTGGGCTCTTACCACTTGGCATCTGTCAAACAACTTGCCATCAGCTTTCTAAAATTGACAGTTTCAGTAGATTTCTGCTAAATGTTGAAAAATAGTTTTGCTGACCTCTTCTCTATTGAAGATTCAGACACCAGCTGAGGCAGCTGTCCAGTCTGCAGTATGATATAAGAGAAGAGGAATTAACCCAACAGCAATTGAATTTGGAAATGTCTTTATAGAAACTACCGACTGCTGCAGAAAAAGGAGTATTACTTAGTTCTGCTGTCACTAAAATGGATGACATCTGCTAATCTACAGTGACTGATCCCTCTCTAATGTGTGACCTGAGCACTGAAGGACTGAATGGGTACAGACTAGTCACAAGCACAAAACAATGGTTGCCATCACTTTGCTGGTCTTCTCCACTAAAAAATTAGTATATACAGTTTTGAATAACATATTAACCTTGATATTTCTTGTCTCTTACTAGACTGTGCTCTTTAGCCTGAAAATTTGTCTCTGTTATGTTTTCCATGGTGGTGATGGTGGAATTACAGGAGCAGCATGCACTTGTGCCACCAACAGCGATGTAGATGGTAGCAATGGCGGGGGTGGAGATGCAGCCACTGAATAGAGAGTGGGATTTCTAATGTATCCATGTCACTTACCCAGTTTTTCTTCTGTTTACACAAGCTTGCATTCTTAAAGCTGCATAACGCTGAAGTCTGGAGAACCAACGCTTACAGGAACAAGAGGGCTTTCACGGAAAATCAAAAAGCATAAAGAACCAACTTTTGAATGTATTTGAAGCATGTAAGTGAGAGCTGCATGGGCTACAGAGGTAGAGAAGGGAGATTGTACATTCAGAGAAAGAGAGGAAGAACCTTTTTGAAAACCATCTTTTCTCTTTCTTGTCTTTTTTTTTCAACAAAAGAATTTTCAGTTTATTCACACACTGCCTAAGTCATCTGAATGCTGTCTCATGTCACCACTGGCAGCCTACAGTCCTTGACATCTATAACTCACTTTGGTTCTCATTTTACTTTTAGATTTATTTTATTTTAAAGAAAAGAAATTTCTGCTGTGAAATACCAGCTTATGTGCTCTCCCAGAGCACATAAGCATTGAGGTAAAGCTGAAACATTGTCACATTCAGCCCCAGATCCAGAGGAGTTAATAAACAGTGATCATTTCACAGCGTTTTTCCTGTGGTATGTCATCATTATATGTTCTTAAGCCACTGTTTAGATGGAGCTTTGCTAACACACAGAGTTACTGGTAGACTTAGCTGAGCTATCCACAGGAAACATGCCGTGCATGATCTAGCAAAGACAGAGTCATTTCATCAGTTAAACCACACTCCTGAACTTAGCTCTTGGTATCTTAAAATAACCTTCCCTTAGAGCCGTAAATCAGGGGGGAAGGATTGCAACAAATGCTTTTGCAGCCAAACTAAGAGTGAATTATACTAATAAGCTGTTCATAACCTGGTCACATATTCTTTGTTGACTCATACAACTGACACCAGAAGCTGTGGTTCCTTGCTAGGCTCTTTACCTTGGTCCTTCAATGTGCACATGGCTTTTATCCTCTGTTTATTAACAGGTAGGGGGGACACAAAACCTACTTATCATCATCTGTCTCTAGTAAAGAAGAGGCAGGCCTGACCAAAGCACTGGTACTTTGAATCTCCCGGAGGAAAGGAAGGGACATGAGAGACATAACAGAGCTGATGAAAATTTGAGGACACTGGTGCAGGCTTTTCCTGTGAAAGGAAAGACTTCATAGCTGGCTCTGCATATGGAACCCAGATTTTACAAAAGCTGGGTTCTCTTCTTAAGAAGAAAGACAGAAACCAGATTTACTGTCTGTTCAGCAGACTTATATTAATGTGCCATGCTGATACCAAATAGCTTTAGACATGTCTAGGTGAGGTCCTTTTTGAAGGCTTACAGTGAAGCTCCCAATAAGTTTGTTTAGTCATCCACATGCCAGAGACTGGAAGAGGTTTAAACTATTATATGAGATAGTAGCACACACAACACACCAAAGTGAATTTTGCCACCTCTGGTATAATTGGAATTTATGATTTTTTTTTGTTTTAACAGCTTATAACAAATGAAACCTGTGTAAACAAAGCAAGGAAGCTCACAAAACTCTGTGTATTGGGAAGCCAGACCCACTGCCTGTGCTCAAGGAACAAGTCTACTAGTACATCTACCCCATACTGTGTTTGCCGAGGACCGGGCTGTTCCTCTGTGATGCAGTGGAGCAGGCAATATGTGCAAATTTAGGTACCATTTCTCACCTACATTTATTGAAGGGAACATAAAGAAATATTCTGATAAAGTAGTACAATCTATGAGGGCAGGTCACCCATGAATTTATAACTTGTGATAAAGTTTGTTATGTCAATAATTATCTAATAAGAAAGAGAACTAACCCATGCTATAGTTCTTCCATAAATGGAAGTATAAATAGAATTCCTGCCTCCTATATTAGTCTGTCTGTAGTCACTAAACAAGCATGCATCAAATATCATTGACATCCTGTCCTTATTTTCAAATTAAATTGAAATTACACAAGTAGTTCAGAAGTTTTGTTGGAGAAGGAGTGGGATAGACAGACAGAATTGTTTCAGCCTTGTTCCCTTAAGGAAGTTTGTTTTAAGAAACAGGCAACAAGCACAGTTCCCTCATGGTTATGTCACAACAAGGAAGCATATCTGTTTTGTATTATATAAACAAAGACAGTGCTTCGGGGTCAAAAACTCCATGAGAGACATTACGATGTCTTGCAAACTGGCCATGTTTTTGGTGTTGAAGATGAAGATCCTGCAGGTGAATCATTAGATTAGACCTCTCTCAATTAAAAGAGATACTGAAAGCAAACTGCAGCATCCATGTCAGGTGAGTTTAGGAAGAAGGAAATAGCAAAAGACCCATCAGACAGGCCAAGTGCTACTTCCCCATTGCTTTCTATCCTACACTTCTGGGGAGCAGACCAGGCAGCACTATTAAGCTTCACACACAATACTTCAGGAACTTTCCCTGTTTTTGCAGCTTGACCTGCATCTGGTTAAAAAAAAAAAAAAAAAAAAGATGACAAAAACCGGTGTATGTGGGAATATTTTGCCCTTGGCAGCAGTGAAGAAACCCATATAAATTATCTAATATGTCAGCAGATTGTTAGCAGCAGACGTGACCCCAGTTGGGTGGGTACTGCATCTATGCAGAAGTATAGTGTTATGGAGAGGAACATAACGAGAACCAGGCTGAGCTGCAGCATGGCTCACATGGAGAAAGGCTTTCTTTGCAATCACTGTGATGTGTCAAGGAAGTGGAGCCTTTTGTGAGTCAGCAGCAGCAACATTGCTAGTGTTCCCTCAGAGGGACACTGCTGAAATGGCTAACAGACCTGAACCAGAGCTGTAAAGGATGAAAAAGACTCTATTATATCATCTGAAACATTCCCCTGTGAATGATGGGAAGGCTGTACTCGCTCTCTGGTTTTAAATGGAGCTTTAGAACATTTGGGAACTGAATCTGCTGTTTCTTTTCCTCCTCACAGAAGTCCTCAGAGCTTTGCAGAGCAGCAAATGCTATAATACACTGAGTAAGTAAAGGCAGTTTTGGACAACTATCCTGTTAATTAATGTACTACTTGCAGGGCTGGGGGAACTGCAGATAAAACACAAGGGAACCAGTTACCAGTTCATCACAATATGACAGGCACCTTTGACATGTAACATACTACTGTCCTGCTGTTCTTTCCCCCTCCCCTTCAATTCTTGTCCATGGCTAAATATATGAAAGACTTGACACCATTTGTGCCATTTCTCTACATTTGTGCTCTAATGGCAATAGATTTCGGTGGTGTTCTTTATTGCTGGTTCATTAGCCGGCCCCATGCCCAGTCCTGTGCAGTCCGTTGCTGAAGTCCCAGCTGCCAGAAGAAGCATGCAGAAAAGATGATGAGAGAGGTAAGTTCAACAGACACTGGGTACTGCCCATACTTTTTCCACATTTCAACAAACATTTTGAACCAGCACCAGAAGGCAACAGTAAATTGTAAAATGTA
Source organism: Manacus vitellinus (assembly GCF_001715985.3). Lineage (NCBI taxonomy): Eukaryota > Metazoa > Chordata > Aves > Passeriformes > Pipridae > Manacus > Manacus vitellinus. The sequence goes on along the minus strand of NW_021940535.1, from coordinate 8,780,316 downwards.
AAACTGTAAAATTTCAGGGCAATGTACACACAATTCTTCTTTTAATGACTCATTAATGCATATTCACACTGAGACGGTACTGGTATTAGCCAGCTCACACCACTGAACTCTGCTGGAAGCTAAAGTAATCTTTATGGTTGAACAATAGTATTAGGCAAGTATTCATATAACAAAGGCAGTGGTGTAAGTACTGTTCATGAGTTGTGAATATTTGTGTGAGGAAAAGTCATAAGGCACTTATCTTCTTACTATTTGTACAATACTTTTTATTATTTTAAAACAGCAATAGTCTTCCTTTTGTGTGAATGTAACAGAAATATGTATCACCAGGACTCACTAATGCAAAAGCTGATGGTATTTTGTTGAGTATATGTGATTACTGAATAGTATTGTGCCTTGTAGAAAGCAGCAATGCAGGAGTAGAAAGGGATGTCCAGGAAGTCTATGAGAGAAGGACTTTGTGTATCCAGTACCTGCAGAATACAGTGAAATTCAGCTGAGCTTGGATGACGCAGATGGTTATCAAAACCTGCAGAAAACTGTAGCTGTCAATATTCTTCTCTTTCTGGGAAACTGAAGAGGGATCTGTGGGAAAGCATTTTGTTTGCTTGTTTCATAAAAGTATCCGCTCATCCTCTCCAGGTAAACTGCAAAAGCCAGAGGACAAGGCTGGCAGCCTGTACAAACATGCCATGCCAAGAGCAAGGGAAGATAACAAAACAGCTATGTATTCCCACAGCACTCTTCAGAGAAAGTGTGCCACCAAGTGTCTATTTAAATATAAGCTGCTAAAAGCAACAAGTATCTGAAATAAGTTAATTAATGCATGGAGCATCTGCATGAACAAAGCAGAGAGTACTTATCCGAATACGAGAGAGGTGCAGCGTCACTGGCAGGCATGTGGCATTGCTTCTGTATCACTCAATGAATCAGAGGAATCGTTCTTTCCCCCCCCCCCTCTGATCCACGAGGAAACAAACAGCTCAGTCATTTCTGCTCAGGGACAGTGGTGCTCCTCACGAGCCCATGCTTCTGCATTAATAATAATGAGTAACAGTGAAACAGCCTCCTATTGCACTTTTCAGTGGGACAGCTCAAGCTTTTCACAAATAAGCATATGATCATGATAGACAGGAAAGGAAGAACTGCACAAATTATTTCAGTTCTGTCCCCTGAAGTACCAGAAGGTAAATGTCATGGTAGGAAGCATATGCATGTCTTCCAAGACTCAGCCCAGAGCTATAATAAATAGAAAACATCCATGCTCCTTTTTGGTATACAAATGAAGAAGCAACCTGAATGCAGATGCTTGGACTGGTACTGGTGTTTTCCTGCCATGCCCGGAATCCACACCTGGAAATGCATCAGTATCCTGTCAGAAACAAGCAGCCTGAAGTACCTTACAGGAGCAAAGCTTTGCTGATGGCTGTTTGGCAGCCCCTACAGAAGGAACAGAGCTTCTATCTGACAGGACAGATGTGTCAGTGAAACCAAGGCATAAAGCACTTTGGTTACAGAAAAAAAAAAAAAAAAAGAAAAAAGCCCAGTCTAGGCTATGGTCTGTACAGAATCCAGTGCTGAGGGACTTGTTGCAACATGTCACCATCACAAAAACCCAGCAGATGCACTGATAAACTGTGGCAGTGCTAGGGGTGTGTTTCTTTTTTACTTGCTGTATGCACGTAGCCCCTATGCAGATGTTTCTTTACCCCTATGCAAAAGTTCTTTATGTCCGAGTAGTTTATGCCTGTTTCCTTCCAGAAATAAGGTATGACAGTATAAAACATACCTTATGCTCAAGAACAAAATGAAAATTCAGAACTGCTAGCTTGCCACATATATTCTGCAGCCCACATCAGAAAATTTCAGGACATGGTAAAAGCAGCTTTTATTTCATCTCTTTTGCTTCACTTACAAAGTAAATTCAACAGAATCACAGAATAAGATGAAGGACTTTTAAACTCTGAATTAGGAGTTTGACTCAGGAATTTAAATGGTGTATAACTAATCATAAAATATGCACTTTTAGTTCACTTGGCTTGTTCTTCTTTTGCATGTCTCTGAATAGACAAGCTGCATGAGCTTTGGTTGTCTTCATCACAGACTGAATGCAACAGGATCTTAATTTCAGTTCAAGCTGTTAGCCGCTATCCAGATACTATAGCAAAATTAGCAGTACTCGAAGTTTTAAGTTATATTGCTACTTATTTTGATTTTCAGATTGTAGGAGATCAAGGAATGTTTGATTCATAAAGAAAAAAAGAGAGAAGTCAGACACATGAAGTCTCTCAACCAGCACAATTCTCTGAGATTAGGAGACTGCCATTCAGCTTTCATCTCTAATTTTTCCCCTTGCTCATTTTTCCCTCTAAATAAGAAGTGCTATTAAATCGAGAAGATTAGCAACAAGACTAATGCTTTTTCTTTTTTCTTTTCTCCCTGTATTTTTCAAGGAAGGAAACATCCTGCAGTCACTTGCAAAACACATGGTCATAAGCACACTGCAACTGTAGATAGGGGTGTGCAAGTCGATGCTGCAGCTAAGCTTCCTGTTGCTTAAACAAGCAATTCAGCCAAAGCTACCTGTTCTCAACCTTATTTCAGTATTATGTTAGGGAGAGAAGTCTCTTTGTATCAGATCTGACAGGCATGTGTTCCTGAGGAAGTGGAGGGGAAGCCCTCCGTTCATATGACTAATTAGACAGGCTTCACGCTGTGTTGCTCTTTTTTGATGCTGATCCCTGTGCTAATTGTCAGTTTGTTCCTTGGAAAGGCAAGGTTGAGTTCAAATGCTGCAGTGCCTTGTTCCCCGTTAGCTTTCCTGACCTTAAACTGATGCGAATTGACAAGGAACAGACTGGGAGAGCAAGAGCAAGAGAGAGAGAGAGCACGCACACGGTTCTTTCTGCTCGCAGAGAGCGCGTTTCTGAGCCACAGTAAAAAATCAGAAGCAGGAGTACAATTAACAGGGAGCAGTTAGATAAAACAGGCAGTCGTACGCCTGAAGCGAGAGCACAAAGAATTTGAGGAGGAAAAGGTAGCACGATCGATACACAGGTCACTTCTAGCTGAGATTCTTCAGCTCCCTCAGGAAAATGTAGATGGTTTAATTTTTAACCAGATCTCCAATTGGATTTTTTTCTCTGCTTTTCTTCTGGTTTGATCTGCAACAGTTTAAAACCAAACTACCACAGCTGAGCCAGGCTCACTTCCCAACAGCTGCCTTTTTTTTTCTTTTTTTTTTTCTTTCTTTTTTTTTTTTTTTTTTTTTTTTTTTTTTTTTTTTTTCTGAGGCTGTTTTAGTTCTGGTCAGGCTTTCATGGTAGGAGAGGAGGAGGGGGGAAGAAAGGGGGAGCATTTAATCAAATCTGACATTCAGGAGCTCAATTCTGCAAGGTACTGAGCTCATTGACCTCAGTCCGGCAAAACAATATACATAGGACTTCAAAGGGGATACTCACATGCTTAAAGTTAAGCAGATGTCTAAGTGGTGTATTGGATTTGGGCCAGGTAAAGCAGGGCCTTCCAAAAAGTTAAGGCACTCCAGTGTGCTCAGGTCTGCAAACCACTACCTTTATCGACTCAGTTCTCAGTGTAACTCCAGAGCAGGTGTTACAATTATAGCAGGGTCTGAGATGAAAGGGGCCCAAGGGCTTGGCTGCAAAGGGAGGAGAAAACTGGCAGTTTTCTGGGCAGTAGTCTCTGTTTTGTTCCTTGCAAAATAAGTGCTCTGCTCTGCTATTTCTAGTTTAGCATGAAATGGGGCAGCCAAATGCTCCATTCTCCTCTAAAGTCCTAAAATTATAATTTACAATTGAAGCATGACAACTCTGCAAAAGAGGGAAGAGATATTTCTATTTTTTTGGTTTGGGCTTTCCCCCTGTTCTTTCTGATGAGTTCAGGAGTACAAAGACATAGCTTTCTGATTTCAGGGGAAGACAGCTTGGAAATCACTTGCATATATATCATCATCCTCAGAACCTGACTTGAAAAAGTGGGCATTGTGCAACTTTAACAGACTTTTCCATGTACTGTGTATAGATGTCCAAGGGAAACAGGAGAGGTTTCAGCCAAGTGAAGACTCTCTTGTCTGATTTCAGACATGATGTTCTCAAGAGGACTTCAACTATCCAATGTGAGTTGGAGGTAAAGAGTGAACAAGATCTGACTGTGATGTCAACAGCAAGAAGAAAAGAAACTCCAAGCTATGATCTCTACTGGAAATCTCTGTTTGAACTCCACTGGGAAAAGTAGTGATTATCAACTGCTCTGCTCCTTTTGTCCAGTATCCTTCAAATAAATATGTTCTACATAGGTACATATGCACACATCTCTATATCTTCCAGTTCTTATTTTGCTGCTCAGTAGAATTTGGACAACAAGAAATCTTATTTCTAGACACAGTACAGATATATTCCTTTCCACCTTAGTTGCTTGGAATCGTAAGAAAGTGGGAGGGATACAGGTAGAATGTTTCAACCTCCAAATAAATTAATTCTGCAGAAGTTCAACTGGCTGGACAGGAACTATGAAATTATTGAAGATCTGTGAAATTACACCCTTTGAAATGTCTTTTAGATATTCTAGGAACATGTATTAATCAGTACAGCATGCTAAACATCAGCTTTCTCATAGAAGGCACTACTAAATTACAAGGGGTTTAGGGCTTTACACAGCACTTCTAATATGACTTTCAAATTTTCTTCCAAGATTTGACATTTAAAATATTTTCTGTTTAGGATATGCTTCCATTTTCAGTGAGACTGTCCAAGAATGTGAAAGACAGCACTCCACAAAACTGTGGGAGAAATCAGCAAAAGGAGACCCTAGAGAAGCAAAGTACTGTCATAGATCCAATCCGATTTAAAATCTATGACAGAGGTAGAAGCTAATATATACTAAAAAACCCCAAAAAACAACCCCCCACACCAGACCTTTCTTAATAATTCTCTAGAACAGTTCAAAAGAATTTTGCATTTCTGTTTTAATAGCCCACTAGTGTGGATAAGACTGCTCCAGTCCTGCTTTCTTGTGACACCTCAAGAGAAAAATGTCACCTCAGCCTTTCAACTTTTGGGGATTCAAGTTAAAAGCTGACTCTTTCAAATTTCTGCAAGCATATATATTTAGAGCTGCAATATCACAGACCATGCAATCTTTCTCCTGCTACCATCTCTAGCTCTACTGTGGTCTGGAATCAAAGGAATAGCACAAGCAAAAATTCGCCTCAGTCATCTTTCACTCATGACACCTTGAAATAACAAAAATAGCAAATAACAAAAATCCAGAAATAACAAAACACCCTTGCTTTTATATTTGGAAAGCACAGGTTTTCTATTTTAGCGCATTAGCACCAAAACAGCTTCCTTATCTCTGGCTGCATCTGCAGTAGGCCTCATTTTCATTCAAATGATGGGTTTTCAACTTTCTGTAGTCTACACTTTGTCTAAATAGGGAAAGATTATCTCATCAACACCTTTCTCCACATTCAAATCAGCACAGACTTGCAAGAAACTTTCCTGCAGAATTTTATCCATAGGTGTATTAACAATATATTTGAGAAAACTCTTTAAAAAGCACCAAAAAACCCAAACATGTAAAAGAGAGGTCACAAAGTGTCATACCTGGTATACCCATTACCATAAAGCCTTTCAAAACCAAAGCAGTAAGCTTCCCTGTTCAGCCATGACATCTGTCCATGCAAGTCCTCATGAATTGCTTTCTAACAGAAGAGAGGACTTGGAGAATGCTAGAAGCACTGTCCTACATCAAGTTTGCATTCAGATCAAAGCGCTTATTCCAAATCCTGTCTTGGTCCTTCAATATTTCTTTTTAAATACAAAATAACATTTTTTCTGAGCTTTCTGATGCAGTCAGAAGAGTCAGTGGTAATCTTCTACCCATCTGTGAAAGAACTGGTTACTTGCATCCTATTACCATGTGTTTGGATAATGTTCCAACAGCATATATTGATAATACAGCTAACTTGAGCACAGCCACAGTTGCGCTGCTGTAAAAGCTCCTGTTGCACCATGGCATCAGAAACATAGATGAAAAAGACAGAGGTGGATGCTGCTATCCTCCTGTCCTAGAGTTCCTACACCTGTAATGAAAACTCCCCATGTACCAGAGTTCCAGGCATATGATGACAAGGTATTTCCCTCCTTCCTCTCCCGCTTCTGCCCCCCTGTCCCGGTTCTCTCTCTTTCACATATACAAAAAATAAGGCAAGGGACATAAAGTACAATTATAACACAGCTTTAAGAACAGCTTAAGTCCCATTGTTAGGGCTACATCAGAACACAACCAATAGTCAAGGTTTCCCGGTAATTGTTGTGGAAGGAATCTATTTCAGCATCATGCATGTGCCATGTAGGCCACCTAAACCACAAAAGAACAGCAGGGTATCTTTGCTGCAGTGCAAGGTCACTTGCAAATGTCTACTGAAATGAGTCTCATGAAAACAGTGCTCTTGATATTGCAGAGGTCATCAGCCCAGTGCTTGGTTTGTCGACATAACAATAATTATTCCACAATAACAAGTTTAGCTGCAACAATGGGGACAGAGTATCGGGGTGGCAGAGTCTCCAACCTGCAATTTTCAACTTCAGCCTCCCTGTTCAGAGTGGAAATCGCAGTGTGTGTGGCACGCCCTCTGACTGATGTGCAAGGTCACTGAAAGCAAAAGTGTAGCACTTGGTGAAATAAAAGTTTAGACTAAACAACATGTGATAGTGTCGTGACTTGGTCATTTGAAGGAAGCTTTCATCACCAAATCCCATTTTACCAGATGTTCATAAGCATGCACACCCAAACTCACAATCTCTTGTCTATTAAGGGGAAATTCACACCATTTTCCTTTGTTCATTACAATAGAGTCCTATTTGGACCAGGTTTATAGGAATATTTCAACATATAACAGCTCTCATTGTAGACAGCTGGGAGTGAATACTTGAAAACCCAGTCATCAGACATAATCACTGTGGGAGAGAGAGGGAGAGCTCAAACACAGTGCTACTGACAGTTTTATTCAAAGGTTACCACAATCTGACATGGATGAGGTGAGGAAAGGGAGCTGGGAGGACTGGGGGGGCTTTGGGATAAATGGTGATGGAAGGTTGTAAGGGAAGGAAGAGAAAACTCAGGGTTGGAACGGTTTGGGAATGGGGAAGGAGCTTGAAGAATGGGAGCGATGTGCTGGAAAAGTGTCAGAGAACTTAGAAGCACTGGGGGGCCTTGAACTCTAGGACAGGAGGGTTGAGAAGTAGAAGATTACGAGTTCCCATCACCCAGTCTCTCATGCTAAATCAGGAGAAGATGGGATTATCTTTAGCTACAGATAAGCAGACCCTCATTAGGAGTTGAGGACACACAGAACTCAATCTAGTTTTTTCTTGCACTAGACTAACAGGACACACTCTCTGTAACAAGCGGAAAGTATCCTCGCCTTTCCAACCTCTCTTGGCCATAGGGTAGGTCTGTCAGAATTTCCTAAGCAGTTTTAGGTATATTTCACATTGTGCTCCATCTTGTAAAAAAAGCTTCTTCCCAATATCCAAGAAATGCAGACGTTTCATTATTCACCAATCCAACGCAGATAATGAATTTGTTCGAGTTGCAGCAAAACAACAGTTTGCAAAAAAACCAAAAAAAACCCCATCCCCTTAACTAATGCTCAAAGAAAACCAACATGTCATGGTGTTCAATTAGATTCCTATACTTAGATCCTTTCAAAATATTGTAAAAGCAGTGAATAAATGCTTTGGATATGAATCTTTACACAGAAGATTTCCTAAAAATTAACATTTCTTAGAAAAATGATCTTGATGAAAATTTGCCTATTTCATATTAAGAAACAATTAATTAATCCTGAAAAGAGTGTTGACAATCATTAAAAACTTTTAGGTGTTTTATTTAGTTTTCTGTTTGTTTCTTTTGGTCCCCATCCTCCACTAGCACAAACTGTTTTGACATCGGAAAAAACAGTCCCCATTTTCCGCTGTCATATGCTTAAGCCCTTAAGAGGCCCTTAAGACCTCTTTAACATCTTCATGAAGGAAGAGGTGAAATAGTTAATTGAAGTACAAAACTACTTATTTAATTGAATCCTAAAATAATTTAAGTCAGAAAGAGCCTCTGAGGTCATCGAGTCCAACCATTAGCCTAGCACTGACAAGTCCACTACTAAACCATGTCTCGCATCCTCAGGCCCATCCTGGTACAGATATGTTGGAACAAGTTGACAGAAGGGGTTTAGCATGGTCAGTGTTAAGTAAGTCATGACCAGCTTTGGAGATGGCGCCGGGGCAGCTGGAGGGAGCCCTAGGGCAGAGCTAGCAAGGAAGCTCAGAGAAGAAGAGCTTTGTTCACTGTTCATCTTTAAACCCAATACCAAGGAGTTAAGGGAGTCTCTGTATGACATGACAACTGGTCCAAATGAGCTCTTGCAAAAATCTAATTTAATCTACAACTCACCACATATCCCCTGAATGTGTCACTGCCTCACAGAAGAACCACAATGAGAATAGGTTTTCATTTGATATCATTTATGGTGGAGACCAAGTAAGGGCAAGTGGAATAATTTACACTGGAGTAGCTAAGATATTTTGTAAGTGCAAAAACTAAACTTCATTAGTTCTTTCCTCTCCCTCCCAAAGATTAAGCTCTGGGAGATAGCTTATTTGCTATGATCTACAATAGTTTAACCTCCAACCTTGTTGAATCAAACCTCTCATGGTTATAAAGTAGTGTCTTAAGGCAAATTACATCATCTCCATGACAAAATTATCTTATTTTTCACAAGTGTGAAGCATTAATACAAAAACAATTTCAAAAAAGGCGTAAGGTAGAAGAGCACAACACCAACTGAAAACTAAAATAATAACAATGTTATTGTGGACAATCAGACAGAATGGAATTGAAGAAGTATGCAGTTACAATTTGACTTTCGACATGTATAAAGACAGCTGAAACTAAGTCCTACAAAATAACTCATCAGAGAAGCATTAAAAATGTTTTTTTCAGTAAAGTAGGTATTTTAAATAATATTCAAGAGTAACTGTGCCTAAAAAATGGTGGATGTCACAGCAAAAACTAGTGGGGGATGATATTTGCTTCTCACAAAACAATCAAAGGTGTACCTGATGAAATTACCCTGCAACAACCTTAAAAATAAAGGAAGTACTTTTTTTATACAAATAATTAAATTCTGTGACTTATTGCCACAGAAGGCTGTGAAGGCCAAGAGCACAAAAAGAGATTCAGAGAATAATGCAAACCTGTAGAGGATAAATCCAACAGTGTATATTCAAGAAAAAGTTGTCCTTACATCACTAATGTTTGTAAGCTGGAAAAATATGCCAGAAAAAGGATCCCTCTCCCTCTTTATCCATCCAGCTCACAGCAAAATAGCTAACAGGGTATTGGCTTGTATGGATCTTTTGGTGTGGTTCACTCCCATGCTTATGGGAGTGAAAAATAAAAGTAAAAATCCTTCTAACCCCTTATTCACCAATGTATTTTTTTCCATTTCTTTATCCTATCTGTTTAAACATGATGTTATAAAAGCTTGTTAGTGTCCTACTGCCTATATTAATAATTATTTAATGTGTGAAAAATGGGTATAAAAACTATTTTTCTTTTTGTAAGAAAAACCAACATCATCTTTAAAACTAGGGACATAGTGTAATTTTCTGGTATATCAGTTAATCCAGTCTTCTAGAGTTTGTGTTTGTTGCTGTCTCTTTAAATATCCTAGTTTAAAAATAATTTAATCCTAATAGTAGTTTTATGTTTTAAAATTTTTTATACTAAGACTTAGCAACTAAAAAAATCAGACCAAACTCCAAGAGTAATCTATTTTTAAGGCTATCTTCAGAAACATTTCTTTCACCCAAAAACATATCCTAAAAAATACATGAAGAAGGAATGTGGGACATGAGTAGGTTGGATGAGATCAACACTGACTAGAAAACAGAGACACCTCAAATGGTGCATGATTTTATCACTATAATACAACTAAAATTCTAACTCCAAGATCCAAAAAACTGATTATTTTTCCAGCTAATGATAATTCTTTCCTAAACCTCCATGATACACTCAGTTCAGTTTAATTAATGGGAGACTATGCTAAAACATAGAGCATCAACTTGAGTTTGAACAAACATTTCTCGGGAGCACTAGAAAGCCTCTTAACCACAGCTGTTGAAGCTGTAACTTCACTGCTTTAAAACACCTCATGTGATAAAAGGACAGTTCTAGTAAGGGAGAACTGACATAGCACCAGCTTGAAAAAAGTCATACAAGGAAGGGCTACCTGTGTACAACTGTCCTCGGAGATGCTCTGTGCCTACACTTGCCAGCTGCATACAAGAAGCATGAATGTAGAAGTAGATGACTACTCACAGAAAAGTTAGATTCTTCACAGAATTTTTCCTGCTACACTGCCACCCTCATCCCTGTTATTTCAGGAATTTCCTCTTTTCTCCATTCACCAGTGCAAGCTCCAACAAGAAAGCAATGGTTTTCCATGGCCCTTCCCTCTTTGGCACCACTAACCCCACGGACAATTCAAATGTGTCTCAGTCCAAGGACCTCCAGATGGACAGGAGCAAAACAGTCTGCTTGCTTGCTAAGTAGGAAATAGTCACACCACTCAATTGCTTTACTTGTTGTAGCAAGGTCAACACCTGCCCAAGAGTACCTAGAATGAAACCAGGAACACTCAAGAGCCCTGAGCAGGTTCCTCACCCCAGATATGCTCTCCTATGCAGGGATGAGTGCCTTTGTATACAGGTGTGGTAGCTCCACACCTTGTAGAGGGTTGCTAGGTACTTATTTTAAGTGCTATGTAGATGTTATTTGTGAATGGTGACAGAGAGCTTCACTGTGTTCACTTATACAGAGAAGCTGAAGCAGTACTGCAGCCCTTCTTCTTTCTGTATCTTCATTGATGATAGAAAAAGCCTCATTGACACCTAGAACTGGACTACTCAAACAGTAAACTGTGATCTGAATTGAGATCACCCAGTGCATTTTGCCTGCTGGAACCATTACCGTGCCCACATCTTGGTAGAAATGGAGACTGTGCTCCTCCATAGCTTTCCCAGTGTCTTAAGGGGCTGGTGTGAAGCAATCACAGGGAATAAACAGCCTGGGACCTGGGTATTTCTTCTGGCTGAACATAGCTCAGTAAAACTGCCCAGGAGACTTCAATAAACATTAATTTAGTAACTGTGCCCTCAAGACTTATGTTTCAGGAGTCAAACAACCCCAGAGATAAGAGGCTATTTTGTAATAACCACAAACAATGAGTTTATATAACCCAATATGCTACATGACACCTTCTTAGCAACCAGTTCAGCTGTTCTCACTTCATTAAATTCAAACTTTTTGAAGGTCTGTTTAGAGCTGGCTAAGAAACATACTTCTCATTATTGCCTCCCTATGCTCTATCAGGATTTTTTCCTGGTGTTTTAATAAAAAGTTTCCACCAATAAGATCAGTAATTTTTTGAAAAGAAGAAAAAAAGTCTGCTTGAGAAATTAGAAGCCCATAAAACTCTCTTAGTGAGGGACAATATGCACTCGTCTCCATGTTGGCTTCACTTGCTGTCCATTTTCTTGAAGACAGCCAGTTACTGTTAGAGAAAGAAATAAGAGATTTTAGAGAAAAACAAAATCAAGGCCTTAATGAACTGATAATGATTTCTTCCTTCATGGTAAACAAGTTCTTCTATTCTGTCAGAGTGGGATCCAAAACCTGCTGAAGGTTATGGAGCCTCCCTATTGATTTAAATGGGCTTTGGATCTTCTCTAATTTCCTCCTCACACTTTTATCTTATTTCTAAGAGGCCAGATGCTGGGTCCTTATCTGCTCAAATCTATATTTTGCTAATGGAGCTCAGGTTTCTGTAGAAAGAAATGTAACTGAGTTCCCCTAATCCCCATTGCTGGGTGGCTCTAAAAGAGAGACTTAGTCCATCCTGCGTTGCAGAGATAAGAACCATATTTTAAACCAACCTACTTTAAATGAAATTAAATAGCTGTCAGTGTTAATTGAGGACACTTGTCCATGGAACCAAAAAAATCTGATTTTATTTCTTTCTGCTAAAAGGGCTGCACTTATTTCATGTCTTCAAATGGTGAGATAGGAATGACCTCCCAGAAAACTGAGGAGATAGACATTTGTGCAAACTGCTCTTAGGGAGAGAGGGAATCATCTGTAAGTTTCTGTATCATTTATGTTTCACTTACCCTTAGATAAAATCATAAATAATGTATACTTGGACCCTTTAATGATAACTTTCGGCAGTTTATGAGTGATGAAGTATCTTACCTGGGCGATGTTATACCCAAATTGAAAAAAAATAATTATAGATAAGGTATATTAAAAAAAAAATGCTGCAGCTAAGTGTTCTGTGCCACAAATGATCTCATGCATGTGACGTGGCATTTCCTATGCTGGACAATAGTCTAGGCTGAAGCAGGGTCACAGAGCAGCAAAAGGGCTGTTCTGTGGTTTTATCTATAGGTGGTATTATAGACCACTGTATTCTTTGATGTCCTTTCTTTAAAATGTCATACAGATTAATAAAAAAATAAATCAAAATTAAACAAATACGAGAAAAAAAACCAGTTTAGTTTCTGCTGCTAATTTGTAATGTTCTTCAAAATACCTGTTCTTAAAAAAAAAATATCTCGCTGCCTTTATTTCCAGGTTACCTCTCTCAGTTAACACAAAGTCCTTTGCCAGGGTTTGATATTCAGTGTCTGAACTGTACTAATTTGGCAATCTTTGTAGGAGGAGATGTTATCCTTTATCAGACCAACAAATACAAATGGAAGAAATTACAAGGTTTTGGGTTAATTTGTTCAGACAAGCCACACAGTACCACCTGTGCTTATTAGAACAATGAACGTGCAACCATCTCTAGCACTTCATAAAGGGATTTTCCTTTTAGTCATGTCAAAGTCATTCCTAAATTGTTTCTTTTGAATACACATACCAGTAAAGCTCAATCATTCAAACCTTTGCAAGAGCCTAACACGTCAGGAGGCAATTCACTCAAAGAAACACACAAAAGCATAAAATATCTTTTTTTGGACTAATTCCCTGTGTCTGATCAAAGCTGCGGACCCTAATTGAAGAGATACTACATACAAATTTTCTCATCTGCTATCCTCAAGATTGTAAAGTCATTCCAGCATAATGATTTCCTCTTAGTTTGGAGCTCATCCCTTTCTGCTTAGCTAGCTGGTGAAATGCATCCTCCTGTATCTGTTGCACTCAAGCTAGTGGGACTAACCAGTAGTCCAAATCCTGGAACCCTTGTGCTAGGAAAGTTCAAAACTTTTTATATAGCTGTTAATTAAACTAATATCGTCTCTAGCTGCTAGACCATATCCCTTTGAACATATCAAAACAGATCTAGGGTCAAAGATTCATAAAATGAACGAAACCAAATGGCCAAATTTTCTATGAACTAAACAGAGTTTAGCCTGGGTACAAGTAAAGTGGAAAATTCAGTGAAATAGAAAAAAAAACCCTGAATGATCTCATTCCATTATATTTAAGGGAGTCAAACCCATTTTGCCCACTGCTACTTTGGGGAACTGCAGAACTGCATTTTGTTTTCGCACATGGAATGAAATGCAGAATGTGCTTCATAGAGGATGAATACTCAGAGGAGCTTTTCATTTTCCAGTGTAGTCTCTGCCTTTTTCTCTCTGCTTTTCCCACCTCTTGTCTCCCACCCTCAGTGCTTTTATTCAGAAAAACACAGCATGAATCAATAAGACCACCAAGAAGAATGTGAAATATTAGCGGAGGAATATTGTCATATTTCTTTTCTGTGGCCACATATAGAACTTGATTAAAAACTAATACACAGAACATTACACATTAGACTTTACTATCACCCTCCTCCCACTTTTAGTTTTTCCATTTGATTTTCTCAATTCCGGGCTTTTATCACCATAATGGTCTGATAAAAGTCTGGCTCAGTTGTGTGACACTGCAAAAAGGATTGTACTCTCAAGAACATTCTCACCATTTCTGAAGTACTCAATTTTTGTCTCACTTGTAGTGAAGAATACTTGCCCCTTGGGGTGTTTTCAGGTCCGCTTGAGTGCTGTGGTGTTTACATTTATACATTTATTCCAGCTACGTTATTAAGTTAATATTTAATGGATGGCATTTTCCCATACCTGATCAGAGTTAAGGTTAGATGAAGTCCTGCCTGAGCATCAGCAATGAACATTGAGGTTGTTCATATTGATTACTATCACTGAGGAACATGAATACCTGAATGATTTATAGTACTGAGAGTACTCTCAAGAGTTTAGGACTGAAAACACCTGTCTGCAACTTTAAAGGGTGTATCCATGTCAGGGCCATAGATGTGTTGCTCCATCCTGGAGATCTGGTCCTGAGAAGCCTCTGCAGGTCCTCCCTTCCCTCCTGACCTACACTGAGGCACAGGCTCCCAGCCCTGGTCTCTGCCTGAGCTACATCTCCAGTGCTCAGTGCTGTGGATCTGCCTTATCACCATTGACTCATCTAGTGACCTGGGCTCTTAGCAAAACCTTGTGACCATCCTCAGACTTACTCTGCTTGCTGCTCTCCAGTACCATGGGACAGATCCCGATTAATGGCTTAGAGGCCTTTTTAGAATAAGAAATGAGCCACTGCATTCAACCTGTGCTCTGTGGAGAGGATTTCTGCAAGCGTGAATCTCTAATCCATCTGGAGATCCAAATCCTGATAACCAAAGAGCATGGAAATATTTGTTTAATGATGAACATGTTGGGGATGTTACACTGATGGTTAGACTTTATGATCTTAAAGGTCTTTTTCAACATTAACAATTCTATAATTTTATGATTCTGTGATTTCAAGACTTATCTGTATTATGAGATCTTCAATTTGGTTTCATCTAGAACCTTTAATTGGAAGATCTGAAGGGAGAAATCCTCTTTTCTCCCCAGAATATTTGGGGCTTACAAATTTCTCAGCCCAGAAACAAATGCTGAGCAAGACACTGGTGGGGAGAAGTCTTTGGCAAGAAAAATGCCTGTGCCACAAAGGCAATATTTTGATGAAAAATAAGATATTGCTTGGAAACACATGATTATTTTGTGGCAAATGAGCACCAATTTCAAAACCTACAAGTGAGATTGCCTTGAACCTTCCTATTCTTTGTTTTTCTTGTAATTTCTCTGTTGCTGGTAGGTAAACCATTTGCAGTTGTTTACAATTTGCACACAGACTAAACTAACCTGATGCAGTTTGGAAGACGAGAAAAGCCTGTTTGGACTCAAGAGGATCCTTTTTATAACAGCTCTGGCAAGGGCTGGTACTGGTGACTGCATTGGCAGAAGGAAATATCTGTCAGGGAGAAAACCACTATTCTGACTCCTTCCATGAAGACATTATAGGGCTTTGGTAAACAGATTGCCAGTAGGGTGTCCCTTTTTCCTTCTTTTTCCTGCCTGCTTCATTTTCTCTTCCTCTTAATTGCAGCATGATGAGACTCTGACATTGCACACCTCCCCTCCTTACTGGGTATGGGGAGAAGCTAGAGGGGAGTAGGAGAGCAAAAGGGCCATGATAAGACACAGGCTGTTTGGTTTGCTGCCTGCTGATGGCTCCAACACAAAGCCCAGAGCCAGTCTCAGAGAAAGGAGAGGGAGAGCAAAACAGAAAATATGAGAGGCAGAGACACGAGCAACCTGAGACACGAGCAACCTGTGTTTCCTACCAGCACCAAATTTTGTGGGGTTTTGAATCTGAAGTGTTTTACAACTCTGCTCCATTAAGAGCGGCAGGGTGAGGAGACTCCAATTCATCAAAGCCACAAAACAAATCCTGCCTTAAGCCTTCAGGTTTCACATGAAAAAAATGAAAAGAGAAAACAGAAGCCAAAAACGCTCAATAAAACCACAGAGACAATAAATCTGCCCAGTTTCATGCAGAAAAGCTACCTTTGAAACATCCTCTGGCAAACCTGATGAGAGCTTCAAGTCCTTAATGAAACCTGAAACCTGTGGGCTTGCGTTTTGGCCATTAACTCAGCACAGGTCAGGGAAAGAGCTTCCTCCACAACTCAAGGAAAAAAAACCTTAAAACATCTCTACCGCTTCCTCCTTCCCAAGGCATTCCTGTTTTCTGGCACTTCCAGTAGGAGACAAACCACACTGATTCAGTGGGAACTGGTGGGAGAGAGATGCTACCTGCATTTCTGAGAGATTTTGGGCCAGGCTTAGCTGCTTTGTGCCCAGGAGATAACACCAGCCCTAGGAATGAGAGGAGTGGTACTTTCTATCACCCAGTCTTTAACTATAAGCATGCACAGGCAAAGCACAGGGAGCATTTCCCCACAGCTCCATGAGTGATACAGGGATTTCCTTTTAAACACCATTTCTACTTTTTTTCCAGCTAGTTAATATTATTGCCATGGCAGGGAGTTTAGCAAGCCAAGAGAAAGTGCCAAAATCGCTACTTTCCTAGGGACAGTGGGTAAAGGGCAAGACTGCCCTGAAATTAGCAGATAAGGGCAGACCTTAACTGAAGCTTTTATCGGTTGTTTGTGTTCACCGAGGCCAGATGATTTTCAAGGAGCCGCTTAGAGATTTAAAGCGCTGATGTGACAGGAGCTCTTTGATTTTAATGTTCCTGCTCTCTTCTTGCAGCCAGTGTTTATGTAAACTTGAGAAAAACTGCCACTACTGTTCATCTCCCTCATTTTTCAGCCTTAATGGTAATTACATTCCACGCATGACAGGAGACTAGGAGACTCAGCATTGCATTCAAGACAGGGGCTGTAACGTTTCCTTTGACATGCCATTACTTTGCATTAAGTCACAGTTTCATAGAGGGGGAAAAATAACATGTTGCAAGAGCACGGCCTTAACAAGCATTGCAAAAAACATACTGTTGATGTGCGTAAGTGGCTTCAATAAAACACTGCAGTTCGAGATTTCCAGGGGCAGCCAGCTGATGGAGGCACGACTATGCTGTTGGAATTTAATTGAAGCAAGGGTTCCAGTTACCCTGCGATCTTTTGAAATCCCAGCCTCTAAGCTTTCCATTTAAAGGGCTGTAGATTTTCTTCCCTATCTTCTGGAAAACAGCAAGACAGTCCTCTAGGTATGTGAAAAGGTGATGAGGTGGGAGGCATATACTCTAGGTTTGTGTCTGTAGGTATGCTATATAGCCCTTCACAACCAAAAGCCTTTCTTTCTGCGTAAGTGCCTCAAGTTTTACACCTAATGTTTTCATGTCAGATATTTTTTTTAGGGAAAAAATTTCTATTTGTTCAAGGTCGCTACCATAGCCGCCTTGCTCTCAGCTTTTCTTTCTCAGCTGCTAAGCACTCTCCTTGCTCTCTGCCTCAGAAAAATCCCATGATATCAAATATTTGTTACATCTGCCCAGTCCTGTTTGAACTACAGACCTTAACAGAGGCTGCTTTTTGTTTACTGTAATGAAAAAGATGGTTATTTTAACATGATGCTTACTCAGCAAAAAATTTGTTTCATCTGCTTGAGGTTGGCTGTTCCAGACACAACCCGTTCAGTTGATAATGTGAAGGAGGAAAAATAAGTAATAGTTGCTAGTTTTGTCCTCCAGATACAATGCTGTCTGCATGGACATCTGACTGATGGCCATTATGCCATGTTTTTGAGAAGACAAAGCAAGCTGCATCCTTAACAAACTCCCACAAGATACAGCTCACAACTGCTTTTTGCGTGCCACTCGGAACATTGCAATGTACGCAAGCATCTCACGACTGTGAGCAACAGGCAGCCGAGCACAAAGAAGACATTTCAATCTGGAAGCAAAGTTCTTCCTCAAGCTCCCAAATATCATTACCCATCTGAACTGCACTCCTAGCAGCCCTAGGCTAAAATAAATGGACCACAGTGAGTGATTTCAAGCAAGTCTTGACATAAAAGCATCTTTGACTCACAGCTTCAACCCTGAAACAAAGCCAACTGCTCTGGGCAAGGATTATTTCTGTAGCACTTCAGTTTAAGCTTTGGCTCCAATGTCCTGGAGAGGAAAAAGGTGGTTTTACCTTGAGCAGAAGCCAGGTTATTCCTCCACCCCCATCTCACGCTGACTGTCCTGCCAACAGCCCCTCCAGGATGACCCATGTCTGCTTCCATGGTCCAGGCATTGCAAGGCACCTCTTCCCCTTGCAGTCCCTACCCTCACCTTGCTAGCACAGACTCAAGCTGAGGCCAGCCCAGGCTGATTTACCTACTTGCAAGGGTCATTTGTCACAGGTGTTAGCAAAGGAGTTTGGTGGGAAACTGGGGGGATCATGCCAGCCTGCTGTGTCAGGGGGGCCAGTATTGCAACCTACACCTCCTGGGAGCAACAAGGTGCCACCACTTCTACAGCATGTAGGCAGTTTTAAGATTATAGTAGTTTTAAAACTACCTCTGTTGAACAAGCAACTTTTTCTCTCCATCCCGGAGAGCAAAATATAGCTGTGTGTATAATGGGCCAAAAGCTGCATCTGCTACTCTGCAAGCACAGATGCCCCAGAGAGGGGAACTACAAAAAAGAAAATAATTCTCCTGTATGTTTAATCTAGCCTATGTTGAGAGGAAACAACCGGGCAGTACCTTCCTCCTAATGGAAACGGACTCTACACCAATTATATTAGTTTTCATTCTTTAAAATACAGATTAGATTTTAAATTCCACACTGCTTCCAAAGACCTTTTTAAAGGCCTTTTTCAGGCTTTTATCTCGTGGCCCTTACAGAACTTGCTTTAGATGACACAGACAAAAAAAAAAAAGGCAGAAAAAACCTTAAACCCCAATCGATTGCTCTGGTAATGGAAATGGAAACCCTGCTTGTCCTTATTATCATGAGCCTTATTACCCTTGTCATCACCACCACCATTATGCCATGAGGCTTTTATTCTCCAGGCATCGGGAGGAGGTTCAGTAGCAGAAGGGGCAAGCACCCAAGCCTCTCCCTGCTTGGGGCTGCAGAGCCACACTCCCATCTCTCAGTGGTTCCCTTAAGTGGTGCTTTATCTTCTCTGCCTAACGACTTACACTTTATTGTATCTATGTCACGGTAATGCCCGAGTTCTCTGTTGAAATCAGGGATCCTCTCCAATTACAGTCTGTGAAGGCTTATATAAAAAACTAGTCCTTGACTCATGGAGCTTGCAATTTAAACCCTCAGGGTTTTCTAGGCTGGGTACCCACCCTCTCATGATGCACAGAGACCAGCCCATGAAGGAGGGCATGCAGGCATTGAGCAGGAACAAATAAAATTTTTGGTTGGAATGCCCACCATGCAACTAGGAAGCATGGTTCCCCTGAAGCAGTACATGGAAAACCACATTTTCGATAGATGCAGAGCAATAAATTCCATTATTCAGTCTAGATGCTAGTCCAGTCAGCTCTAGAGACTTTAATGGAAATTACCAGATTTTTAGGAAGATTAGTGAGAGCAGGGTATAGCCCTCAGCAAACACTTTTAAAAAATGCCATGTTAGTGACTTTTCTGCAGGCACACAAGAAAGACTGCAGGTAAGCAAATGTCAGTAACCTCATAATTTCAGTAGAATTATACTACTGTGATTGGGTATTTTTGTAGGCATGATTAAGCTGGAATATCCCGAATTACATACAACAAACTGTAATTGTTGTGACCATGCAGGAAGTATAAGGCCTGAATGTGGCAATAGGATTAGACCAAAGTATTTCCTCTCACCTAGAAATGAGAGTTCCCTCAGGTTCTCCAAATGATGTTTGGCTCTTCTACAAATCTATGTATTTAATAGAGAAAAATAGGCCCAAAAGTGTATTTCAGAAAGAAGGTTTTTCCAATCTGATGAATATCAGTACTGCTGATACTAAAATCCTGTGGGCACTAAGTCCCCAAGGGAACTCTGGCACTTAGGGACATGTTTTAGTGGTGGTGTTGGCAATGCTAGGTTAGCAGTTGGACTCACTGATCCTAAAGTTCTCTTCCAACCTAAATGATTCTGTTGTGTCTTGAAAGTGCTAGAGTGGGGTCCCACAAAACATGCCACTTTCCTATTATCTCCCTAAAACACCCAAGTTTCATGGGTGTCCTTGCTGTCCTTGGATTCCGCCAGTGCTCAAGGGAAGGGAACTACTGTGTGAGAACACTGAGTTACTGCTGGCAACCAGGAGTGGACCAGTGGGATCAGGAAGACCACTGCAGTCACCCATCCACTGTCACTTCAGGACCAGAGATGGTACCTCTGTGTCACACTGTGCCACAAGGATGGAGCCCACCTGAGCACAGCTGCAAGGATGCTGTGTTGCAAGGCATAAATGTGCTCGAAGGGCTTGGAAGAGAAGGCTGTAGAAGCACAGGGAGTTGAACCTTGATCTGAGTCTTACATTTATGCCCTATCCAGATCCTTTCTTCAGCGGGCAGCCAGACCATCTAGAAACTCTCACATCTCCCTTCCTTCCTTCTTTGTTTTGTGCACCCCTCACAGTCTAATTAGCTGTTCCTATTATTGCTACCTTTCTCCCATGATTGCCTTGTTCGCTCCTAACAATGAGAAATGCGACTGGCTGGAAGTTATCAGCTAATTGGGGCTGAATAAGGTCACTGGCTAGGCATTATCCTGACCAAACCAAAATGTACATTGACATTCAGTGCAAACATTATCCTCTGCATGAAATATCCCAGCTTTAATCAGAAGCATGCCTTCCAAATTTGGGTGAAGCTGCTCTGCAAAACCTACATTGTGGATCCATCAGATCCAAGGGGATAAGCTACAAGAAAGAGTCCAGAGCGGTACACACAGCTCTGTGCAAAATATAAGCAAGTTTTCTGGAAGCCTTATTCACCGAGGCACTCAGGGAAGTGACTGTGGTTGTAAGTAGGATCACCACTAGGCACAGTGATTGGAGAGATTAACTTGAGCATTCAGGAAATCTCATACATCTCCACATCCCAAGAATGGTCCCAGAGAGTCTTGCTGTGTATTGAGAATTGATGTTTCTTTTCCACAATGTGTTTGACCAGGTTGGAAAACCTTGCTTTCAAACATTCATTTGATTCCTCAGCGGCTGCCCTCTTTAACCTTTTTAGCATCCTGCTTTTATTTGCTAATGGTCTGTTTACACCGCAAAAGTTTTGTTGATATGGGTAGTTGAGACATGTCTATTAATCATTTTAATGCCCATATTAATTTGCCTGTTCATGCATCATCATGCCTTTTTTCTTATTCTTAATTCATTTTATAAATCTTTCAGTCATTCAATTAGAAAATTGAAATAATACTCTGTGACCTAAGGGGACAGTCAGACATATTGCTTAAGTCATGAAGAGGCTGACTAACAGATTTGATGGACAAGAAGGCATGAAGTCTGGCATTAGAAGAAAACGTCTCTGCAATTCATTGAATATCACTTCCTGTGCTGTTGGGAAGCAAGGAACAACATGGGCAGGGGTCTGCTCTGGTTATGTTCTCTGGGAGGCAATCTGGGTGCTCTGTAAGGATTGCCTTGAAAATAGGAGATGTGTTAGCCAGTGCAAAGTGGGCAAGAAGAAGTCTTTCACCCACAATGCAACTCCTAGGATGGTTGCAGCAGTGACTCCACAGTCTAAGGAGGACATCTCTTAATGGCAAGGGTGGTCATTCATCTAGTAGCCAAAACCAGGTCCTGTTCATTAAAGATAACGATTTAGCCTTTGGTGAAATGATAAATTCTGTCAATGACTTACAAATTGGAGCTGAAATTGCATTTGGCATTTTGGGATTAAAGGCTGATTTCTCCTCGTGGCACTGTTCTCATTTAACAAGGATGTCAGATTCTCAGAGCTGATACACTCAAATACACAAGGAAGTCTGTAGTTTTCCCAGCCACTATTACTTTATGTAGGTGAGTAATGAGTACATGAGTAAAAAGCCTCATTGAGTTGGGAATGAGTACTAGAAGGATATACCTGCAGCTCAGGCTGGCTGTACAGTCAGAAAACAGTGGAGTGCAAGTAACAAAGAGGATGCTCTCTCTCTTCAGCAGCAGGGGAAAAGGGATGGAGAAGAGAAGGCACTGCCTGAAAATCTTCATGTGCTGATTGTTGACACTCAGATTTCAGATCTTTGGACAGAAAGCTAAGACTTAACCAATCGTGAAGATTAACAGCGATGAGGTTGAGGTTCAGCTCTGATATAAAGTGATTTAACACTTGGTTGTGCAAAACACTGCCCAAGAGAGTTTCCTGGTGCCTTCAACCAAGCAGAAAATCTCTGTGAAATTATCTAAAATAATGGCATCCTTTATGAGCTTTCATCCTCCCACCATATGGTTGCAGTCAGCTGCAGCTATTTCCACGCAGGATCCTGCACTTGGTGCACATGTGTGTGTGCAGCTGTGTGTCAGAGATGGGGCTGCCCACCTTCTGTGTGCAGGAGACCACTGTTCGGGCACTCACAAAATTCAATGGACTGAAATCTTCCAGGTCAAGTTTCTATTTCAGGGGGATTTTATAACTTTCACTTAAAGTCACGTAGGAAGCCTGCTTCAACCGAGAGCCAATTTAATTGAAGGGGAGTTTATAACTTCAGCATACTTTACGCTGGGCTTTCAGTGAATAGAAGTGACTTTAGGTTTGCTTCAATGTCATTTACAATTCTTATTTATTCAAAAATGAATAGGATGGTGATCCCTGTCTGTCAGTTACCCTTTCACTAGACCTGCTTTCTCTCTTTCCCTTCTCCTTTCACAAAATGAAATGTGCTTGCTTTTGTATCTAAAAGAGGCTGATTAAACATATATTGTGCTTCATTGAAATGCAGGAAGGGATATTTTGTCCTTCCACCTTTTCCCTTTAATTCCCTTTAATTCCACAATTTTTTGATTGCATGTGTTGCTGATAGCTGCCAGAAGCAGATTGACCTGGGCAGTATGGATCCATGCTATGTCCTGGTGGAACCAAAAAGAAAAGCTTTCAGTTATAGAAAAAAATTGAGCAGGACGTTTAAATGTGTCAGTTAAATTAGCTAATCAATACTACACAAATTTGGCCCTTAATTCGATACATTCTTATTGTATTTCTCTTTGGGAATCCAGTGTTCTATTAGCTCAGATTTAGGCTACATGAATACCAACTGCTTTTATTGCTTAGGAAAAAATTTAGCTGTACAGCCTTATGAATTTCCTCTGGTAGTGCAGATGAACTGCCTCATGCAGCTCTCATCCCCCTCATGCCTAGTCTCAGAGTAAAGTGACCCATTTCTTGCAAGACTGTTATGAACTCTGACCAGTCATCTCTTATCAACAAATCTTTAAGGGTAACACTTTACATTATGCAAGAAGACAGGAAGTGGACTGGCTCTCCCTATACTACAAGTATTTTGGGAAATGAAGATGATAAAAAAGTATAAAAGCTATGTAGCTTGTAACAACTGGGGCATTACCTTCACTGTTCATTTCCCTCAACATACAGTTTTTACAAAAGTGTCTGTCTCTTTTATTTTAAGCAAGGCCATGTTGGCTTCTCAATTAAAAAAAAAAAGTCAAGATAAAGGGAATTACAATGAGTATGGATTATTTTGTAAGGCAATGAGCAGAACAGATATGCAAGTCCAGTAGAGACAGAAATTACATACCCTGCTATTGTCAGCAAATGCTTTTACAAAAGGAGTAACAAACCAAAATCAGTCTAATTCCTTCTTTCTTACCTGTCCTCAAGGGATGCCAATTTGCTACAGAAAGTTGTTCCATTTCCATTTATTTTTATTTTAGCTGGATAGAGTTGCTCCTCATTCACTGACATCACATTTACCACACGATATGGTGCCTTGATAAGCTGAGATGGGGTTTTGGCAGGGGTCAGGATCCCCTGCTCCATCCTGCCATCCTTCCTCTGCCAGTAGCAGGCTCTGGGCATCGCTCTGGGTGCAATGTGCTGTCCCACCAACCCCACTGATACTGTGGGGATGTGGAAGCAGTGGTTTGGGGACTCTTCCCTGGCACTCACAACATTAGGAGGTGGTACATGAATTTGGGGATGGCTCATGTCCCTTTGACGACTCTGATTGGAGCCACAACCTGGTGTTGGTGTCCTCTCCCTCCCCAGAATCTGTTTGGGCTGCTAAGAGATGCCTCAGCCTCTCACCCCTTCTCCCATCTTCTAGCAGCCGGTGGAGATGGGAGATACTTGCCCCCCTTCAGTTCCTCCTGGTGAGCAATAACCCCAGCAAATATCTTCCTTGCAGTACTGAGACTGTGATTTGGCTTGCAGTGCCTAGATGCCTTTATCTGTTTACATTTCCCCCTATCAAGGCTGTTTTCTAACACCCGTGGTATCAGGGTTTGGGGGAGGCAGGGAGAAGTTCTGGGACTACCTCAGATGTCCGTTTTCCAGCAGAAGGGTTGGGATCTGTCGATACCAGACAGCCCTGTAGGATGCAGAGGCAAATTTGCTCTCCTCATGTCTCCGGTTTGGTATCTCAAACTCAGCACCAAACTCTTTCCCTGATAACTGTAACTAATGGATTTTAGCATCCAGGGAGATATTTTAGGAAGGACGGAGGCCAGTATCTTTCCAGGTCAGGGATTGCAGAGAGTTTTAGTAATCCAGGGTTGGGTTTCCCCAGGTCCGCACCCCTCCATGTTCTGCTGACACCCCTGATGATGCATCCTGTGTGACTGAGCATACTGCCCTTCCTGAAGGAGGCCAGGAGATAGGGGTGAAGAGGAGTGGGGGAAGAGGAGACCCAAAAGGTGGTGTGTGGGAGAAGAGATGGAAGGAGATAATGCTGTTGCTTAGAGGTGAGGAGTTCCTCTGATTCATTCTTCCTCTGTAGTCCAAGAATTTCTTCTAACAAATTCAGTGATAATCCCTCTATTCTAATGAGAGTTCCCAAGAAATTGATTGGAAAACCACATACTGACCCTTAGGACCCAAATGAAGTGATGTGCCAGCAGCGTGGCATCGGACTTGAGGGTGGTAGGGATGACTGGAAATCATGTAGGCACTTATGAATTTACAGCCTCTTTTCAAAAGAGACACCAATTCCTGGAAAAAGAGCTTATCAACAAAAGAAGTACCAGAAGAAAAGTATCTGGGCAAATTACAACAATTCTGAAATTGATATTAGTTTC
Organism: Manacus vitellinus; assembly: GCF_001715985.3. Taxonomy (NCBI): domain Eukaryota; kingdom Metazoa; phylum Chordata; class Aves; order Passeriformes; family Pipridae; genus Manacus; species Manacus vitellinus. The sequence continues at coordinate 8,755,189 of NW_021940535.1, read as the reverse complement.
TAAGCGCTTTAGAAAAAATAATATTAAAAGTATGTATGTTATTCTAATGCTTTGGTCTTCCTTTTCTTTACTTAAACAAAGCATCTGAAAATGAAGTGTCACTTAGTTTCAGGTAAACCTAAAACCACTCTTTTCACTAGTTAAATTAAAAGCATCTTTTCTTACTTGTTCATTAGACAGGAAACAAAGTAATTTTGTGGTGATACAGATTAACCCGTTTTTAAATCATGAGCCCAAAAAACTCACCCCAAAATAATCATGCACTCTTGCTGCTCAACTTAGAGCTGCCATGGGAGGTCGATGAACTTGGGTTTCCCATCATGCCAGTATTCTTGAACACCTAATGCACGTGAAAATATTTCCTTACAGTTCCTGAGTTCCCAAATCCACAGTTACATTCAGTTATATTTCCAAATAAACTAGCTTCCTTTGCAGAAGGTGTGTAACCTCTAAGTGGCTGAAACCCCTGAAGTACTGAACCTGCTGGGTTGTTGTAATACCTTAACATCCTGGAAAAAAAAAAGTCAGGTCAAGTGTATTTAGGTTATATGGATGGTTTCTTAGATGGCTTTAAGGACCGCCTTTAGGGCAGCAAATTTCAAATTTTGATCCAACTTTAATATATTTGCTTACTTGCTCTCTGTGTTGAAATAATTTAGTGGAAAGAGGTTGAAAGAAGGTTGGTTCAAAGCAAGTCACTTTATTATATCACCTCTCCTCATCCACCAGGTCAGAAAAAGGGTCTGAGCTCATAACAAGCTGCTCCTCTTTTGATCAGCAAAGATTTTCCATAGCCAGAACTGCCTTCATCATTTACTGTATAAACCGTGGACTAAATTTGAAATTGAAACTCTCTGGCTAAAACCTGTTACAGATCACACTCAGTGAAATGAGTATCATGTAGAGTGGGGGCAACTCTAAAGAGATTGACATCCTGTATTACAAGTAGAGTTATTCTAATGTCATGTGTTAAATTTATCAGGGAGAATCTTCTACTATTTAAAAATGTAAAGGTTTTGCAGGAAGAGTAGAACATCAATACATGTCATTACAGTGTGACTATTTCCAAACAGTCCTAATAAGGTCTTGCGCATCCTCACATTTTTCAACCCAGCCACAAGTAAATATATTTGCACCTTGAGAAACATATGGGCCATTTACAATTTAAAATATCTTCCTTGCCTTCTAGTATGACTGAAAAGATTGTAATAGCAGATTTGATTTTTCTTTAATCCTTTTGAGAAATTGAATCAGCTCTGACATTGCTGCCTCTTTTCCAAAAAGTGAAATTTTTGAATCAATTTTTAATAACATTGTAATTGACAAATCCATTGGAACATTAGTGAACATTTAAATACTAATTAGCTAAGCCATTGCTAATCTCTCCTCAGCAGAGCTCACAGACACAAACGTCAATTAAACCTGAGTTTGTCCCCAAGGAGAGAAAGGTCAGAGGGTAGTGTTCAGTCAGCTGTGAGATTATGTTAACGCAGTGTTAGGAGTAATAATCTCTGAAAAAAAACCAAACTGAAACAAAAAACCAAATAAAACCCCCAAAGCTAAAATTTTTCTTACTTTTGATCTTTTTAAATAATTGCATTAAGAATAGGGTTGGGAGGGGAGAAAAAAGGGAAGAATTACAAGAATCGAATCAACAATTGTTGCCTCTTTAACAACAAACCAAATAGCCATCAATCCATTACCTAAGGAGTTACTAGACAGCTCATTCCCTACTTACAGCTAAATCATTGAGTATCTCAAGCAAATTCCTTTTTGTTTCTACCAGGTTAAGATTTAGGTTTTTATTTACTCCTGAATTGCTATAAAGTGTTTAAATTTGAGGGTTATTTTTTCCTACTTAACAACCCCCCCATCATTCCCCAAAGAAAAGCACACCTGAAGACCATACACACCTCCAACCTTTCCAAGACCTGAGGATCTATTTGCGGTGACTAGCAAACACAAGGCAGCAAGATAAGTAGTGTGTGCTCATCATGTTCTCCCCCTTTGCTTCCTTTTGCTTTTCAGAGCACATTATTCCAGTTCCGTACTTAGGAGGCAGATGGTTTGAGTACACAAACCATCCCAATAAAGTCAAGGGACTTCTCCTGCACTTTGAATTACACAAGTGTTTCTGTAGACCGAAGCTGTAACTCATGCAAATTCGTGAACTGGCAGCAAAGAAATATGTTTAAGTATAGGTTGCAATGTTTCCTCAGATCAATTATTTATTTTGCATCAATGGACTTCAGCACCTGTTTAAAGTTAAGCAATTGCTTCCTTAACGACAGACTCAAATACCTTCCTTTTAAGTTATATCTAGCATCCCTTCTTCCCCACAGAATCTTCCAAGTAGTCGGGATGCACAGAGAGCAGCTCCTGAAACACAATCTCAGAAGTGCAGCTCTGCTGATAATGTGAAATTAATCACTTCAAATGAGGAGGTAAAGCACACAATAGATGATTCTCCAGCTCCCATTGTGAGAAGTATGTAGATTAACAGCTCTCTCTTATGAGAGTTGGGTTCTTGTATCAGCCTGTTTTGTCAAAACCTTATATATTATATACACTTTGTGATAGAGTATGGGCAACCTACAGCATGGTAGAGTTGAAGTTAAAGCTGATATCAGGGCATATGGAAAGGGCAAACTGCTATGGGAAGTGTTATGAAAAGCCAAACACAATGAAGTTACACAGCTTGGTGAGGCCTCATGTACAACATATGGATTCTCTCTGTTCTTGAAAGGTTTTGCATTAGAGTCTCTTAACTGTGAGAAAAGAAAAGAAAAGAAAAGAAAAGAAAAGAAAAGAAAAGAAAAGAAAAGAAAAGAAAAGAAAAGAAAAGAAAAGAAAAGAAAAATCTTATAAACCATTCTTGCAAAAACAAGCTTAAAATATCCCCAACACAGCTTATAAGAAAAGAAATCTGTTCATGTACCATGCTGGTTAGCAGGTTATGTTGATTTATTTAGGAACTTTGGAGAAATCTCAGCAGAGAGAAATATTACAGCTTGCTGTCATAATTTCCTGAAGTTTAAGTGTTCATATATTTGTAATGCTCCAAGATAGGAGGGGCCACTCTGTTATCCAGTCTGACCTGTTATATATCACAGGTCATTACATTTCACCAAGTTACCTTTGCATAGAGTCCAATAAATTGTGTTTTGCTAAAGACTATCTCTAGAAAGTCATCTGTCTAGATGTAAAGACTTTAGGAGCCAGAGAATCCACCCTCCCCTCACTAGCATATTCCAGTGATTAGGCTCACTCTAATAAAAACCTGTGTTACTTTCAGCTTAATTTGTTCAGCTTCAGCTTCCATGTTGTGCTTTGCTTCACTGGACTGCAAAGTTCTTTGGTGTTCAGCCTTCTCTTCCAACGAAGATGCCTTTCTGGAGGACCTTTATGGAGGATAAACATGCGTAAGAAGCTCCAAGTAATTTCTCTCCAGTCCTTGATTTTGTTTTATAGCTGTTTCTGTGCTCTCTTACAAGCAGAACTTGCTGGACCTGCACTATTTCAGTATCATTCCCACCAGTCCCAACCACAGACAAGCTCAGAGCTCACTCAGTAACCTCTTTGTTCATGTAAGTGTTACTGGCAAAGAGAACTGAAATACTGTGCTGCAATTCTCTGCTTTGCTTCTGGTCCAATCCAACCAGTAGAGCCTTTTGGTTTTAAGGGTACAGCCTCCTGTCTTGTAGATGAGGGCTGTATTTTTTATTCTAAGGTATATAAACTGGTATTTTAAATGTACCACTTCAGATGTTTCACAGGGCTGTGCTTAGCAAGTCATTTAGACCAGTTTATATCACTGCTTAGTCATCCTGACTTTTACCATTCAGACAGTCTTTGCCTTATCTCCAGATTATGGTTTGACTTCAGCTGACAGATAAAGATGTTGAACTGCCAGGTCAAATATGAGTTGCCACTGAATCAAATGAGAAAAATCCACATTCAATCAAAATTTCTCATTTACTTACAACTCCTTCAAGGTTTAGTCCACCTAATATATACTTTGTTAATGATGCATAGTACATAATTCTGGCAGAAGAGGACATCAGTTTTGCTCCAAAAACTGATACTAATTCTGTTCCTGTCTTGAATATTTCACTAACAGAACCTTGTAGAAATTAATTCTTTACTTTTACTGAGCCTGATGTTTGGCTCACTGGTTTAAGTTATCTCACTTACTCTTTGTGGCTACTGTCTATTTGATATGTAAATATTGGTAGTTTTAGAGAGTCTCCCAGGTCTTCTGTGGTCTAAAATTTGGACAAGATGAGCCTTAGCTCACATATTTATGATCTGAAGATACTTATTTTGCAACCACTTTAACATGCAAAGAACCACATTCACGTGACCTTGCTTAAGTAATTTATGGGTCTTAAGCAAGAAAGATCTTAAAACACGCTCTTTTAAAGCCAAAGGAACGAAAACAAGAGGACTTTGAAAAGAGTAAGGTGATGCTGTAGGACTAGTACCGGTCACTTACCATCACTTGAGAATACTCATATCCTTCAGTCATTTTACATGAGAGATGGCTACTGAGTAAATGCAACTGCACTTATGTCTGAAGATGCTATTTGTCCTTTGCAGTCTGTAGGTCTAAAGAAACCATAATAACTTTACTCCAAATGAATTAAATACCCTGTGGGATTTCTCCAGGCCAGGAAGACACATTCACATGCCGAAATGTTTATTTTACCATTCATTCTGATGCTGGCAGCCACAAGTGGTGGAGTTGCAGCCAAGTTATCAACTCTTCTCCCACTTAAATCCCACATGCCAGCAGGGAGTGTGTCCATGTCCCCATCACTCCCCATCCTGTATGGCTGCCTGTCACCCCTGCCTGTATTTTGTTAGGTTCCAGGCCTTTTCCTTGCAATTATCATATTCCACTTCCAGTCACTGCCAGTTAGGGTCATGCTCGCTAAAACTGATAGAGTTGTAATTTTGACATGTCAAAATCATTACACAAGCAGAAATCTCCTTGTCCCCAATGGCTTCCCCTCCAGCATGGACAATGTTTTCCCATTTGGAGCCTACATTTGCTCCAAAACTAAAATGATGCAGATGCATTTTATACTGTGCGAGAAAGAACACAGCTGTAAGTGTTGCACAAAAATCCTGACTTCAGCTGTAATCTTCAGATAACTCCTGCTATGTAATATGCTCAGCACCAGGGGAAATATCAAAGGACACTTCCAAATAATACTTTCACATAAAAACTTGCTAAACTGCAGACCAAATCCTCAGCTGGCCCATATCACTGAAACCACGGGGGTTTGTCTCACCAGGAATATGGTTCAGCATCATATACATAGAATTTATGTGGCTTTTCTTGCCACTAACAAGTAAGGAAATAAAGTCTGCAGGGTTATAGCAAAGAGGCTGGGGATTTACCTGAAGCATGCATTGATCTTTTAGCTTGTAAAAAAATGGAGCCTGACATGATGGTCTCAGTGTGGAAAAGTAGATTGATTAGATACCTAATCTGCAGCATGTCTTTCATCCTGGCATGGTTTCCAAACATTATTGTCACAGCTTGCTTTCCCTGATAGCTCCCTGGATACGTGATCACCCTGTTTCTCAGAGGCCTGGGCTACATTTCAGCATGACTGGTTACAAACACACACAGGGACTTACTGTTGAGCATCAGAGCTGCAGTTAGAGCTCTTTCACATTTCCTAGGTGCATACATTTCTGGATCCACAAGCTTTCAGGGCTTTGTAGGACAGGATGACCCTCAGAGCACTCAAACTTCAAGCAGCAGCAATAGGGAGTTTGGAGGGCAAAGTCTTGTGTGAGAAGTTTAGAGGAGGAGGAAGCCCAAGGAAGTAGAAGGCCAAGGACCAGCAATCCCTGCTGGACCCCTCCATGGGCAGTGGGGATGGGTGAGCTAGACCACAGTCCTTAGCATCAAACCCTGAGCTACTCTAGAAAAGGAGCTTTTGCTCTCTCCATAAAACCTGGCACAACAGGCGTAACAGACACCAGTGTAGACATCACCAGACAGATCTCTCCCCTCTGCAGCAAGCATCTTCATCATCTGCCATGCCCTCCTTATGGTGCAATCAATGTGTATTTCATGACACAAGAGAGACTAGGTGCCCCAAAGAGGCATGGGTTTGCTTAGCTGGGCAGCATCTTCAAAAACATAAAGAAAGGTACCTTGTAGACCCCAAACATTTCATCCCTGACATTCAATAATCCAACAGAGCCTAGACAGCAATATTATATTTTGAATATTTGCACAATATACTAAGAATGCAACAATTTGGGGGGTTGTGTGAATGCAGCTGATTTTATTGTTGGAATCTGGACACCACTCCTTTCCTTTTGCTGTCCCTCCTTCCCCATCACTCCTATTTGACCTTTGCTACTGCCCCCATTGACTCTTCTGGCAATGAACCCTGTGAATGCAGTGCATCAGCCCTGCAGTGTCCTACCAAAACAAGAGAAGCTCTCCTCCTTGATGAGGTAGATGCTAGGCACAGGCAGCTCCAGACTTTCCAGCAACCCCTGATGGTGCCAGGGCCATGTGCCACCTTTTCTCTGCAGAGGGGGCGAAGGACCACTGCTGTGGGACCCACAGAAATCTGCTCTGGTGCATAATTACTGCATTAGTAAGACTGCAGTCTGCAGCGATTCCCACATCCTGGATAAAACTCCCTCTCTCTTCTGATTACTGCTAACTCATACTTTCCAGAGCTGATTTATCCCAGGCCTCATAAAAATGTTTCAGAGCAGCCAAAGCATGTTGCCTTCAGAGCACACCACATTCCTTCTAGCACCAGGTATTTTAAAAAGACAGATCCTCAGGGAGGATACCTCTCCCAGTCCAACTCCTACATACAAAGGCTTCACACTTACCTTAAATCACATATGGTGCCAGCTGGGCTGAACTATCATTTCTGGTTTTATTATTAGCACTGGTAAGGTCAAGACTTGCTTATTCTGGTCCCTGCCTCTTGCTCTGAATGAACAAAAAAAGAGAGGAAGGGTGGGAAGAGGGAGGAAACAGCTGAGATTCTCACAGGACCATGGCAGGAGAGTGACAGCAGCCGGAGTAAAATTTTGGACTTTCCTAAATCTTGCTGAACATCTTGTGCATTTGGTCACTCATCCTACGCTTGCAGTCACTGGCTTGCTCTGCATCTCCACAGACGTCCTGCATCTACTTTCCAGGATCCATAGGTACTTAACTGAGGTGATTACAGTGCAGCTAGGCTACAGGTAGCCAAATACATCTTTAATGAATAGATAATTTCACCCCAGTGGGCCAGGACTGGAGAAAGTCATCTGCCCATGCTCAGCTAGGACTAGGATGCAGTTCCCCTAAGATTGTGCCCTCCAGCCCCATGAACACAAGAACCTCTTGAAAGCAGTGATGCCAAAAAATTTGCTTCACTGCTCACCTTGATCAACTACTTTCACTCTGTCCATTACCAGACTGGGTTTAGCTGGTTTCTGTTTATTGTAAAACATTAAAAAATGGACCATTGTCTTTCACTGTCATTGCTCTATACAAGAATATCACACAGAGGTAGGAGTAAGCTAAAGCAGAGCCAAGCAGCAGTAAAATACTTCAATGTCCTATTGTACCCAAGGGAAAGGGTCTACTAAGAGGCAGCAAGCTAAGGGTCACCTGGCTTCTCTGAATCTCTCCAACATCTTGTCCTCTTCCTTCAAAGACTCCATACTTTATCTGGAGAAATGAACCAGAGAGATCAAACAACCTTAAACACTCCCATAGGTAATCACACTCCCATAACAACGAAAATGGAATATATCCAGCAATCAAAGCCCTTGACTTTCTCCTAACTTGGCTGGTGGGAAAACAGACAGGCAATGAAAGAAGAGTAGAATACTGACCCTTGATTTTCTTGTTTCTTACAGCACTGACCAGCACATCATTCTAGCCCTGGCAGAGCACTGTCACATATGCCTGCCCATTGGGGCTGGCCCCCATCATGAAAGGGGCTGTGTAGACACAGAGGAAAGGACTAGACCTTGCTCCTGGTACAGTTTAGGTTTTAGAGTTACTTATTCCTATTACTTCATCTGCTTTTGAGGTGTAATGAAGACCTATGTGCCTTTTTGCTTCATTTGATATCTTGTAGGCATGTCAGTCTCACACAAATAAACAATGCATGAATTAATTTAAGTAGGAAGAGTCATCTGCTTCAAAGGATGCTACATAAAGTCCTCTGAGTATGGTTAAAACCAGTGGGACTACTCAGTGGACCCTGATTAAAGCCCTGCTTTAGAGGATTTCTATGCTGAGAGATCCGTCCGGCTTCAGCAGTGCTTTTCTCCCCTAAACAGCAGATCCCCATCATTCCTAACACCAGGCAGGACACCACAGCAACCAGTCAGATGTCTGCAGTGTACAACGTATCCCTAGCCAGAAAAACATCCCACAGGCTTAATATGATAAGTTATTGTCTTCTTAAAAAGCAGCAGACACACTGATCACTCTCATTAAGGAAGCAGGACAGTTTTCTTCTGTAAAATTTCAGCCTTCATAAATGTTGTAACGAGTCCAAAGGGAGAAGCGGAGTAGTTTGGTTGCCAGAGGACAAGTTCACAGCTTCCCCACATACTGTTACCCAGCTGGGGGAAAAATGAATGGGAAGGGGGGAATTTACAATGCTAAACTTTGCTTTTTCTTTCTTTTTTCTTGTTTTCCTTTAGAAAGCACTGCTCTCACCATGGGGCAGGGGATTGATCACTAGAGGGATGGTTTTCCTCCCAGTAGCTGGACCAAACACACCAGTTCAGCTTGCTTTCCAGGCTCATGGAAGAACATCCACAGCCAAGGCTCCTGGCCCTTAAAATTCACTGCCCCTAAAAATCCACCAGGGCCCCCATTTGGAAAATTGCAACCTGTATTACAAGGCTTTATGGCATAATCTACCTTTTAATTATGTTTTAATTTTATTTTGTTGCTATAAAGGCAGGCAATTGCTTCACAGGAATTGATTTGATGGGGGTGTCTGTGAGAGTGAGTTGGATACGTTTGCTTATATTGAATAGCAATGTGCTTCCCTGCATCTGCAGGAAGCTCTAAATAGATGCTTTAACAAGCAATCTCAAAGCTGCCTGGCAGTCCAAATTGCTTTCCATACTTTATTGTTCTACATGCATAAAATAGATTACAGACATGCCAGGTGGGGAATGCATAGTAGGAAAATGAGTGGAGATGCAAAGCTGGAGCCTTTTGAGATAGGGAGAAACAGAGAAAGGTGACCTGAAAACCACTACACAATTCCTCTAGCATTAAACCCAGAAAACATTTGCTGGAAAATTGCACATGACCATAATTATCAGAGTAAGTCCTGGAGAGGGGGACATACAGCTCTGGCAGACAGGATCCAAACCACTTTTCCTGCCTGCATTGCCCCACAGTACGACTACATGCCCATGTGGTATGTGTGGTGTGCATTGTGGGGTGAGTGAATCCCCCACGCAGGAGGGGCTGAGAGTTTGGGAGGTTTGCCAAGAAAGATTTTACCCCATCCCAAGAGGATGGAGGGACCACACAATTTTAGGAAATGGTGCTTGCCAGTGAGCATCCACCAAGGCTCTGCATTACCGAGCACTCCAAGAACAAGTCAGCTTTACAACCTTCAAACTCAGACTGTGTCTTTCTCCCAGTGTTTTCCCAGAGGTTTATGGTGAAACTCCTACTTAATAAACATAAGTATGAAGGGACTGAACTCAAACTCCCACCTCCAGGTAATTCCAATGGGTAACAGATGCTCTCAGGTAGTTTTTGTAGAAACCAAGGAAAACAAACGCACCATTGAAATCATGGAGACAAGGACCAGCTTTTGATCCTTTGGCAGCTAGAAAATTTATGTATGGCAGTTATTTAACATGGGATTAAAGGGATTTCTTGTTCTACCCACATTCAATTTTTATTTTTCCCATCACTGAGATACCCCTGTATGACTAATTTTGTCATCTGAAAGAATGAATACAAGCCAGGATGTCAAGCCTTATTCTGAATTAAACCTATAAAGCCTTATCTAAAATAAAGATGTTCAGTGTGACATTATTTTACACTAATGTGATATGGGAGCAACTGTACACCCTGAGAGTTAGAGAGATTTTGAGCTATTTTAAAAAAAACCCAACATATAAAAAAGCCAACATGCCCACACATCTACAACTGTTATTCTACTTCTTTATACAGACAAAACAGCCAAACTGTTTCTAAAGGTCAAAAAAGACCCCCGTTAAAACCAACTACCCTAATATGTAATATAAACACATTGTATTCTTTTCTGCATAATACAGAAGGACACAACCATTCCCTTCAGCTTAACCTTTCAGCTTCTTCTTAAATCTCCTTATTTCTCATGATTGCATTCCATTTATGTGTATATATATATATATGTATGTATGTATAATGTGCTAGTTTCTGTTACAGTGGGAGCGTGGGCACTTTTTACCAAAATTTCACCATCTTCCTAATAGCTAGTGTTTCTGGGGGACAGTAACAGCAGTTTTGTAAAAGCATCTTGGAGAGCCCTAATGGTACAGCTGCAAATCCATTTCATCCAGTGATTACAGTGTGTTTCCTCCAGGTTCTTTAGTACATGTCCCACTGGATAAATGCATTGCCATTTATATTTTAACCCTGGTTGTTTTAAAACAAAAACCTCAAACCAGGAAAGGACTAACACATGCTTTACTTACCTGAGCCATACAAAAAGTGCTGTCGTTGCAATACCAGCCCTAATCAACAATTCTATCTCCCTTTTCTTTACAGTGTTGTTCTTGGTGCACAAAGACTGTTGCTTTTGAAACTAAATTTTGCCCAATATTTTTCCTTTTTCCATGTTTTTGCTCTGTTCATTAACAACTAATCATATCCAGTACCTGCAGTCTCTCAAGCAAGAAATATTCATATTTTGGCACAAAGTCATGTACCTGGTTATCCCAACTAGCATTTTCTGGGTCTGAATGCATCAAATTTCTGAGGTCTGAGGCTTTGCAGTTACAATGGAAATCTAACACTGAAAATGCCCTATGGGGAACTTATGTGTTTTACTGAGGCTTTATTTACTTGTTTATTGAACAGAGTTGGTTTAATTGTTAGCTATTCAGATTTATAAGTTACATTGATCTAAATAATTCCCTGGCCAAATGGCAAAAAGAAACCCTGAGGCTCTGGGCTTTGGTGAGATTAGATCCATTGTATATTAACTATGTTTTAAAGCATTTGGTCAAAGTGCATTGAGCAGTTTCCCCCCGAAGACATTCAGCCCTCTTGCTCATCTTGCTTCACTCTGCTGCAGTTTGCTATGGGAGCGGTGGTCATGTATATCAATGATAACTTAAAGTTTTCCACTAAGTATGCCTGCCCATGTAAGCCTTTAGCATGAAGCCTTAGTGTAAGCCTTAGTTTGAAAGTGGTAACTCCAAAGACTGGGAACATAAAGTGCTGCCAAAGCAACAACAGAGCTGCTCTTTAGCTCACATAAATTTTCAGCATGACAAAATCAAGCCTTCTGTTAAAGAATTACTCTTTAAAATATAAATCAGAACTTCAGCAAGTGTGAACTCTTTTTATTGTCTCCTTGCACCCCTCTGCTCCTTTCATGTAACAGCATATTTTAATTGCATTTTGTCAACTGGTTATATAACTACTTTTACCAAACTTGGGCAGGCTTGTTCCACTGAAGAGCTTTGTAGTGCTACTTTTCTGCTTTTACAGAAATCATAGCAGAAAAACAAAATTGGACGATGGCTTATCACACTTTCCCTGGCCCAGTTTAAAATAAGCTAGACCTTTCAGCTTCCACGCATGACTTTTTTTGTGGACATTTTCTTCCCCACAAACACAACATTCACACCTCAAATTCTTCTATTCCTACTACTACTTTAGCAGCAAGGTGAGTTTTTGCAGTTTTGTACTAGGACCAGGGAACTACGAGGAGAATTATCTTTAGATGCTTCTATCCAACTTTATAAAACATGCTATACAAACCTATTGCATTTACATCACAGGAGCAGCATCCCTGAAACAGCAAAAAGAACAAGGGAGAACCAGATGCATGGCATTAAATATCGACTGCAGTGATGTGTACAAATCTGCCCAGCTAGAGCTTCTGTGGTATTTGAAAGGACAGTAAACCGTGAAGAGCCTGAATGTTCACAGGGGAGCTTATCAGTTGTTGATGAGGCCCTGTCCAGCCTTACAGACAGCCAGTTTCCTTCTGCACCGGGGCACTAGTTTGCTGTGGAGCCAGCAGAAAGGTGATAAGCTGCGGAGAAGATTTTTTAGGAGTCTTGCCTATCTTTCACACCAAGTGGCCAGAGCACATTTTCCACAGTTGCCACTTACAGATAGGCTGGCTGTTCTTGGATAAGGTCAAAAAAGAAGTAGGAAAGTAGGTTTGCTTCCTCTCACAGTCCCATAGGACTCTGAGGTTAGGCCAGATTTTTTCTTACAACCCTTCCCCCCCCCCCCTTTTAAAATATATAAATGTCACAGAGCTTATAACTGCGCCAGACAAGGTAGTTCTGGAGTCAACTCAGAGCAAGAGACAGATTTTAGACAGGCTATCAGCACTTCCCCGTCTGCAACTGCCAGGCAGGAAAAGGCTGCAAGTTCTGCCAGCTGATAGCAAAAGGCTTGGTTAAAACAAGTGGTAAAACCTTTTCAACCCTCTCAGGGAAAAGGGGTTCTTGCAAAATTCACATTTTACCACACCGTGAGTGATTCTTTTTGGGTTGGGCACCAAGGTGAGGGTGACGCAGACCAGGATGGCATCACTACTTCACTGAGAAGCAGCTCCAGGACAGAGCAGCCTTATCCCTTGCTCCCCAGGCTGCTTCTCTAGATACAGTGGGAAATGCAAATATGCGGTCTCTGAGGTTAGCATTCAGGGTAGATAACATTAAGATACTCCAGAGGGGGGGCTGAAGCTAATGTCTGAGGTTGTTGTATCTTTGTCTTTGTATCTTGCTCTGAATGTTTGACCCCCTTGCAACTGCTAGAAGCACACCCAAGCATTATCCTGGTCACTGGTTTACAGGATTGCAGATTTACACTTTTGGGTTAAAATGTTTTACCCTCAACTTCTGATGATGACAAGTCATCTCAAGTTACTTGCATACATTTTCGCTTAACACTCCCCTGGGATAATGTTATTAGCACGTAATATACACAGTCACTATAGATCTGGTGTTCTGTAGGACTACAGTGGTGCGTTGAGTGGGTAGTTTTATAGCAGAAACTCTGACGACTGCAACATTGCATCAATCCCTCTCAGCATCTAAGTGAGCCTTTCTTGTTATTGCCTCCCACCAAAGAGGCTCCCAACAGAAGAAAGAGATTCAAGAAAAAGGCTACGTGATGCTTCAAAGGCTTAGTTGAATCTCTGCTGCTCTAAGGCATAAATTTGAAATAATAGAAAGTCTTGTGTTTGAGCACTGCTGTGCCAACTCTTTCGAGCACTGCCAGTGTTTTGGGGTCAACGTGTTAAAGAAGAAATGGCTGAAGGGGAAAAAAGTATTTCAAAAGTTTAATTCCCAGCTCAAACTATCCCTGGAGTCCAAGGCCTGTGTTTTGAAGACATCTGTGTGCTACCATCTTTACAATGAAGGCACTGATATCTTTCACTTCTTGCTAACACAATTCAAAAGCCTCATCTTTCACTTCTTGCTAACACAATTCAAAAGCCTCTCAGCCAAGATCCTCTTTCTGCAATCTTCTTTCTCTTTGTGACAATTTTGCCCTGCTGATGCACAGAGACTATCCTCAAAACGTGTTCACACCCGGCTCATGCAGCACCGGGCACTCTCTATGGGCAAGGCAGTCTGTATGGGCAGTAGAAAACAGCTCACCTCCCTCTAGCCCATGAAGGGAGTGGAAAAGGGGCTTATTTGGGATTTCATGTGGTTTCCACAGGGATTTGTAGCGCCAAATGGAGCTTCTCCATGGTGCAGCAGGGAGATGCTGGCATCCTCTGTGGCTGGCACTTACCACAGCCCTGGCAACTTCTCCCTATATCATGCCAAATGCCTCACAATCCCCTGCTGCTCCTTTGCAAAGTGATAATGTTTCTAATTAGTGCTGAGAACTCCTGAAAGGTGGGGAGAGGTGAGATGGGATGACACAGAGGTGGCTGAGCTGGGGCAGCCGTGCTCCCAGCAATAATAAGGCATTGAGGCTGGAACAAAGAGAAGCTGGGAGATAAGAGAGGGCAAGAGGGGAATATTTTGCTGACAGAAAAGAAATATGCTTGGGACTAATGTCTAGTGCCAGTGATATTTTAATCTCATTGGCAGGGAGCTGCTCTTCCATGTGGGCAGAATGAATTCGGAGGGTTTTTTGGTGTCTTCTCTCAGGTGGACGACCAGATGGAGGAGCACACTTCGTCTGCCATGTACCACCCCAGCACTGGCGGTGAAGAATATTCCGTGACCTGACAATCAAGAATTCACTAAGGAAAAATAAACTTGAGGCTCAATTTTCCCTCAGGACAACTGTTATGTCTGTGTCACCATTAACTGCAGTGTAGTGGCTTGCTGACCACTCTGGTACAAAGAAGGGAAGAGCCAAGCATGCAGACTCCTGGGCCCCCAATCCTATTTAGCTGTGGCAATTAATGAGGCACCACTATGGCTGAGTTGCTCACTGCAAGACCACCTCCATGACCCCTATGTCTGTCAGCAGCAACAGAAGCACTGACCTGACCAAAACATCCTTGGTGCTACCAAGAAAGCTCAGCACTGGAGTGTAAATCCATCATTCAGAAGGACACAGCACCATAGGATGGTATTCCTATTTTATGGTCTGCAACAAAAAAAGCAATGTGTGAAGGACAGAAGAGATTCTTTTTTTCCTTTCCTCCTCTAGATACCCGATGGAGCCACACACATGCACAAGGGCATCCCTTGTAGGGCCATCCACGTAAAACAGAAAAACTGCCACAGCCACTGCAGTGTTTTTCTACATCCACATTTGCCAGGCACTCATTCCTTGCAATACCTAGATGTTGTCCTTGTGCAGAATTTCCCAATGGCACAGAGATAAAAGATTGGCACCTGCTTCTCCTACAACAGACCTGCAACCCTCTTCCCCAGCATAAACCCATGTTATCATGCAAGCTAGTTTTCCACCAAGGAGATTTTACTAATTCCTGTCTTACATCTGATAATGAAATAGTTCAAAATATAAGGTGTAGGAAAGAGGAAGCTTTTGACTGAATTCACACTGCATTCTACTGTTCCTAATTTGATGACCGTTTATCAATTAAGAAAGTAGTTGCATAAGTTATTTGGGCAGGCTACAGCCATTCAGACCACTCCTTGTACATGGGTGAATCAGTGGATCAGTCTCAGTGCCTCCTGCTGGCACCCAGTTCCATCTTTATGAATACCTGCAGCATTCACCCAGAGTTTTCATGTAACACAGCTAAAGGAATTCTCATTGCGGATGGACAAAAAAGGAAAAATATGATTTTGCTCTGATTTCTGGAACATCAAAGGGTGACCTAAAGGAAGAAATAAAAAAATGTTCCATTTACTCCTTGCAAAGCAAGAAACTAGAAAACTAGGCCTGGAGACTTACTACTTTAATTTGTCATTGTATAGCATGCTTCTTCTGAAAGCTTTCACTGTAAAACGCCACCAGTGTGGTCCAAAACAATGACAGGGTGTTTGTCAGGCAGGAAGAAAATCCACAGAATTTTGTTATGCCATGGGACACCAAAAAATGGAGAACAGACAGTGGAAAAAACACATTACTGCAGCCTGGGAGTAGAGGACTGCCAAATCCAGAGTGTGGAAAACAAAAAGGGTTGTAACCTATACTGGATAATATCAGAGACTACAGTAAAAAGGTTAAAAGAAATCATCCCTTTCTACCACATGTTTATTGCCTGCCTCTGTTTGGGCTTACAAGCCTGAAGGCTCATTTTCCCCACTTGATCACTAGTCTTGGGGATTTTTTGTCATCATTTGTTACAAGATGTTGCTTTACTTCAAAGAGCTCGCATAGATTTCGGTGCAGAATTAGGACATTGTTCACTCCAGAAGAGGAAACACCAAACAAGTATACAAACAGGGGGAGAGAAAAAACACATCCCAAAAGAGACCAGTCCAGATATGGTGCATGCTGAGCCCACATATTTCCTCCTCTTCCTCTCTGCTTTAAGAGGGGACATTAGTTGAGCCAAATATGAAGCTAAGCCTGTCAATAAAGATTTACTGGCTTGCTGACAAATTTTGTCAGTTGCCTGAAGCACCATCATAGAGAGACTCGGTGAAGGCAGGAGTAGAAGAGTTGCTCAAGAAAGCATCACTCAGACTGATGAGGGCTAACCACTGTGTATGTTTGCCTAAACTGCCAGCTAATTGAGGTGGGAAATGACTTCTTAAGAAGATGGACACTCCTCCTGATCTTGATTAACTCCCTTTGTATTGTGGTTTACAGAAATATGTCAGCGTTCTCCATCAATCTGCCAGCAAGTCTTTTCTCTAACATATTTCAGCTTGCCACTTGGCCTTTCACTGCAGATAGGTGCTGCCACAGCTGATACAGCTCCTGCATGACATCAGGGAGCAGCGCTGCCTCTTCCCACTGGTGCTGACCTTCCTCCTTTGCAGTAAAAGCAAGCCAGGAACTTCAAAGAAAAATGGTGTCCTGGAGTAGTTGCAGTTGTGTATTTGTAAGTGAATACTTCTCAGGTGTCTTTTCAAATCCTCCCTATGACTCAGAATAGTTTTAAAAAGATTTGGGAACAGTGCCACTGAAGAGTAACGGTGCTGCTTTGAACACTTATCTATACGGAATCTAATCCAGCAAGGCTCTGCTCCAAAATGAAAGTCTACAGCCAACAATACAGAAGCTAATTTAAGAAACAATTACCCAGTTTTAAATAGCTGGAATAATTGGCAGGAAATATTCTACTTGCTTAATCTGTCATTTGGTCATCATAACGTTTACATAATATTCAAGAGCCAAAAGAAAAGCAGACTCAAAATTCACATTTGTTTTATATATATATATATATATATGTCAGATCATTAAAAGAGATAAAGACCAAGAAAGACTCATTTAATTTGCAGAGAGCCAGGAAGCTAAAACTTTTGCTATGTTTATTTTCTATTTTAATTCCATCAAAAGAAAAATCTTTCTCATTCCTGAATGTAGTTATAAGCTAAATATTGACTTTTTTATCATCTTCATCACTGTAGAGTCTATGCATTTTTCAGCTGTGCCATAAAAGGTCCAACTACCTTTTCTCCTCCCTTCCCTAAGGAGAGGACATGCATGAAAATTGAGTCTTTGTGAAAGATACCTGCTGCAGTGCTCCACATACCAACGTTAGTGTGATGGAAGAGAGTACAGAGAAAGATGAGCACAGAAATTATACATGTAAACCAAATAGAAACATCTCTAAGCTGGACAATTTGTAAAATATTTTCCTACTGTGTTAACAGGTTAGTTTCTCTAGCTTCTCAGATTAATGTTGTTACTTCATACCTTGGGTAGGATTTATTTTTTTTTATAAATGCCAGTGTCTCTGAGTGGTTTGCTTTCTTACAGGTGACAGTGACAAAAGGTGAATAAACAATCATCTGCAATAAACAATAAACAATCAACTTACAATCTTGTTGATCTGCATGAACAGACACAGAGAGGAATTCTCATTTAGGAGAAGGAAGAAATCAACTTGAATTGATTATGGACCAGCCTGTGAATGCTCCCTTCTTTTTCATTCCTTTTTTTTTTTTTTTTAAGATAGGATGGGTTAATTTCCCAGTTCTACACAATTTATCTGTGCTGAGCTGGAAGAGTGTTGAGTGGGAAAGGGTTTCATTGTCCACTAGGGCCTTATGGCTCTTCAACACCCACCACTTCTGCCTCATGTCAAAGAAAAGCAAATAGGTTTATTAAATAGCTGTCAGGCCGAATGAGGCTGTACAGAGAACAAACAGAAGGGAAATTGGATTAGAGACAGAGTACATGCCACACTAAACAAGGGTACAGATTTACGGCTTTCTTGGTGTAACTGGACAAAGGACTTTGAAGATGAGTTTTGGGGAGGGGGAAGCCCAAGCCTGGGGAAAAAGGGGTAGCCCCAACAGAGAAGCACTCATCCTCCTTAATATCTGGGAGCACAGTGGTGAAGGTACCCCTCCTCTTTTCCAATTCCTAGCTGTATTTCTCCAGCACATCCTCTCAGCAATTGAATAGAAAGAATACCCAGGCTGTCCCTTGCCCACCTCCCTCAGGGTAGATGCCTTTACCCTGACCTTCCCAGGCATCAGTCCTGAATCACACCATCTAGCACAGCAGAGGAAACAAGAGAGAAAAGGAGTCATGGCAGAGCTACAGAGAATTAAACTTTCCCTGATAAAAGCTTTGGCTCACAGGCAGGCTCAGAGAGGTTGAGCTCTTTTGCAAGTGGCTGATAGTTATTCCCAGCGAGACCACGGCCAAATTCTCACCATGGAGGAGAAAGTGCCAAAATATTTTGAAGTCATTTTTAGCTAAAAGAAAAGGGAAGAAGAATGCAAACACACGCACTAAAGGGACTGCAGGGGCTGTTAAAGTCAGTAAGATCATAATGCATCAAGTGATGGAAGGAGCTCTGTGTTTTGGGCTGAAAAGCTGCAGTTCTCAGCTAGTTGCATGTGCAGCAACTGGAACTCTTACCTCTGTTGCTAGAGTTGCCTGAACTTTTCTTATGTTCAGTGAGACTATACCACATCACTCAGAGCACAGTAACTGACTCTACCATGAGAAGAAGCAAGTTCACCCTTGCATGCACCTTAAAAACCTGTGGTTTTTTCTCATACAGCCAACCTGGATAGCAAAATACTAGATCCCAAGTGCTCCTCCACACTCAGGTCCAAGATCAAGCACTTCCCTGGATTTCATCTTAGTCCATATCAGGCAGGTTGGGTGTTTTTTTTGGACCTCCATGATCTCAAGCATGGGCTTTCAAGAGAGTAGAGCCCCTTTGATGTCCTCATAAAGGTTATGGCTTAGCTCTCATCTCTGTAAGAGTGCAGGTAAAAGTTCTGCTTGGCTGTGCATTGACCTGCATATTTACATCACCAAAGTGCATATAACCAGTGTTTCCTGAAGTTTAAACTGACTGATGCTGGGATTTTTCCTGATTTGCTAGCATCTGTTAGTGGAGTTTGTATAATCCTCAGGAAAACTAGAAAACATGGGAGAGCGGATGCATGGGATGAATTTTCTATAACAAGTTGTCAGATTTTAACTTTGTGTTTGAACTCATCCCTTCTTAGCAAAAAGAACATTCCTACCTCTTTCTATAGGAAATGTCCAATAAATGTGTGAATAGGGACAACCCTGCACTTTCCTATAAATTTCCAACTCACCATTCTCCTAGTGACAACATAACTTTTGATGTCTTCCCTCTTTTAGCTTGAATTTGCTTATCATCCTATGAGTTATTTAAGCACCTGGTGGCCACTGTTTTTTCTTTAGGTCTTGACTGTATCACATGCTTTGATATTTCTCAATCACAGCAATTTCAAGGATAATTTGTCTTCAGATCAGTGTGCATTTAGAGTCTTGATTACTTAAATTTCAGGAATTTGAAGACCAATTGTCAAGATTGGTACAAGGCATTAAAATTGTGCCAATACACCTTGATATGATGCTGCTAAAAGAAGAGTCTTCATTCCATGTCTGGTCCTTGTACCATATTCTCCAATTCAAGCTCACTTAACAAAGTCTCAAAGGTTTAATGCAGCATAACAAGGCATTAACTGATCCATTTTCACTCACATTCATCATCCAAGACAAACTTTGACTTTTCTGTACTCCATCAAAAAATCCTTAATTTTAACAAATGAACCAGTGAAATTCTTTGAATAGTTACTGTATCAGTATCAGCATCTGTAAGATGACAGCTTAGACCATGAAGAACCATTCAGATACTCTGGTAAACAGAACAAGAGTAGGTGTTTGAAGAAAAGAAGAGTTTGAAGTTTTTGAAGAGGGAAAGTGCAATAAGGATAGCCTATGTCACTCGGCTACTAAAATCTTATTTCTCAAGTTCTTAGCCTGAAAACATCAATACTCCTCTAACAGTCAAGGACTGGATCGAACCGTGTTCCAGTTGACCAAAACATGAACTATCTTATGTCCTTAGGTAAGTACAATGTGTCGTATGACTAATAAAGTCATTGTAAAGATAACCAGGTGACTTGAGGGATCCCTACAGTTTTAGTATGAGTGGGACTACCCACACAAATTGACAATGTTTTTCCCTTCACCCTTCACCTGGAAGAGGAAGGGAAATGTCCCAGCCATCCAATCCCACAGTCGGGCTTGGAAGCCCCCCTGCATGGCCATACCAGAGTAGTAAGGGCTGAGAAACACCATCCTTCAGGGTGCTGCTGCCTCAGAAGGGGAACAGCCAGCTCTCATCTTCAGCATCTTATCTGCTGTCCAAGTGACAGGTGCCTGTCAGCAGCAGCCAAGCAGAGCGGTCACAAGTCCTGATCCTCCTGGTCCAGGAATGGCTCATCCAAGGCACCCATTGGCTTTGGCTCACTGTGAAGGCCAAGAAATTAGCTGCTGTGCTTCAGGCACAATTTGTTGCCTCTCTAAGTGTAGTAAACCACAAAATTAAATATCATGGTGGGAGGTGCCTTCATAAACCACAAAATTAAATATCATGGTGGGAGGTGCCTTTCACAGCAGTCACACAGTGGCGGGTGATAAGGATCATGTGCTACAATGGCAAGAGAGTCCAGGCAAAATCCACCTCAGAATGCTCAGGGCTTATTGCACTTCCAAGAAGTCATGTTTCTTTTGTCTCAACACTGTGAAAATTCAAAGGCTTCCTCTCCTTCTTCCCACTGGTTTGTCAGGAGCCAAGACCATTGTTAGCAGAGAACGGCTGAAATTTTCCCTGATGTGCTGCAGGAATTGAAAGCGAAAGCCTGGTTTCGAATGCATTTTTGCAATGATTCAGTCAGTCTGTTTTGGGATTCTGTGGCTGTGCTTAATTTTATGGTCATATTACATGCTGATAGATCTTATTTTTTTTTATTTTGCTAACAGAAAGCATCAGTAACTTGCTCGTGAATTATCTAAACAGTTTCAGCTCTCTCGATAATGAAACATAAATCAGAGGCAAGTTGATTAGTAGAACACTTGTAAAATATTGCATATATGCCAGTACTGGTAAAAGAGCATTCAACCTAAATGTTATAGGCTCTAGTTTGTTGGATGGAAATAAAACAGCTGGAACTACATACGTGTCAAGTGTTAATTATTTGTACCACAGCAGCGCACACTGGTAGTAGCTACAAATTAGATCAGTATGGGGACAGAAAGCTGACCCTACTTTATTTGGGGTGAGAACAGGATGTATCTATATTTATAACAAGGAAGATATTAAGGAAGTGATAACTGTTGGTAAGATCCTTTCCTCGTCATCAATAGTGAGACTCATCCGCTTTATTAGGAGTAGACCTAAGACTACACAAGCTTCAACAGAAAAAGGGTTAGAGCAATAGCAGTCCCTACTGTAAATCCCCCCCTTTACACATACACTGATGTTAAATGAGAGAGCAACACGGCAGAATCACAGTAATTCAAATAATAATGTAAACATAGGAATAAATCTGAAGTTACACATCATTATGAGTTTCAATTCCGGCATTAATCAGAATATGTGTTTAATTGAGACCACAGTACAGATTTCCTCAGAAGCCACAAATGGATAGTATCAGTTTTACACAACCAGGGGCTCTGTAAGAGCTACCAGGCCTTGCTTTTTCTATATGGACTAAAAAAAATCAGCAGATAATGTATCATTAGGTTGCTTAGTGGCTTTGTCTTGACCAGAAATTTTGCCTTGAGCAAGTTTCCTGCAAAATTGGGCACATGATAGGCCTGCAGACAAAAGTGTCATGCTAGATATGGAGACCAGACTTGACTGATTAACGTATACTACAATATAGAAGCAATTATTAAGGTGTTTGGAACATGACAGAAGCAGCAGATTGATCAGCTTCCAAAACAAGCTGTAGATGATGTTCAGTTTCTGGTAAAAGTACAGTAAAGAAAAAACAGCCAAACCTCAGAAGGCTCTGAAAGCCTCAACCAACCAACCAAAAACAACCCACAGATTGAGGTAGTCAAGTTTCAATAATCCGCGAAATTACTGAAGCAATAAAGTGGAAACAAGTGAAAAGAACGTGGGCTGCAAGTTAAAATCTTAGTGAAAATGCAGGCCAGATCTGTACCAGCAAGCAGTAATACTGCAGTAGGAGGGGATCTGCAGAGCAAAGCAAATTGTGGAGAGTGCCCAGCTTCACACTGCACACAACTTGAGGGGTGCTTCAGCCTGGCTCTCGCCTAGTTCCCCCATGCTTATGACCTATTAGATGGAGCACATTGGGCACACATCGTCTGTTTTCAGTCCATCCAGAAAAAACAAGGTTTGTAACCTCCAAGTCTGCCTCAAAACACAAACCAAAGCACGTTAAGTGGCAATGTGTGGAAGATAGACTTCAAAAGTGCTCCTGAACTACACTGATATGCTAACACAGGGGGAGACTTGCTTATATAAAAGTACACCTGCATTGCAGAAATTTTCTATTCAAATTTTGAAACACGATATTTTTCATTCTTCAATGGAACTGCTTTTAGAGAGTGTAGTGATTGTAGTATTCTGCAGCAACTAGCACACACAAAAAAATAAACTATCATGTCTAGACACATGCTTTAACTTTTGGTCAGCCCTGAAGTAATCAGGCAGTTGGACTATGCACTCATTGTAGGTCCCTCTCAACTGAAAATATTCTATCCTAGACTTCATAATCAGGTCTGGGGCTGAGATAGTGGAGAGAGCAGTTTTTTATCATTATGTCTCTCAAAAAAACCCCAACACTGAATCATTTGACTTCAGCATGTATGTGAGACGAACTGGTGCATGGACTGGTGTCCTGCAAGGCAGGACAAAGCAAGTTGCTGTTATATTGTGCTGACTATAACAGTATGGATGCACATGTCCAAAATTCACTACCCAGAGATGTTAGAGCATTCTTCCTACTGACACACACAGCGAAGTTTGCTTGTCATGCTAACTAGGCTGCTCATGTTAGTTTACCATTTTGGTGGCATCTTTGAACTACCACATAAGGAAATAATCTAGGACCGGCAGCAGGAAATATCTGTGATCACCTCCTAGTATGCGAAGTTATTCCACTCTCCACTGGTAGTTTCCCTCCCTATCTTTTTCTGAAGACAGAATGGGCCTTTCAAATAAGATACCAAGATACATCGGGTCAAATTTAGCTTTGCAACCCATGGGTTTATACAATGGGTTTGTAGATATCTGTACAGGCTTTGGTTTCATACCAGCTTCAATGGTTGAGGTATTTGCTATCAAAAAAGGTATATGGTCACACAAATTTCTCTAAGCAGCCAGACTGTGACCACACCAAGGAGTCTAAATCCTTAACTGTGAATTTCTAAAAATCAGACCATGCAAGCTACATTATGTTCTCTTGCAAGTTTTAGAGCAATCTGCTTGTCCAGTGGCATTGAAAAGATGTAATCCTGAGCTAAATTGCCTGAATGTCTCAGTTAAGGTGGTATTCTGTCATTCAAACAGACGCTATTTGTCTGTCATCCTTGGGTAGTCAGGGAGGATGGGTAGCTATTGATATTGGACTGCTCTGAAACCTCCTTCATGATACAGTGATGGAGGAAAGTTGGTTAATGACAAAGTAAGAGTTTCTTTAGTATTATGGTTCCTTTTTGTGCAAGGATCTCACTTCAATAAACACATTTTAAAATAATCACCACCAGCTCACTGGTCAAGGACAAAGTGAATCTCCCAAGTCAATTTGACATAATTCTGTTTGATTTGAAGTTTATCTACTATTTGATAAATCATGGCCTGTCATCCTTCAGGGGTGGTTACAAGAAAAAGAGGTCCTGAGTGACAGACAATGCCATCTGTCCTTCACCCTCTCACATTCCAGGTTCTCTGGACTTTGAATTTAGATTTAAGTCCCTTCCCAGATGGTATCAAAAAGGCAAAATTTTTTTTTTCTCATTGTTGATAGGCAAAGTCCCAGAAAAGTAATACATTAAACCCTAACCTGTAGCTCCAGAAAAAAACAGGACTGGTAGTTGTTTGCAAAAGCCTGAATTAGAGACCAGTGACTTGAGATAAGATAGGCAATCAGCTCTGACTCTGCCACCGCAGACTTCTGGTCTACTTGCAAGAGAAGACATGTCATCGTTTCTCTTGACAGTCCCCAGGATTTCAGGGAGATTGCCTTGCAGTCACAGGAGAAAGAGGGAAATGAAACAGGACTCTTAAGGAAGAATAAAGGACATTAGGAGAGAAGGTCTTAGTTTTATTTTTAACAGAGGATCTACACCAGCTCTGAGTAAGGTTAGATAAGGTTGCATATGTCATCTCAAGATCCTTGGGCAGGGAGACTGTGGCATATTGGTGTAACAGATTTTGTTGTTGCATCGATCCCTTACATAAGGGTCTCATTGGTAGAAGAAGCCTCAATAAAAATCAGATTATTCTTTGCGTTGTTCAGTAGTTACTTAAACAACATAGTTTTTTTAATTAGAATTTCTGCCTAATCTGCCTATTCCTCATAGGAAAATGAATTGGCCATCTTACCACCTGAAACATGTTTTTCCAGACACTTTATGCAGAAAAAAGATCACATACTACATTAAATCCACAGCCTCTGTCAAGAAGAAAATGGATCACAGCTATACGTTCAACTTGGTGTTCAAACACTGAAGCAGTAGGATTGAGGTGGTCAGTCCACAGAACTGGTTTCTCAGGCACATTTCTGAGACTCACATTAACCTTTCAACAGACCACAGAAACGTGGATAGCAAGTGCCAAATGTGAGTTGCTAGCACCGCAGCTACTCAGAAGCTGCTATAGCAATCATCTGTGGCAGACTCTATTGTTGATGGCTAGCTAGGGAGGATGAGAGAAAGGTGCTAGTCCACAGACAGTTGTAAGCTGGGGAAAATCTCACTTGATATTATTTCTTTTCTGCAGCGTAAATTCACGTACAAGCATGTGTCATTAAAGAAATAATTATTCTGCTGCAGTTTCTCAGGAGGCTACAAAAAGACTTTGCACCCACTTCTAGTTATTAGAGATGGTATCTTATTCCACCATGGAGGAAAAACTGTTTCAGTAAGGATCTGCTCGTGCATAAATTTCACTTGCCAAGTTGTTTTTGACTGGCTGCAATGGTTGCTGTTCGCAAAAAAGTTCATCGACTGTCAGGGGTACCCAGAGAAATACAACACTGCTCATCAGTAGCCAGACCATTCCCTGGACTGGAACTAAAGTCAGCAGATGAAAGTGGTTATGAATCACAAAATGGTTTGGTGGAGAAGAGAAAAGGCAGAAGGGCTGTTCGAGGGATTTTCCCCTATTATGGTGCACAGTCCAAGTCACAGAGAGCATATGGGTCTTTACCTGGCTGTGTGGCCCCCCCTTTTCCAGACTGTTACCCTCCCTAGTCCAAGTCTGGGCTGCTTCTATCACCTCTGCTTATGTGATGGCTCTAGTTGAGCCATTTGACACCAAACCCACTGCACGTCACTTGATTTCTTAGTACCTACCTCAGCAGACACGAATTGGAAATTCTTCACAGGAGCGTTCTCCCTTCCTCCCCCAAATAAAACATCTCCTCCTGCTAATCCTGCTCCCTTTAATCCTGACACTATTCTGAACAGAAACATGGGAAGATGGTTATTGCAGTAAAGCCTTCTTTTCAGAGACAAATAAAACGAAAAGTTCAAAAGCCTCTTGCTTTTGGTCCCAACCTTCAGGCCAGTGTGCCAGGAGGTGTACGTATGTACATTTGTATTTTATACAGCCTTTCTTCTTCCTTCCCTCTAAAGTCCTCTAAAGACCACACAGTATGCAGCATTTGGAATTTTCTTTTCCTTTTTTTTTTTCCCCCTCTGGAGCTCATTCTAAAGTACTTCCACAGATATTTTTCTTGCTTTGTGTTGTATTTCCTCTGTAAGCCTTAAAAGACTTGGCAACACAACTTCCCTGGCTGGTATAAATACAGCCATAGATATTTTTAAATCACAAAAGCAAATCTTCCTAGCCCCCCTCCCTCCTCCCCAAAACCCATATCATGCAAGCATCTCTCTCCTTCTTCTGATGGAAGTAATTTCATTATTTTAAAAGCACTTATGCAACCAACAGAGGCAACACCATGTGTGTGTGCATACACAAGCCTCCTCAGGAGTCAATATGATTGTGCCCTCTCCCTACTTTCTCCTTTCTCTATCCTTTATCAATATTAATAATTTTCTTTTACATTTTAACCAGGTGCAGGTTGATATCCACTGTATCTACCTTAAACATAAGTTTCCAATATGCAGTGTTAAATCCAAGTAGATTGCTACCTTTGGTGGAAAGGGCACAGAGAATGCCCTGTTGATGACTTATAGAAATCCAGTTTAACCGTGGAAGTTGCTTCCTCTTAACAAAGCAATGATCCCCTGACCACTAGAATAACCCTACAGACCTCCAGGCCCTGTGTGTGCTCGGGGAATCTTCATTTATTGCAGTGGTTCCCCTTACTCTGTAGCAAACTAACTGCAGTGTGACTTCTCCCCAGAGTTTGGAAAAGGTGTTTATCGATTTTTGGTTTGTGACTGTTAGTGAGTGGGGAAAAGTTAGGGTGGGATTTTGTGGTTTTTTTGTTTGTTTGTTTCCTCTTTAATTAAAGGGCAATTATGCTTGCTGTTTCCCAGGTGTGAATTTAGAATCCCTTGCATGACATTGCTTCCTACTTGTCCATTAATTTTTTTTTCTGAAATCTGCTTCTACTAATACACTTCCAACTAAGAAAAGCAGTTACCCACACTACATAGGCCCTGAAGGCAGCATAAGGAGCAGCTAGAGACAATGTTGACATAAACAAAGTGAGACACACCTCCGATCACTGAACCAGGGTAGTCTGGACTGAAACAGTCATTCCAGATCCCATAACCAAGTATTGAAATGAGAGTATCTCAGACAATCCATTTTCCCTCTCATCTGCTGAAAAGTTAAGCATCCCAAGGCAGAAGAGATGCTGGTTTTGACCACTGTTTTTGTTACGCAATAAACATACCCAGTTTTGTGAAGGAAATTATTTGTACAGCCTTTCTTGTGGTATAAACAGTTGCACTTAAACGTACAGCTTAACAGGAATAGTGTGACAGGTGGAAAAGGGGACTGTGATATTCAACAATCCTACCTTTTTCTGATGGATATGGGGAGGAAGAACGCTGCTGTTCAAATGTCAACACCTCCTAATCAAAACTCCTGTCCCTGTAGAGCAGAAAGATCTAGGCCCGTGGTGACAACATTCAAAGAGGGCAAATAAAGGGCTGCACAATATATCTTAGCATCCAGTACTACTGGAGCTTCTTCAGACTAAGAAACTAAAAAGATCATCTGAAAATTCCAGAGATAGAAAATTAGGATTATACTAGGGTGTTAGAGAGGAAAAACTATTTATATAAGTATACTGATTCCTTGTGCAATTCCTGTTCTCAAGTGTGTTTAGAAGCAAGTTGCTGGAAGGGGTCTATAGAAGCCCCTAAAATCAAATCTCTCCTCTGCTTTGTGGACCTGCACAGCATAGAGTGTGATCCTCATCAATCAGCAGAGTGGTTGATGGAAGTGTGAGTTCCTCCAAGAGTGAGGCCCTTGGGCTAGCTGGTAGTTGCAGTAACCTTAAGAGTGAGAGAAGAGTTCGTGTCACAGTGGTCACTGAGCACACCCTAGCACACACGCTCCCCTGCCCATCTCATTATGAACTTTAATTTCCATTAAGTGTTAGCAAGTCCTGTTGCTGTCTGCTTTGCTGGCCTCAGAGTTTCTACTTCAGCCATATCTTCCCAGTACTGGTCTTTTTTTTTAATTGTTGTTTTGTATCCCCAAGTATCTGAACTTCCTCTCTTCCTCCAGACAGTTGTCCTACACCCATCATCTGTGTTCTGCATTTCCAGACACATCCTCTGAGCTGCATTGAAACATGTCTGAGACTCCCAAGCTCCAGAGCACCGGAGGAGGCAGGGAGAAACGAGGGGCAGAGTTCTCCCAATATTAGGCTTGTGTGAAAGGGTCAGCCTTAGGAGACCAAAACTCAAGTTTGACTATAAGCAGAGCCAGCACACAGCTATGGTGATGAATCACACATACTGGAGAGTGCTTTTCCCTCAAATGCATGTGGCTTCCCTGCTGCAGAAAGAGCCATGGCTGCAGAGGACAAAGGAGACTGTCAGTGGTTTAAAAGTCTTGCCATGCATCTGCTAACTTTTATTATTCAGCATGATTTCAAACAAGTATATTCTATTTCTATGGGAAACCATGGATTTTAATTTTTTTTGTAAGACAGATGGAAGAAAGTCTCTGTACACCTCTTCCTGTTCTCAGTGAAAGAAGTCAATAAACACTTTTAACCCTGTCAAGGAAGAAATAAAAGATATCTCAGAACAGTGATGTCACTGCAGCGTTTAAGTATAATTTACTTAGTTTCTTTACCTCAACTTATTTTTATTCAACTCAAACAATGCTTTCCATCCTTAGGGGAGTGAATTTAGTATTCAAGTTACCTTAAAAATACTACAGGAGACACCGACAGATTGTATAGTAACATCTTATTTTTCTTAACTCTTGCAGTCTCCAGCAATATTGCTTTGTTCATACATTTAGTCAACTGTACAAGTAACACTGAAAAGACAAGAACAAATAGATGAGCAAATATTACAGGAAGCAATTGTCAGCATGAGATAAACTCCATCTGGAGAAACATCAGCAGAAGATCTGTGATGGACCTGCAGACAAACAAACCTGTAGTAGTTATCAAACATCACAAACCTTTACCTGGACTCCCATAAAGGCAGCATGAATACAGTGCTACTCCTTGGGGCAAATTCCTTTAAGGAAAATGAGCAATACTGTGCTATTAGCTAATGGTACAGTATTGCTCATTTTCCACAGGCATACTTGGCAAGGGAAGATGAACTGTGGAATAAACATCAAGAGGAGTAAGAACTGGGAAAGCAATGGCAAAACAAATATAAAGAACTGCCTCCAGATGTTCGGGCAGATCCCCTTTTCCTCTGACCAGAGTGGTGGAACAAAACTGCAGCTGCTCCTGTGTCTGTTCAAGATTTATATTAAAAATGAAAGCATCAGCATTTGCCTGTCCTGCTTCAGGGTGTGCTAGAGTCACCCAGCCTCCAGCAGAACATAATCTGCACGTGGAGGTTAACATGGTTGAATCAATCTGATCATGGATGAAAATTCAGCTGCTATCGATTCCCCTCTTACACTGATTGCCCCTCCTGGGTCAGAATGGAAACCCATCCCATTGTTCAGTGAATATAGTATTCTGTTCACTACATCAATTATCCTGACCCTAGGGGGTCCAAAAGCCGCCCCACTCACCCATTTACAGTGACAGCTGTCATGCTAATGAATCCACATTGACATTATAATTAAACCATTACACAAAGGAGGCCTCGCTTTCAGCTGTACAGCCGACACACATAAGGCTACTTTGGGGAGGTTGCCTATTAGAAATGTAGTATAGTAAGATGAGGTATCCCTCAAGTTTTAGAAGATGAAAAATGCAGACAGAAGGTGCAAACTTAAGAGGGTTTAGAAAACAAGGACATCTCTTGAAGTGACTTTTGCTTTCCTCTTTAGGACAGCTTTTGCTGAAGAGGTAGTTTCATGACAGATGCCTGCTAAGTCCTTTTGGAGTACATCTTATAGAAGAAGGAGCACTTCAGGACAGTAACAAGCTTCACAAGCAAGGTCAGAAGCACAAAAACCCCACATCCTCTGCACTCACCCCACCTGAGCTAGAGATCTGACACTTCACAACCAGACCAAAGGAAAAAATTCAACCCGAATATACATCAGCTGATGTATGGGAATGACAGTTGTCCAAGAGGAAGTGGGGACTGCTGGGTACCACATTTGTTTTCTGGTTAGCTGAAGCCTTGCTCCATGGGGGCAATGCAACTGCACACAAGCCATAGTCCTCTCTGAGTTCTTTTACATGCAATGTACCCTTTTCAAGTTTGGCTGATGCTGACCAACAGTTTCACCTTTAAAAGGTTCTTTTGGTGTTTTTGTAGTAAGGGATTGGGTGGATACAGATAGCTTCCTGTCATACAAAGGGCTGTTGGCTGGAAGGGGAAAATATTGATATTTCAGGGGGAAAAAAATGTTCTTTTGCTCTGTTCTGTGAGTACAGATATTTCCAAGTAATATTTTACAGTTATACAGCAGCCTATTACATAAAATCTAATAGTCACTGAAATATTTTGTTCTAAAGAAGTATGAATTACATGTCCTCATCTAGATTTAGAATATAATCTACAGAAAGACAGTGTTATAAGGAGTGTGGAGGTGATCAATTTGATAGTTTGAAGTCACATAGTCTGTCCTTGGCAATACAAAAGAGTTCTCTACCTATGTTTAGTTTATCAGGAGTCTCTCACTAGAGTCTGAATACCAAAGTATTTAAAACTTGTTTGTTTGGGTTTTTTTTTAATACAGTGCATTAAAGTACAGGTATAAGCTACAGGATGTTATTCCATGTTGCCATTTGGGAGCAAATTCTCATATTTGAGTACTGAAAAAACACTCAGTACAATGCTTTATGTCAGGATTTCAAGTTTGGTAAATTTAAAGACATGGTTATTCTTCAACAAAAGAGATTACCTGAACTTACTCTGAGGCCTTTGTGAACATCCTGAAGTGATTTCAAATCTATTAGAATAAAGAGGAATCAATCTGTTCCTGGGACTATCTAGAGACTTCCACATCTATGCTGAAAATCTTTAGCAGAATTCAGCTTTCACCTAACCCAGGGATTGTTGGTTAAGCTATGAAGATTTGACCTCTCTGCCCTTCCGGGTCATTAAAAGCTGCCCAAAATGCACCCTGTTGGTTTCTAGTACTGGTGAAGGTCATATGGGTTCTGCTTATACCACGTTAAATATGTTCCCTTCAAAGTAAAACTCATGGCAGAGAGTCAGTTATCCACACCATCCCTGACAAAAAAAAAAAAGGTGGACTTTGAGTTCTTAATTACTCTGACAGAGAATAAATTCAAATTTAAAAATAAAAATCTAATCAGAAAACCTTTATTTTAGCTAGAAAATTCAGATGTTCTATAATAGATGGAGATTTTTCGGTTACTTTCCCTATTAAAAGACAGCACACTTTAGCACTTCCAATTGTTTTTTAGATTTACCTTTTCCACCTGATAGCCAGAATATTTCTTTCTTCCCTTCAGCCCCTCTCTACTAAAGATTACTCCATATCCTAAAGTGAGAAACAGAAAGGAACAGACATGTAAGGCAGATCACGGAGTTAACCACTCACAAGTTGGGAAGTGCCAGAACCCTGGGAACCTTAAATCAGCCCATAAGTGGTGAACATATTATACTGTCCTTAACTCTGTTACTTTGCACAGAACCCATGCAGTACACAAGGCACGTGCCCAGCTATGCAGCCACCATCAGTAGAAGAACAATGCTAAATTCTTATAAATCACAGGAATTACTGAGGAAGGACACACTGGGAATATCATGTGGCATCATGCAGTCTTCCGCACAAATGATCAGAAGAGTTAAAAGTCTTAAATCTCCCATTACCATATTAAGCCAGTCCAAAGCAAATATTTAGTACTGGAAGTGGATATAACCTGTTGAAGTTATGGGCAGTTGGACCCTGGTCAACAATTTCAGCAGCAGGTTACGCTTCTCGTCATACTTATACTGTTGCCACATGAACAGAATAAGATCCTAGAAATTTTTTTTTTTAAGTCAGCATAGTTACTTTGTCTTCCCTAGGGCTGTGCAAGTCTATAGAAGCTAAAGACTGCCTGTAATGTATGTTGTGTTATTCTGGTTTCCTAAACTGTACTTTGAATGATGGATGGGAGGCTGAAGCAGCTGATAACAATGCTAAATGGTGAGAGACCATATGCACCAGTGGCTCAGCTGAATTTGTGTAGCTGGCATAGAGCTGGGCTTGGGTTGAGAAACAGATGAAGTGTCCCGAGAGTGCGTCAGCCCTGGAGTCCTAGAAGCAGAGGGGTTTTATTGCAAAGCATCTTTCTCTTGGGGGATGGTGTGCAGGGAAAGAGTGTGACTTTGAAAAGCTATGAACATGATGACTTTTAACCGAGGATGCAATCAGTGTATCAAAAACTATAGTAATATCAAACGGATCAAAGCAATCAGATCAGCCTGCTCCTCTGTGAAAGGAAGGGGAAGGTGCACAGATAAAGAGGAAATCTGCTTTCACATTTTGTGCTACTTTCTTGTGCCCAGGACAGGTTCGCCTCTATGCTTCAGCAGGAGTTTAGATCTTTTTAAAGGATCTGATATTTTTACAGTGGGATTCTTCTCTTCCATGCTCTGCATACTGCATCTCAGGGAGCCCAGCTTTAGTCTTCTGAAGTCAGTCTTGCTTTGGTATATCTATGGGATCTGCTGTCCCTACCCTTTTGTGGAACAATTTGCTAAAATCATCTCAAATCCACAGAGCAGAACATTTATGTTTTTCCCATCAGAACCTTTTTACATGTGGATAAAACCCAGAACATTTTAGCCAAGATAAGTATTTGAAAGTGCTGGAATGCTGGCTAAAAAGAGTTTCCCCTCTGTATATTTAATAAATTGTGATGGTAGGAGAGACATCAGTGACCAAACACAGAGTTTATCTGTGAGATAGCTGGTCTCAGCTGATGCAAGACAACTTGAACTGAAAGGCAAAGTTAAATTCAAGGAAGACTTACTAGGACTCCAGGATAAGATACTCCAGGGAATAAATCTAAGCATGAATTTGTAGGCTTGCTTTTTGGTTCTTAATATTTTAAGAACTAACATTATTCAAACACAGCCTTTACTAATTCAGGGTGTTTACAGAATGGCCAAGACCTCTGGACGTTTCTGAACTACTACCAATCAATGATGTTTGGATTTGGGCATTCAGTCAAGACAGAGGTGGAGAAGGGAGCATAGAAGTCAGTAAGTCAAAACCCTCATTTTTGCATTTCAATATTTTTCCTCTATTTATCTATGTCAGTCCTAACAATGAAGAGAGCTGATTTTCAGTGCTCTGTCCCTTTTTACTGATGGGTCTCAAAGATCCCCCCAGTGTAACCCTTACTGGCTGAAATTTTACAAGATCCCCACAGCTCTTCAATTACCTTCGTTGGCCTGTCAAGACTCCAGCATCTCAAATTCAGTTAGCTGGTGTTTGGACCTCTGCCAAGGGCCAGCCTTTGCTCCTAATGACAGCCAGCTGAGGGGACACTGAGAGGGGCTGAATTCAATTTGCAGGCCCTCTAATCTGATTAAGGGAGCAGGGTTTTTATTTTCTCCAAAGTTTGCAGTAGCCAGGATGAATGATGGCCAAAGGATGAGCTGTCAACATCAACAAAGACTTGGAGACAAAAGAAAAAAAATGAGGGGGTATAAAAAAATTTTTTTTAGAAGAGAAATGAGTCTGCTGTGATTGACAGCACAGTGAGCTGTTGAGTGAATTGTTCAGGTGACAATGTTATGTTTGCAGAGTGTCACTCTGTGTGGGCTGTTAAAGCAGGAAAGGATCCAGCTACCAGGCAGATGTCAAATTCCAAGGGGAGCTTTTCTCTTTTTTTCTAAACAGATCCAGCGTCCAGTCTCTAATAAATATTGCACTGTTCTCCCATCCTGGTCTAAAATATGTAACATTTTCTGTTTTCTACTTCATGATACTCTATTACAACTACTCAACTGCAACAAAAACTTCTTCTATAGCCACACACACTCTAAATTTTTCAGTCTTCCACATCTGAGTGTTCTGTCCTCTTGAATGGACTTGAGCATCACTCGACTAAAGGCAGGTTTCTCTTCACATTAAAACACTCTCCTTAAGCATACAGGTCTTATTTTATTCACTTCATGATACAGTTATGGCAGTCTAACACCACTTTCTCACTATCCTTTTCTTAATGTTTGAACACCCACTCAGTTAATCTAAATTTTTCGTGTCACCAGAACATGAGCCCAGAGGAAGATGGTAGAGCTATGGTATTCTGCAGGCTCTGCTCTTCCTCTCTTCACACCTACTAATTCTGTAGATATTTATTTCTACTCACTTAAGTCAGATCTTGGGAACAATTATTTAAAGAAAAAGTCTTCTCTGATGAACAGGCACAGAGCAGGCTTAGAGACCAATCCAGTACAAAAGGCTCATAACACAACTCAGGAGATATTCATACACTCAAGATTTCCATTCAGAACTTTTTTGTGGTCTAGAGTCCATCCCATAAACCATGAGCAAAGTGAGTAGGTCTGGAGAAAAAGATTCTAGGGGAGAACCCTAATTCCAGATCTGACCCTGCAGTGTCACAGCATCCTTGGCTTGGATATTGGAGTAATACCAATATGATTCAAAGCCCTATAAAGGCCATGATGACTTTAGCTATCCATGGGAATCCCTGAGAAGGCTACATTTTTCAGAGGTAGCACTTCTGAAGCTTCCAGCTGGAAAGATAAGAGTCTGCCAACCCTTCATAATACCTCCAAGGCAACATCTTGGTTAGCAAGAAATCCAGCTCAGGTGACACGTAATGCCACCTTTTCTCATTACCCTGTAATATGCACCACAAAAATTCACTCTCATTCTGTTAAGGTGTCAACTCACACAGCAGTGTGAGGAGACAATTTTGGGTATCAGACTTGAGAAGAGAGTCTGAAGTGCCAGCAAGGTAGGAATCGAGACACCATCACCACACCTCCAGCTAAGAGTAGGAAGACAAGCAGATGGTCAGGCAGGTGGTGGTCATGTTCCAAGAGCTACGTGTCAGTCACAGGAGAAAGGGAACCCAACATCCCTCAGGCAAGCAGCACTCTGGTCTTGTAAAGGGACACAAAGCAGTTGCATCATTGCCTTAGTGTCTGAAGGTCTGAAACAAGGGGACTGACGTTCAGGTACCTTAAAGAGGCTTCAAAAAGAGAAACAAGCAGAAAAGCCAAGGAGTGTGTGATAGAGAAGGGACTGTTGCTGAAACCATAAAGAGGCAGAGAGAATTAAAACCAAAACAGTAATAGTTTTTCTCCTATTCTCCCACAGGCACTCCTCCCAGGAGATGTGCATAAGCCCCCTTTCTAGCAGGAGGCTCACTTTGCTAGCAGTTTTGACTCACTTGCCATCCTGAAACGCTTCAGCACACTTGCCTCAGGCAAGACTTCCCTTAACTTTATAATTTGGTGATGGAGAGCTGGTGAAGGAGTATCTCTTAGCCATGTACAGAGCTCTGAGGTCTCCTGTGCTCAAGAGTGGAGGCTTAGCATTTGGGAAGTAGCTTGTCATCTCATCAAGGATGTGCTCTCTGCCTCTGTCCATATTCAAAGCCTCTGCAAAAAAAAATTAATGCTCACAAATGTTCAGCTGGAATGTATTAGCTTGTCTGCAAAGATCCCTGATGGTCCCTTGCTCTAACCTCCCTCAGTTCTTACATTCAACTGGATTAGTCTGTCTCCACAGAACATCCCAAGGCTAAAGGGCCAAGTGAAATGCTTCTTGCAATTATTCTTTTTCCCTGTCTATCTGGGGTCTCCACGGAGCCAGACAGGAGAGCTGACAGCAGCTGCCTGTGTTGTGCCCTCTGCTTCCCTTGATAATGTTCTGGCAGAGAAGAATGAGAGCAGCCTGCAATAGGGTGAATAAGCAGAGAGGAAGAAGGAGACGGGAAGATGAAGCTCAGATGAATGAGGAAAGCGCATAGGAAAGGAGATACAGGAGCAAATGTGGACACACAGGCAGGAAGAGCAGCAGCTGAGAAGAACAATTTTGGAACAGGAGGTGTAAAGAGAAGCCACACTGGCTTTCTGGGGCCTAGAGTCAGCACAGAGGACGCCCTTAGCAGTCTAATAGCAATAACAGAGGTCTGACCTCTTCTAAGCTACATCTTGAGCTTATCTTGTGCAAGAACCGTGATTCTATTTTACTACTCTCAATATGCTGTAAATGTTACATGAGTAGGAAATTACAATGCAAATGTCCTGGTAGTGGAAAGGAAAGGCTGCAAAACCAAATACCCCAATGTCAGAAAGTGGCAGAATTAGTCACTGGTGTTTATGATAAATAACCCATGCTCTCTTAATATGAAAAAGTCATAATGCTTTCAAGAAAACAATATTCTTTATGTTGAGCATAGTACTATATGAGGATAAAATTCATAATGCCTTTCTTCACTTGCTGATGTCTTCTAATCTGAGCCTCACAATAGCCTGTACAATGAAACTGTCACCTGTGCTTGTTCTTTGCTTTACCTCTTTGTTGAGAATAAACTGACCGGTATGGATACCTTTCCTTTGTACTGGCATCCACCCATTCAAAAACATTAAACTACAGAACAGTATCAACCTATCAGTAATGCTACAAGTCAGATGCCAAGCATCCATTCCATATTCTAAATCTAACTTTGTAGTCTAATAAGACTCCAAAAAGCCAAGCCAATTCCACCAGACAACGAATGCACATGGAAAAGGTAAAAACACTGAACATCCTAAAAAGCCTACGGATGACAAAACTTCAAAAGATGCTGCATATGTTTACATCGTATTTGAGGTCATTAATGTAGTTACACCATGGGAACATTTGGCCCATTATTCATAATATCCAGAAGATGAAGAAGAGTAACACACTTATTTGAAACCCTTGTCAAAATGAAAAATTAATTATCCCCCAAAGATTCTCTGTCAAACTGTCTCTCTCTATTTGCTACACAAGGGTAATATCAGCAAAACAGCTCTGCAACTCCATGCTACCAGCAAGTATATTATGTTATGTACAAGTAACGAATGCAGAAGGAGCCAAGTCAGGAATTCTGTTATGAGGAACAGTTTAATCAGAAAATGCCTACTCCTAAACCAAACCTATTTTAGAAGGGTATGGAAAAAGCATCAGGCTTTTTGAGCGTGGCTGTCTGAACTCAAGGGAAAAGTTTCTGATGGGCAGGAAGGGCCATCACAAAACCACAGGATGGTCCAACAGCCTGGACACTCTGCCAGCTGGGGGAAGTCTAGGCTCTGCTTTGGGTAAAAGCAACAAAAATCTATGCTGAAAGAAAGAGCTGTGCGGTCATTGGCTGTTTTGTATTCCTGCTGCCTCCACAAACAGTCCAGAGACACTCCAGGGAAACAGAAACCAAGGACAGGGACTTCCACATCTGAAAAATTACTGAGGGATGGTACAATCATTTCATGTCCATCTCTTTCCTCAACCAGGAAAGCAACAGCAGCTCAAGCAGGACTCGCACACCTCCAACACTACTTTGACCCCTTTTTCAAAAGGATGGACAAGGAAAACTAAACAGAGCACTTTGGTAGAAGGCACAGATGACAAGAGAGTGACCGTCTGTCCAGACTACACCAGAAATATTAATTCTGTTTCCAAGTCTTCCTCAACCAAAGACCTACAGTTTCCATTTGCCCAGGTATTTGCTTTCTCCCCTGCCAAGCACTAACCCTGACACAGAAAGAGCAAAGTCCCAAGCGCCTGTTAAAGGCCCCAGTCTACCAAACCTAGAGCATAGCTAGAGTGGAGAAAGACCCCTGGCTTTTTTCACTTGCGCCACATTATCACAGAAAGGTGGATTAGAAGTTATCTCAGTTCTGCTTTCTTTCAGAACTCCTTGGCAACACAGCCACCAAGATATAAATATGCACACACAAAAATTTGCAGCAGGCATATGTGCACGCACACACACAAGCCAATAGGCAAAAGCATTTGGAGGCATGGGGCAGATATGGTCAGGAAGGCAAAGGACTTCTCAAAATTCTGGGAACAGGCAGAAAATAAGGGGAAATTTTTATCCTCTTCTTGAAATTTAGCTTTTTTAAGGATTAAAAAAGAAAAAAGCCACCTTAGAAAATATACAACTTCCTAGTTATCCTAACTACCACCAGCAAGCTTCACACAGATTGCAAGGGGCCAGCAACAGTTTCAGGCCTATATAACTTAAATGAAGAAGACCCAATTCTGACCAAAGTAAGGTTGACAAAGGACCAACTTAACCCGAATATTCAATAGCAGAATGTTTAAAGGGCTGTAGGCAAGAGAGCTTTGCATTCCTGAGGGTAGCAGGCAAGTAGCATTTCATGGACCATTTATTACTTTTCTACACCTTGGGTGGCCATTAGCACTTGCACTAAGTCAGGGCCAATGAGAATAACACATTGGTATTATCATTTACATTCAGCTATGGTAACAGCACAGTAGAACAACATACACCAGGCATGCATGCAATATACCACAGGTATCTGGTGCAAGCAGGACCCCAACAAATACACTGCTGTCACTCATTACTCTCTTACCCAAAAGTGGCAAATGAACCACCACACCAAGTCCCTGCTTGTGACAGGTGACAGCTTTCACCTCAGTATCCAGCTTCAGAGTCCCAAAAGCTGCTCTCAGCAAAGGCCAAAACAAAGGCTGGTCACCATAAGATTCTTACAGCCTTGTTTTCTTCCTGGCCAGCTCTTGCACAAGGAGGGCCCTTCCCTCCTCTTTGGGTCAGAGTTTTTCCTACAGGTGATGATGACACCTGGAGCAGATACTCCTTCTCCTGAGTCAGGTGGGACAGGGATTTGGCATAGCATTTTTGTATATCCTGGCTCACAGTTCTTGTCCCCAAACACAGAGGGATCTCTATTTGCTTCCTAATAAGCAGCACTAGGTTGGGAGAAGGGGCAGTCATGTCAAAAAACAATAATGGAAAGGTTTTTGGGTTCGTGCAAGATCTTTCCTTGCAGTCAACAGCAAGGGATTGTTTAGCAGCTCCTTTTATATCTCTTTCTTTCTTTCTGTGTGTGCAAACTGTTTGTATATTGAATGTTGTGCGATAAGATGAAGAAATATTTATTCTGAGATGTCTATATTAACTGTTCTTAAGAAATGAACACAGCTAATTGTGATCCAGGCTCTGGAAACCTTTCTGTAACTCAGCTTTATCATTGCAAGAAGTATTTCTGAAGTCCACATGGCTCCTGTAGTCTTCAAGGAAAGATAAATATGTGAGTTTGCAGTGGAATATGAGAGTACTGCAAGTGAAAGACGTTCATCAAGAAACCCAGGTTCCAGGAGGGTAGAGATAGGGAAAATATCACCGATTACTGTCAGAGCTTTTTAGAGAGAAAAATTTCAAACAGAACCAAATTTATTGTGAAGCACAGAGACCCTTTGTCCATCACTTGGAAAAATGTACAAGTCCCTGAATTTCCCTGCTATATGATTTCTTTTCTTTCTTCAACTTTAGAAACCTTCATCACTTATATTCATTCCAAAATTGAATCCAGGTATTAATATTGACTTTTGATTTCATAGGAAAGAGGACAATTCTTTGGGAAAAAAATCATTACAATTTTCACCTTGACACATTCCTTTCCCTGTCCATCTAGCCATGCCAGGGTTATATGTATCTACTCCTGGATGTCTTTTAGGCAGCCTTTCAGACCGTCATCCATCTCTTCTGAAATATCTCCTGAACTGCCATTTCAAAATGCTATTACTTCCCTCTAACATGTCTCTTTCTGGTCCTCCTGGGCCCCAGGGTCCCAGTCAACATCTGTCTGGATGAGCTGCTCTACATTTGCTTTCAGTTTGTTTTGTAGGAGCTGATATCCTGCAGAGTTGATACTTCATCATGAAAGAAGATCAGACTCTTTCCCCAACATGAGTCTTCATTAATGAATTGCTGTATCATGGTCCTTTTATGTTTAATCTCCTCAATTAGTTCAAATAATGAATTTAGTGCCAGAAAAGTTTACAAAGGAATATCATTTTAAATAAATATTCACTAAGTAAGTAGTCACTAAGTGCACTCAAAACCTGCATGTGCTCACCCCATCAGGTTACAGCCAAAGAGCTATACAGAGATGTGACTATAGTTGCTGCCACTATTTCTGTGCTACACAAGGGAAAAAAGGGCTCTGGGCTTTGGGAAATCCCTGGTTGTTATTTGGACGTGCTCTGCTATAGTCACAGAAATCTTCTGGTATTAATATCCAGGCATTTGTAAAGATCTGTTAACAGTTCGTTCCTAGGAATGAACTCGATATTACTAGAGCACATTTAAATCTCATCTTCCTTAAAACTCTCATAAAAAGCAGAATACATTTTCATGATTATCTACAAAAGCAGAATTATTTGTATAAATTACGTACTACCAATTTTTCTTAAAATAGCAATTACTGACAAAGTGGTGCATTTTATTTCTGTGTTTTGTACACAGACCTTGGAGGTAAGCCATTTTCAACGGCATGCTTTCCTTACAAACCTGGCTTAAGTGACAATGAATACTTTTAGGAAATATTCTTTGTTCACTTAAACAGTTCATCTTCCAAAAACTCTGAAATCACATAGTATTTCAGATGATGTTCATTCCATGGTATTAATTTAAGTCACACTGGCCTTTCTGTAGGTTTTTCCTTTGATTATTTTTTTTACCTAGAAAAGCAGATAATTACATAAATTTTTAACATAAGGTTTCAACAAAGGAGCTAACATTTCCAGTTTTAACATCTTCTTTGAACAGTTAAAATGTTTTCCCTTAAGGGAATCAGGATTAATACTCTGAGACTTCTTTCAAGGGAAAAAACCAGCAACAAATAAAATGAAATAGGGAAAAAAATGTTTTGATACTTTTTACTCTTGTCTCCTAGACTAATGCTGGAAAACCACAAGAAGGTAAGGGAAAGAAGAACTTACCACAGTCTAAATTGTCTTCATTTTCCTATGGGGCAAAAGAGAAAGCCACCTTGGGATTTTCCTAATGAAAACTCCTGTTTTTACAGTAAGTTCTACTAGGTCTAGTTCAGGGTAGGGTCTCTATATCTCATTATTACTATTTTGAATATTAAATGTCTCCAAAAGCGACCCATTGGATAACTTTCTATGTGTGGCAAGATCTCCCTAACCACTGAAGAAAGTTTGAATTTCTTCATATTCTGTAGACCTGCACTCACTCACAGGTTTGACCTGTTCTTTTCAAATAGAATTCAATTTTTTTCTAAGGAATTTTTAGAAATACGTTTTAAATCTCATGCTGTAACACAGAGCATTGAGGCCTTGACCCTATAAAACACTCCCCCTATGAGAGAGAGGATGTAGAGTCCCCTAGTACCTCGGTGGGACATCTGGGTCCTTCAGAAGGGCCCTGCTCAGGCATCCATACATAAGAGCAAGAATCAGGACACAGATCTTACATCCTTAAAGTTAAAAGTCTGAAAAGTATGGATTCAGAAGCAACCCAAAACCTATCTCAGTAATACCATGGATTTTAAAGGTAGCCCTTAGCCTGTGGGTTTACTTGATTTTTATTGAAATTCTAAGGCCAAAAACATTAAGAAGCCCACTTGCTGTCTCCTAAACAATCCTCTCAGCCTTGGAGGAAAGGTCAAGGTTATTATCCCTTGTAATCCATCATGAGAAATTTTCAGATATCAGCAATGACGTTTTGGTCATTTTTTGCACCACCTCAAGCCCTACGACTGCATTCCAGGCAAGGACAGCAAATAAACTCCTTAGTCGGAATCCTTGCCACCTGGGTCAGGAAAGGCACTTACTCCTATATACAAACATACACACACACATATATATATACATACATATAAAAGAGAGGGCAAGACAATTTCTCATCAGCTCTCAGAAGAAAGCTCTTTCGTGATGAAATTTTTACTTAAGAAATGCTCCTAAATCAATTGCTCCCAGGCGAGAAGGGGAGGAGGGAGGACGAGGAGGGCTGCATTTTTCCTGATCAGCAGTTTTCCATTGCCCTTCCCTCCCTCCTTCCCTCTCCATCAGCAGGTTGCAGGTGGGGTCTGTGATCAAAAAAAGAAGCTGACTCCATGACAGGGCACCTCAGGGTGCTTGAACGGGCAGTGGGGCTTTGGCTGGCAATGCCAAAACATGTAGTCCTGGTCCCTTCTCACTGCATTGCCTTCCAGCAGAATGAGAGCAGGGCTCCCATATCAGTTTAGCATACCAGAGACTTAGAGGGGCTTACCAGGCTGCTCTGTTTAGGGGATAAAAGATGGGAGCTTGGCAGGAATAAACATGTCACTCGGGGAGCCTGCTCTGCGGGGCCTGATTTCCCTCTCGCGTCAGCTCACTGCTGGCGCAGCTCCCCAGATGCCGCAGCACTAATCCTGATTTATGCTGAGTTAGTTTCAGCTGGCACAGGACCAGCCGCTGAGTAGCCCCCAGGCCTCAGTGAGCAGACCCCTGGCACTTTCTGTCAGTGGGGTGGCTTATGGTGGCTGCACCATCCCTGAGGTGCATGCTGTCTTGAGAAGCAAGAGGAGGCTTACCTGCCTTCCTGATGGGTGTATTGGGAGAACTAGGTCATTTATTTATGGCTGCTCTGAGATATCAGAATGTCGAGCTCGCCTTTAGCAATAGGTTTGCTTTCAAGTCACTAACTTTCCATTTAAAAAGAGAATGCTGTTCCCATATTGATTCTCATATATTTCTTGGCTTTTTGGTCTTTCCCTAAAGATAAAAGTTGGGGGAAAATATCCCCTAGACTTTACAAAATGTCTTAGTGGGCTTTCCAAAGATGCCTGCTCAACAGGGCTAGTTGTCCTTCACCACCAGCTTGGGATAGCTGAGCACACATAAACCCTTCATCCCACCATCTCCAGTGCCCAGTGCACACATCAGCGTCTCCCCCAGACCTCAATGGGAAATCCATCAAGAGCAAAGCCCTCCTGGAGTTTTTTTTGAAGGTAAGTTATCACTCCTACCCTTCCCCGCCCCTTCCCTCTGCTCAGTCATGGCAGCATGATTCGGCTTGAGCCCACACTCCCGAAGAAATTTCAGGGTCCCTCACAGATGTTTGGTAACACATCAACAGCACAGCCCAACACAATGTAATGAAATTCCCTCCCAATCTCCCTCAGACATTACCTAATTGATAAAGTGGCTGCCCCGCGCCACAGCAGCTCCCTCCCCAGCTCGTGCGACACAGCCGGGTTCTGTTCCCTCTCGCCATGACATCATGCCAGCACTCGCCGCCCATGCATCATGCTGCCTGCAAGCTTCCTCTTCCATCCCAGATAAACACAGCTGAGACAAACTCCCTCAGCAATACAAGAAAAAAAAAAAAGAATTAAAAAACTTCCTAAACTTTCTGAAGCTCCTGCCCTGGGCCCTTGCTCCTGGGTTGTGGTGAGAGCTGCTGGCTGGGGGCTTCAATGTGGAGCCTATTGGCAGTGGCCTCTCACTGGCAAAATCCAGAGAGGGAAATGACTCAAAAATGCAGAGAAGGGAAAAGACTCAGAAAAGCAGAGGTTTCTGCTATAACCTCCAGACACAAATACCAAAGTTACTCTCATTTATACAAGCGTGCATGCATAGGCGGAGTTTGCATGGGGTCAAGTACGAGACCAAATGAGAAAATCAGGCTCAAACTGACAAAAACCTGGCATAACTTGGTTGTCAGTGCTGTAGCTAAGTTTG
This sequence comes from Manacus vitellinus, assembly GCF_001715985.3. Taxonomy (NCBI): domain Eukaryota; kingdom Metazoa; phylum Chordata; class Aves; order Passeriformes; family Pipridae; genus Manacus; species Manacus vitellinus. Next base: position 8,711,612 of record NW_021940535.1, on the reverse strand, counting down.
CACTAAGTTTGGTCTCCTATGTACTGGACAGAACTGAAAAACAAGGTTGTATGTAGAAGAACATCTGTGCAAGAAGGTTTAGCAGCAAAAGAGCCATTTTCTTTTTTCGTTAGTAGCTTTTAGTTTGAGACTTCCTCCCAACACTGCCTCCCTCAATATATAGTCAACAATGTCTTTTTGCAGTGTGATCTTACCTGTGAAGGTAAAGGTGAAAAGGTGAATTCAGTTATCCTTCACTGCCTAGTCTACAGATCTGTCATGAAGAAGATAGCTCTGAATTCCCTATCATCCTTAACATTCTCATCCACAGCGGGTCTTAGCAAAGATTTCACACAAATATGATTTCTGAAACTTACAATTATATATTGACCAAAATTATCTATAAAATCCTGTGCAACTTAACAAATAAGATCAGAATAAAATGGATCCAAATATCTGAAAAGGTTTTTTCTAGATTATATAGTTTACAAAAGGAATTTTAATTATTTTTAAAAAAATTGGTTTCCATTCAAAATAAAAATTTTATTTCAAAATCACTTTTTCAAGTATAAAAGAATGCTCCCCAGAATATTGCAATATAACCCAAAATCCTGTACTGGTGCACATGCATGTGCACACACACACACACACGCACACATATAAGCACACAGAGAGAGACACAGAGAAAATGAGAACCCACAAAGAACATTATCTCCATTTACTTTAAGTTAAAGCTAATCCTGAACAATTTTTCCTTTTGGTTTCTTAGTTAAGATATCAAACCAAAAAATATAGAGATCAGCTATTAACTCCTGATGCTTATACACAATATCCTTTACCTCCTGCCATGGTGAAAACCTCTCAAGGACAGTCAAGGTTCTGAGGGCTAAATTGGTGTCTATGAAACACAGGAAATTTAAAAGAGTGACAGAGGTTCTCTTCTGTTAATGCCTGTCATGTAATTAATGTTCATGCATTAACTACAGGCATTAATTGCTACACACATAATAGAGGACACATTGGGATTTTGTAGAATGTTTAAAGAAAGGGTTGTTCAGTGCCGTAACATTCCTCATCTCGCCATTTCTCTGGCTCCAGAGATTGAAGCAGTTTTCCATCCAGGACTAGGTTGCCAGTACTTCTCTTGCCTTCTTACAAGAACAAAAAATGGAGCCAGAGCTCAGGGTTGGGTTGCTGCAGGCAGTAGCTGGGAACATGCACATGAGCAACATTTTCCTCCTTAATAAATCCTTTCTAACCAGGGGAAAATGTTTAGCTGCAGATGTGGTGTGGGTTGTTCTGAAGCACGACAGCACGACCTGTTTACCCTCAGCCATGCCCACTGGGGGCCACCCTGAAAGTCTGCGAAGCCCCCTAATATGGAAGCACCAAAAGGAAGAGCACCACATCTGCTTGCATCCTAAATCCCTTGGCGTTTTTCTCTTCCTCTGCAAGAACTCGGAACAAATCAGATAGATACAAACAAGATTTTATTTTCCTCCTTTCTCTCTCACTCATGGAGAACATGCCCATAACTCCACCAATTATAAACAAGCCCACAGCTAATCTTCCCACTCCTTGGGACAGTTTGTTGAAATTAGTGAAAGGATGCAGACATTGCGCAGACTGCTCGATAAGAGTTATAAGCACTGGTTTGTTATTATTAAAGAGAGGGAGCATAACTTTGCTGTCTCCAATGATTTTAAAACACAACATTCTCCCTCACAGCTATCTCCCTACCTACTCTATTTACATTAAATATATGCATGAGTAAGCGTGGGGATGTGTATATGGAAGGAAAATAAATGGCTTCCAAGGGTAGGGTGTTTTGTTTATTGTATATTTTTTTGAGGATGAGGCAATATAAACCACAAAATCAAAAATGGGAACAACTCAGAAAGCACCACCAGAACACAAAAAAAACTCCCAAACAAACAGCATAGCCTATGGGTATGGGCAGTTTATTTTCTTTGAAATATCAACACAGATAGCAATAAGGAAACACAGGTATCCATTAACAACATGCATCTAGGATGACCTGAGCTTCATGTAATGAATGATATGGGTAATATTACCTCAACTCTTCTCAGATGCCTCTGATGCTAAAATCAGCCCACTAGTTTATTGATAGTTTAACTCAAACACTAGCTTAAAGGTAACACCAGCAGCAGAGTATCACCAGTGCTGCTTTAGGATTGAGAAATTAATATCTGTTCAGGCAGGTGCCCCACTGCACCCCACTGCACTCCGTTACCTAGGGCACTACCAACGCAAACGATGGCTGCTGAGTATCTGAGCACTGCTGTGATCCATTTTCTGCAGCTGTCTGGAGTGAGGTACATGACATGTATTTAGCCTGCAGCTGCTCTGAGGCAGACCAAGAGACTGTCTCCATATTTTGTATCAACCCAAGCGCCGCAGGATCTCTGAGCAAGGCTCCTTGGAGCTGTGGTAACAGAGATAACAGGCTGTCGTCATCTCTGTCGGCTAGAATAGATGTAAGTGGAAAAATCCTTCGGCTAATGTTGATCTGGCACTTACTGAATATGCAGGGAAGGTAGAAAGATGGAGAGCAGTGACTAACAACGGGGGGAGATAAAAGTAGGATTTTCCATATCTGATTTCACAGACTCTTGATGGCTTTTTTCTTTCCCATTGGCCTGTCAGTGACTTTGCTACATTTATTTATACTCCAAAGAGGCAACTTACTGCTGCCACTTGTTCTTCTACCAAACAGCACCTAAAAAGGAACTTCGTGCTGTCATTAAAATTACTGTTGAATTAAGCACCAATTCATTAAAATGGCTTTATTAACTATGTTATGTTTTTGAAAATAACTTTGGGCATAGATTATACCAATTTAGTTTTAGGTAAATTCAATTCCAATGCTAACTGCAGTGCAGTTGAACTTACAAAAATCGATCTGTAAAGTGAAAATGATATAACGATGTTAAGTTTTAAGAAGACTGTATCTGAATGGCAAAAGATTTGGAGTGAAAATCAAGCAATAACTTGTCTGCCTTCAAAATCCAGAATTTATAATTAATGGAGTGTGTGTAGATCTGTAACGGCTGTTATTTCTTAAGACGTATAAAATTACCGAAAAATGCATATCATTCTGTCCACAAGATCAGTTGCAAAAATATTGCAGTGCAGTCTTTACAACCACAAACTTCTGTGTGGTTTTTGCTGGTATGGCAGAGTGGGAGCTGGACCACAAGCACTGTGCACCTCACTGCACACCTCGATGCAACACAAACCAGTAACACAGTATTTCTTATTGTGTCACTCAGTAAAATTATTATTTTGTTGTTAATATTTGCTTGCTTTTTGAAAGGTATACATGAAAACAATGTAATCTGAATTTTATAGAATTTGACTTCTTATATATTTAAAAGATTTTGGCTAGTACCGGATATTAATTCTGAACATTCTGAAAACCCATGCAGATTATCTAGCAATGAAGTACATGAATCCTACCACAGTTCCTGAGATTTCACTTAATGAGCTGCTTCTTAGTTATTTGTTTGTTTATTCATTTGTTTATCATTTTGCATATTCTAGAGTATTTCTTTAACACGGGCAGGACAGTTTGGGTCAACTCCTGTACCCTGTTTAGAGATCATGACTATAGCCTTTGGTATGTACTGATACCACAGAAATACATGCAGGTGCATGCACACATATATGTACTTGCGTACACACATACTGTGAGCATATACATACAGATTCCCATGCATCATCTGTTTTAATTTGCAATATTAAAACAATTTAGGAAACAAAGGAAGAATGTAATATACTACTTCCTTCTGTGGAAAATAAGCTACAAAAAAGATTTTTTTTTTTCAAATTTGCTGTAGTGCTGGTTACTTGCAAGTGTTATCATCTCACAGAACTATAACTGGTGATATACCTTCAGCATAGCATACTTGCTAACCTTGTCACTTTTGTATGCCATGCAGTCATGTGTTTGTAATCAGAGGTCCATGGAGCTGGCCAGAAAATCACCCTGTTTCCAGCTGTTCTGTCCTTCTACCAGCATCACATTTGGAGAGCAAACTGTAAATAATAAGGAGTTGATGAAGCTTCCATAGCTAGCAAATTTCTGACTTCAAAAGCTTTTCTGCTTCTGAAGTTAATGGTTGACTTCCCTCTGGGTTCACTTTTCATGTTTTTACTATATGCCGTTCTAGAGCATTAATAACTATCGGTGTTTGTGGCTATCCTACAGAGACTGAGAAACATATGACCATTCTTCATGGTTCAGTCGCAGATCACAAGTGTGTTCACAATAAAGAGCTAAATGAGCGCTTCAGAGCAATGCTTTTTATGTTACAAAAACACTCTCAGGTTTAGAAGATGCAGGAAACCTTCTTTTTCAAGAATTGCTGGAGATTTCTGGATGTTTCTGGACATTTGAGATGAATGCATCCAGAATCTGTGATAATCAAGCCCTTTCAGGTAAGAATAACCTCTTCAGCATTTAAGCTCTGGAGTTAAACTTATGGGAGCTGATGGACCTTCTCTGTGAATAACTGCTGCACTCAATTGGACACACACACCTGAGCTGGCAATGAGGCAGCACCCAACAGTTACATCTCTTTCTTTGCTGCAAGCCATGAAGACTTTGAGGTTAAAGAAGAAGGTGGGTAGCAAAGAGTTTGAAGATTATTGGGGATGGTGTTGAAAGATGATTCTCTCTAGGAAAGGAGCATTTTGTAGTCAGGAATAATGTAGCCCACTATTTAAACTGATGCAGAGTCACTAGATCCATTCACTTCAGATTCAAGTATCAAGCACTATTTTTAAACAACTACATCCCTAAAGAAGAAAGCAACAAATTTTTTTTTGAGTTCTAAGTAATGAGAAAACACTAAGCAAGTATTCCACTTCAGAGTTACAGAGTACAAAACATGACCACGTCACAGAATCAGAACCACTCAGGTCTGCCCCTGCAGCTGAAGCAGGGTCACCTACAGCAAGTTGCTCAGGATTGTACCCAGTTGGGCTTGAATATCTCCAAGAATGGAGACTCTACCACCTCCCTGGTCAACCTATGCCAGTAGTAGGTCACTCTCACTGTGAAAAAGTGTTTCCTGATGTTCAGACAGAGTCTCCTGTGTTTCAGTGTGTGCCCATTGCCTCTGGTCCTGTCACTGGGCACCACTGAAAAGAGCCTTCTTCATTCCTTCCTGCCAGGTATTTATACACATCAATGGGAACCCTCAAGCTGACTCATCAATGAGGACAGTGTAGAGAGAGGTACCACATGGAGAGCTGACATTCCCCACACTGAATTCAGTGGCCAAGGTCTTGCTCATGGACACCAGAAGCTAATCAAAAGTAAATCCATTATGGAAACCAGACTCTCATCATTGTTTGATCTTTGATGTAGAGCAGCAAAGGGACAAATGCAAATAAAAATCTCACTCTGCAATATTCTTAAAATGGACACAGCCTTTATAGCTGAGATCACCTATGAACCAAGATGTGGGTTAGCACTGCAGGCACGAAAGTGGAGGAACTCAGTCCCTACCCTGAAATCTTACTACCAAATGATCAAGTTAGTTCAGCTTTTGAGCTGACATCTCATAAATGCTTGCTTCTTTTTCTGTGATAAACAAATAACCTTTTTCTCCTTTGTTTTCTGGTCTCTCTGATCTTAACACCACATCCAAGCATGTCAAATGCCCAGGTGAATATGTTTACATGCTGGTGATTCAGCCCAGATCTGAGCATGAAGCCTGTCTCAGCAGTTCTTCTAGAACATATTTTGAAACTATTTACCAAGCTGAGTCTCTGATTTTTTTTTCTTCTTCCTCACATCAGCCTGTGTTTACACAAAGAATTTCAGCAGTTAATATAGAAAATCTACATATTTACAACTCTAAACCAATTTGGACAAACGGCATAACAAATTCTTTCCAGTTTGCTGTTTTCTTACTCATTTGCAATTCTGCCCACAGAATCCTTCCCACAAAGATGTGGTGTCATCCCCTTGCTTATATTATGCATGCATATAAATGTTAGTAAAAATAATTTAGGCAAATATTTTATTATTGCATTGCTCAAGATAAAACAGAGTGAGAAAGAAAAGGAGGTTATCAAGCCTAATCAATCATCAACATTTAAAGATAGTTATTTTCAAGACTCTGGGGAAATATTAGCTAAGTTGTTTAGAGTTGTTTAGTGTCAAGATCATGGATTCAATCCCTGTACAGGCCATCACTTAAGAGTTGGACTTGATGATACTTGTGGGTCCCTTCCAATTCAGAATATTCTGTGATGCTGTGACCAGCTGGCTGGGTTCCAGTTTGGCACCACAGATCTCTATATGTGGCTCAACTCCATTGCCCCTGTATGGGCAACCCACTGACATGTCCCACGACACCTGGGACCTTGGCACAAGGCTGGCAGATAGAAAAGTATGGGACACCCAAGCCAAGCAACCAGCAGATGAAACCCAGAAGTGGTGCCCTGGGAATATATCAAACAGTGTGCACACATCTACAGGTGAAAAACTAAATCAAGGCTGGCAGTCCAGCAAATGCCCATAGTCAGGCAATGTGAACAAGGAATTTATCTCCTCACATTCAACAAGTGGTCTTAAAGAAAACACTCTTTGGTGTGTATCCTGTTACTTGAGCACATTAAATGATTTAAATTCAAACCATGAAATTTTAGGTTGATATAGGTGGAGATTATATTTCAGTAGTTTCTACATTTGCTTTCCACTCTGTATGAAAGTGTTAAATAGTGAGTGAGATAGGTACCAAGCAAATACCTCTCACAAACTATTCCACATGTAGGTGAGTGCCAGTTCCCAAAAAATCTATGTGCTTTATACACAGTGGAACATGGCCAAGGGACCAAAGTAGAGAAAACTTTCCCCAGGTATGTCCTGGCTGGGCAGCCCAGCTGGGGTAACTGCTCTGCATGCCTGCATCCCTTCTGGTTACAATGATCATTCTAACCATTCTGAGATAAAAACCCAACAGTGCCATGAGATTTCATTTTCTTCTGACTAAAAAAGGAAAAAAGAAAAAAAAAAAAGAGAATATTTTCATCAGAAAGAAATAACTTTCAAGCATTTTTAAGAGAGAAAAATGAAAATATATAAATTAATCTTCATGAAACGATAGTTGTTTTCAGCTTTTTACTCAATAGTCAAAAGCCATAATCCAAAATAAAACAAAGAAAATTGCTCACAGAACCATTTTAAATTTAGAGTAAATTAAATTAAATTACCTTTTGATTTAACTAAATTGGATGCATCTTCTAAAAATGGAAACAGAAATTTGACCACAATTACAGGCAAGCTATTGGTGGTAAACATGGCTTCCAAAGATGTTTGGGAATCAGATATCTACAAAGTTTTGTATTCAAATCTGTGTCAGAGCAACAAGCTCTGACCTTGATAAGACTCACTTAGGATCCTATCTGTTCAAGACAGTCTTTTAAATACAAAGGTGAGAAAGAACAGAAGCAGAAAGTGGAAGAAACAACCCTACATATTTTGTTGAGTAGGTCACCTTCCAAAAGTTTGCAGTTCCTCTCTGTCCACTCGAAAAAAAAATTTACACAAGAAAATGTAAATAGGAGGTCTCATGTTGACTTTTGTGGGGAAAAGTGTACATAACAATAGATGACAAGATCTGATAGTATACGATGCTGTCAGCAGACATTTCCAGCTCTGAAGAGGTACATCTCACAGTGACAGAGCACACATTTACAAGTTACAAACAGCTGTGAGTATATCTATTTCACATACAACAGAAGACTCGCACTTCAAGACACTCTGTCAGACTAAAGCAGATGTTCTAATGAAAGTATATTTATTCAAATAATATTTTTGAGTATCCTGCCACACCTTTGCCCAGCATCATTTATACAAGAAACATGACTAAATTTATATAGCAGTTATTGCTACATAAGCATGTCATGCATTCTGCACATAGGTGGCCTAAAACATTGATGCATTAAGGCAGATTTCCTGCCTAGCTGCCATTGCATGTGACAAGACAAAAATAAAACCATAGACCTCTTGTAAACTTTAATCACCATATTAACACCCATGAGAAAAGCTTTGGGTGATCCCAATCTTGTTTAAGAGTGTTCAGCTGTAGATACTTACAGGCTGTTCTGCCCCTGCTGATTGCTCATTATCCAAAATTAGCTCTCAGAACAGTCTTTGCCATAGCATCTGGCAAAGTGGAAACTGGACCTGTTTTCAAGAGCTTTTGACATTCTCAGGACCTCCTCTCTTCCAGGAATGCATGCCTTCACAGAGCAGGACATTACACAACTTTCTGCAGGGAGAAGTCAAGGGCGTTATTACTTAACAACAAAATAAATCCCTGGAATAGTGGGGCAATGTTGATTTTGTTGCTTTCTACCAGTTTATTTGTGTTTTGGCTCCAATTTTGGGAAAATGGTTTACAACAGGTTCAGGTTCTATAGTAGGTCCAATAGGTCTTGGACACAACAAGTCCAATCCGAGAGGTTTCTTGAAAACAAAATCTTTGTGATGTTCTCTCAGTATTCAGAGAAAAAAGTGAAACACTTGTGCTTTCCTCAAAATACATACCTGATGTAAAAACCCGTCCTCTTGCTGAAAACCTTAGATTATGAAATTACCCACAAAATGTAAATACACATGCCATCAAAAACAGCTCTTCAGTCAAAGCCGAGAAAAAAACATGTCTTTTACATACATAAAACCTCTTTAGTGCATCCTCTATAAATTATTTTAGCTGGTAATTCAAGTTCCTGCTAAGGTCGGGCTTTTAACTCTGAAAGCCTGTAAAAACAAGTTGCATTTTGAGGCTTTCTTCAAAATTTTCCTTAGACAAAAGGAGGTTACAGCAGCTGTTGAATTGATTCTAGTTGGATGATGTGCCGATGTAGTTTATGGGCTGTGACAATTTTCAGTAATTTTTGACGTAACTTCAGGGTGATCAAATGCTGGCAAGTTTTTTTCTTACATGAAAATGCATTTTTTGCAACACCTGAGATATTTCATAAATTTTCTCAGCAGAAGAGATCTGATTATTTTGTGTCAACTACTGTTTTGATATAGTCAAAACATTTACATTTGTGTACTTTTCATTTACTCTTATATTATAGTAAAGCATTTAAATTACATGTGTTATATACACACTGCATACTACATTTAACAACATGAACACAAAAGAACAGGAAGCAGAATCAGAACAGCAAAGTTAAAGCCAACATTCTCACCATTTTAAGATGAAGATCTGATTTTCCAAGTGAAATATTTCAATTCTTTCATAAGATATTTTTTTTTGGTGAATCCTCATGAAAGTTTCCTGTAGAACGCTATGCTTCCACTGGCTTTGTGATAGGAGTGGAAATGTGCTCACTTTGAGCACTTAAAAAAAAAAAAGCACATCCTCTCATTTCATTTTTTATTTTTTTTCTGCTTCTTTTCACCCTATATCATTAATTTATTTTTTTAAAAAAAACTTGTGGTAACCGGTACTTGGTATTGCTGCATTTTTCCATATAAGATTTCTTCTAATGTGGCCATTATGTAAATAAATATGTCTACAGTATACTTTGCTCTGTTACAAAATGAAGCTTTAAAACATATGCTTCTTATAATTCTTATAAAAATTAATGAAACACTCATTCTTATACAGTGGGTTTAGCTCAACTTTGAAAAACTATGTGAAAACACTAAACTAAAATAAATGAGATTGTTGTTAATGTAAAATATCCATTTGAAATACTTTAGTATTTAAATTTAGCTCATTCAGCCTCTGGCATATGAATTTGGAAGTAAGCCAGTTTCTCTTAAAAATAATACAGTACTATGCAAATCCAGAATGGACCGTTATGGGCTAAAGCTGTGCTTTTGTTGCACCAACTGTCTTTGTATGTGAGTGAGGGGGGAAAAAACTTCTTAAAAATTAAAATCGTGGTGTAGGACTGCCAACAAAACAATCTGCCTTTCCAGTTTATTCTGTCTGGTATTTCCCAAATCCTGACAATTTATTCATATGGAAGACGTAGTCTCCACTAAAATAGCTGTAATTAAGAACAGTGATTCTGTGCTGGTGCTGGTCCCAGCCTGTGGTCATGGCACGGATGTATGGCAGCAAGGAGCCGGAGGCAGAGCCATGCACAGCTGCGCCCACATGCACACACCCATCACCGATGAGTTACACGTGCACGGGGCTGCTCCTCCAAAACACAGAGGAGGTGATGAGTATGCCTGGTGGCATGAAGAGGGGGGGTGCTCTGGAGTCTCCTTGGCCCTCATGAACCTGAACAGAGCCAAACAAGCAGGGGAGGGGAGCCTGGCTTGGGGACCGGGCATCGATACTGATCATGGCAGGTCTGTCTTCCTCGGCATAACATAGGAAAACTGATGTTCACCATGGGGTGTCCCAGAGGTATGAAAAGTCTCGAGAAATACCACTGCCATTCCACAGTTTAGATTGGACCTGAAGATCTGCAACAGCTCTTTGTGGGACTTGCCTCTAGAGACAAGCTGAAAATGCAACTGCACAGGTGATGGAGGAGCCGTAGTCACTCATTCTGGGCCAAACCATAGAGAGAAAGGTGGGACAGAGATGCATGGCTCTCTAGTGCTAGCACTAGACAGAAGAAAACCCACTCACTCATTACAAATGAGGAGCACCCTCCATAGAGTGTCTTTGTGAGCATGTCTTTGTGGTGACTTGTCCGGCAGCCCCTCTGCACCAAGCCTGCACTCTGCCTGAGAGGGCATTGTGCAAAAGAAAGGATCCCTCACAGCTCAGCACAGTGGTAATATCTGTGAGTGTAGTATCCTGTATAGCATGAGTCAGAAAAACTCACTTTCCAGAAAAGCATATTTTTCTCTGCTTGTACAAAAAAGTCAGAATAAGCAACACATTCATTATCTGGTAACTGCTGAAGGAGCAGGTACATAGAGAAAAGTTCAGGACAAAGCACAGGAAAGAGGAGCAGAGTGGCACAGTTCAACTTTTGTGGCAGATCTCTGCTTTTTAACTCACAAATATGACAGGAAGCGATGCAGCCTGATCAAAGGGCAGTTTGAACCCTGTACAGCTTCCACTCAGAGCAATCCATGGCTGGCCAGCCCTTTCCAGAATCAGATCAATATTTGGCACAGGCCACTACTGTTTGCTTTCAACTCGAGTGAGAAGGAAACATCACAATTTTTCAGGTCATATGGACAACTCCTCCTAGAGGAAAAAGTGAAAAACATGAGTATTTGCCAAATTGAGGGATATAAAAATGATATAATACTGTAGGTGTTCTACAAGAAGCAACTTTTGCAAACAGGACACATCCGTATCAGAAATAGCATTAACCCACTTAAAAACAGCACTCTACATAAATGTGCAGGCGAATTTATTCTTGATCAGCCTGCTATTACCTAGGACACTTCTCAAATCAATCAAACCCTTCCGTAATGGAAATATTTCATAGCAAAAATTGTCATACCTTGTAAAAAGGGAAATCCATTTCACAGCTGGATATATAACATCAATAAAAAAATCACTTATTTGACAAGAAGATAGATTTTTTCCAGAATGGCTGGGATTTTGGGGGGAGGAGTAGCAGAGGTTATGGTTAATGTTATAAGATTAGGACCACTGTTTGCAACTTACCTTTTGAATGATATATGAATGCAATGAAGCAAATCTACTGTGGCTTTCATCAGTTGCTCTTTTAGGACTAACAGCAGCAAGGATGAAAGTCTGAATCTTTGTGAAGAAAATGCATCAAAAAATAAAAACAAAAATATAGCTTGCACAATTTTTTTCCTTACTATTTTTGTTGGCATTTCCATTTTTCCTCCAAAGGGCCAGAAATAACCAAGGGTCAAGGTTGTGCCTTGGGGATAGGACAGTTTCTCCCCATCTTTGCATTAGATACACAGAGGTAGGGATAACTTGTGCTCTGAAAACCAGTTTTTTATAGGGTGTTGTGGAGTCGGGTTACATCTTTCCTTGTGGCAACGTGGCTCTTCAGAAGAGTGGAGATGGGAGGAGATGGAGAAGTTTGGCTGGTACAGGCATGCTGAAACCCAGGTCCAGCTCTTGAACAACTAAAGTGAACAAACCCAGAGTTATCAGTTTCAAAAAAAGACCTGAAACAGCTCAGAGCACCAAACATGTGCCATGCGGGCACCGCTGCTGCAGAAGTTAGGTATGGGCTGACCTAAGAAAGGCAGCCACCATAACTCACCCTGCCTTAACTTGGTGCAATTACTGGTAGAGTAGACAAAATGTGCTTCAGGATAAATACTGGTTTGATTCACCCTTTCTCTCAGCAAAAAAAGGCTGATATTCCTGTGGGAATTTTGAAGCCATTGTCAAAGTGCACAGATCATCTGCCTGGGATTTGTCTGGCCTTTCCTAGCTCCTTTCATGTCAAGGTTAAATAGAAAAGGCTGCATGTATGCAGTTATCTCCACTGGTGAGGACTTGCTAGCACTGATATGTTTCCTCAACCTCTTCCTGGTGCTCTCCAGAAGTAATAAGATGGAAGGCATGTGCCAAGTCAGGTGGGTTAGAGGATACCACACCCTCTGCAGGCAGTGGTGTGTGGGTGGTGGGGAAGTAGGCAGAGGCTCCCAAGGGAGTGGAGCAGGACTGCCAAACAAGTCCCAGTTCCTCCAACATCCCCCAAGGCAGATAGTGAAGGCCCACTATGGCATGGGGCACAAAGAGGAGTGGAGGGACCTAGGCATGGAGGCCATCCCTGCAAAATCCCTGCTGCCTAGGGAGAGCACTCTCTCTAATGATGCAGCTACAAATTCATTTGCAAATGGTATGGGGACAGATCAGTCCCACAATAAACTTATCACACAGCATCTTTTTAATCTAGGGCTCCCCTGCCTCCAGTTTTCCCTGGATGCGTCCTTCTCCCTTCTTACCTCCCAGCAGATCGAGATGTGTGCACAGCACTTGTCCCATCACATCAAGAGCGTGAGGTCAGTTCAGCGTCAGCATCAAAAGCAGCCTGGCATCTGACAGGCTCTCCTCCAGCTCTGGCCCTGCCTGTCTGGCCCATGCACAGGAGAGGTCACAGATGCCAGGTACAATACACTGCAGATAGCTGGGAAACCTAAGCAGAAGATGAGCAGCTCCAATAATAGGGAAAAGAAAGTTCTGTGTGTTCAAATATGCACAAATGAGTCTGGACCCAGCCCTAAGCAGTGCCAGCTTTTTGCTGGGGTGCTGTCTTGCTGGGAGCCTTGCTGAAAGGAGCATTCCTGAGCACTTAAGAAATGGGAAGACTGACATAAAAGTCTCAACTCTTTGGTGGAGAAGCAAAGCTGAGTGGTAAAAGGCCAGGTTAAATCAGCTTTGAGCAAACTGGTCTAGCAGAAGGCATTCCCGCCCGTGGCAGAGGGAGTTTGATCTAAGTGATCTGCAAGGTCCCTTCCAATCCAAACCACTCTGTGATTCTGTGAAAAACTCTCACACAGGCCTTGCATGGGGATGGTGAAGTGGCTTTTCAGTTATTTGGCTGAAGTTGCCTGAAGCCCCTTTCCAATGCATAGGGGCATCTCTATGAAAAAAGAGTGTCAGAGTAGTGTTGTGTGTTCTCTCTGGCTGGCAGAGAAAGACAAGAGAAGAGAGGTGAGTGCAGATCCTGGCATTTTACACATGTTGATATGAAGTTAAAGATGAGAAGGGTGAATGTGAAATGCTCTTAAATGTTTCATGTCGGTACATAGAAACAGTTTGACATATTAAATGATTTTTTACGTATAAAATGATTTGTTCTCATGAAATCCCCCCTAAAAGCCTGTATTTTCTTACATCTTTCTTTCAGTGACAACTGAAATTCACAGATGTTCTCCCACAATGGAAGTTTCATCAAAACTTTTTTATTGGCCCTTTTTTAAACCTTGTGTAGCCCCATAACTGGAGAGTTAATTCAGGTGAAGGCTGTGACAAAATTGAGTATTATGGAGAAGCACTTTCTAAAGAAAGAGATCATTTAAATTTGGCTCCTCTATGGTTACACAAAAAGCAAGAAATTCTGCAGAACATCCTCTCACAGTTCTTTGCTATCCTTAACGTTTCTAATTTTCATTCAATCATAAGGTTAAAAAACGAGTTTGTGGGAAGAAAAAAAAATTTAAAAACCATACACACACACACATACAAATTCACATAGAAAAATGATTGCAGAAAACAGACTTCTCCCATATAAGATACAGAGTCCAATTTTTTTCCAGTAAGACTCTCCCCGGAGCTGAAAGGAGGGCAGGATTCCCCCCCACTCATGGCACAGCAATCCACCCTACATTTAATACTTGCTGGATCTCTCCCCATTCACTTTAGGACCTCAGTTCTTTGGTGGTCTTCTGTTTTGACATCTGCTTACCCTTATCTCTAATCAGTTTTGCTGATAGACATTTCCCCTGAGTGCGGAGACGCTGCCTAATAGATTTTTTTTTAAACCAACTACTACTTAGTAGTCAGGAAATTATCTTTGTGGCCTGCTCGGGTGAGAGACACTGTTCCTAGCATTCCCATTCAGACAGCTAAGTCTCACTCAGCTTTATCTGATTTGCTCTATTTTGCTCCTTGTACTCTCATACCATAATGGCATAATGACCGCAATATATTTTTGTTAAACTTGCAATTAGGCACAATATCCCAAGGCACCAAATGATCAGAGAATTACTGTAAGTAATTGTTAAATAACTTGGTAATTTACTACAGTTTGTATCAAAAGTTACACTGTTTGCCAGACCAAGGAACTAAACTTGGAACATGCAAAGGAGCAGTTGTACAATATTTTACTCAATGCAAAATTTTTAGAAAAAAGCATCACGCATCAAAGTGCAAGGTTTTACAGAAAGAGAAATAGGTAAAATAAAACATTTTGCCTCAGTTGATACAGGTGCTTATTAGAATACGCAGCAGCCCACATTTTGCTCTGATGATTGTGCAAAAGACGGTGCCTCTCCAACAGATATAAATGCCATAGCAGCCCATAACAGGGCATGAGTTCTTGTTATGTAGCAATGGTACATTGAATTTCCAGCTAAACAGGTAGTGTGCATGACAGGCAAAATATCAAATAAAAAGTGGTCCCAACACCTTCCAGTACCTTAGAAACCAAAACGTAAAACTGAGTATTAGAAAGTACACTCTGAAAAAGTTTTGTATATTAGCAGGATGATTGAGAAAATCTCTGACAGACTCATTTCTTGTTGATTTTAATAGAGGAAAACAAACCACACAGATATGAGGAATTGAGTCCTGGCTGATTTCAGTTTTAACTTTCAGTGGGAGTGGGATAGTGAGGAATGTCTGCATCTGGGCTTTGAAATGGTAGTATTTCCTTAAAAAATCAATTTTTTTCTGGGTCTATCAAACGTAATTTTTGTTGAATTTCCTTCTTCTGGTTTGTTTTTATTCTATTTCAGTGAAAACAAAGAGCACACACTTGGAAAAACATGTTTGAGTCCAGACGGTCAGTGCAGGAAATTCCTACAGTTCTGGAGAAAACTGTGACTAGAGGAAGGAGGGGGGCACATACTCAGCACCTCTGCTGAAGGATGAGCTATAGCATGAATCCAAGAGACACCTGGCTCTTTTGGATCTGCCCTGCCATCCATGAGCACACAGACAGGTCAGCCTGCCAGCTGGCAAAAGCTCAGGTGTGGTGATGTGGAATTTTACCTGATGGTCCAGGTTAACACAAAAGCACTGTGTTGGGAAGGGAAACGCGCTAGCAAATATATGTGGGGAGTAAGCTGAAGTTAGGCTTTGAAGCAGCACTGGTGCAGGAATCAATAGGAATCCATAGGAGTCCCCAATTCCAGTGCTTCAGTATAACTTGTTACTGAAGAATCGTGCAAATCTAAAAGGTGTTTATAAATTCGCATATCTATACTCATAGCTGAAGCAAAGTTTAACTGGGGACCCATACAGCATCCGCAGCAAAACTCAGACTGCTCCTTTCCCTGGAATGGGTAACTCTGTGGCTCTGTGACTTGCTAACTATGATTTGTAAGCTCATGTGATTTAAGTAAGTACATAGAGCAAAGCTAGGAACGCAAAGTCTGTGCTAGACATTCATGTTTTGATGGCTCCTCATCTCTGGGCCTTATCTACAGTCTTACCCGAGCGGCTGGCAAGCACTGTCTCCAAAGTGCTGATGTCTCTGTGCAGTTGTGGATAGGGAAATAATATCAGATCTGCTCCCTGGGAAAAGGCTACGCAGAGCCCCAAACTGTGCGGCCAGCTTTCTTGTCACTCCTTGCAAAGGGGTGATCTCATCCTTGCTGTCTCCAAATTTTCTGTCTCCAGTGTAGGAGAGGGAGGCAGCAAGGGACAAGAGGAGAGGGAGAGGGAAGCTAAGAAAAGAAAGATCCCATTGTTAGAGTGTTCTTATTTGTGTGAATATTTGCCAAGACAACAAGATTGGGTCTGATGACATGAACTCAAGGGTCAGTGGGGAGCTGTGCAAAAATGCCTGAACTCCTTGTGCTCACAATCTTTAGGAAAAAAGAAACTTCCAGATGTGAGCAAGTCTTCCTTTATCCATCCAGTCCCCTAACCATATGAGATTGTACAGCCTGAAGACGCATGCATCCATTTGCATGGCTGAGCAATTGCAATATTTGCCTTGGAGGGAGAACTGCATCAAAATCCTAGATCCAACCACCAAAGCACTTCAGTTGTGTTGGTAGTGAATTAAATTCAAGTCGAACTTCAGAAACATGGTCATAAAGGACAGGATAAATCCAAGATCCACCCTTGAGACAAGGTTGGGAATGAACTGCAAAAGCCCAAGGCTGTAGTGTCTGTCTTGCATGAACTCTATGCAGAGATCAAGCCTCTCTCTGTCTAAAACCAAAAACAAGACTTAAAATATTCAGGTACTAACACCTGCTGTCAGAAAGTCACCAAAAAAAAAGTCAGGAATAAGCCCAGTGTCAGGCTTGAGTAACTCTGTTCTACACCATCACCCTTTGGGAGGGAATTTATTCTGAATCCATGTCAGTTTATACACACTGAGGATGTGCCCACTCCCACATCCATCCATATGGGTCTCACCAGAAGCAATCACATCTACCAGGGGATCTTTGTGCTGATGGTGCTGATAGGATGCACTGGCAGAACAGATACAGTGCCTGCAAAAGCCAATATCATGGTTGCACCCAGAAGGAAAAAACAGCTCTTTTTCCAACTAGGCTTGCTAGGTACTGGGTTCAGAGTGGACTGCTGACACTTAGTCATTACGTTTAAAACTATTCTGGAGCTTGCAGAGTCTCAGAATCACTCATCTGTGCACAGTGTCCAATGAGGAGCATCTGCCTTGGCGTGACTGTGGCTGATAGACCATGTCTCACTCAGAGAAGCCTATTGAAACCTCACCTTGTCCTCCAGAAAATTATTTACCTCATGCTTAGCATGTGCAGTACAGCTTCACTGCCCAAACCTCAGCCAAAAATCAAAATAAAGTTCTTTTCACACACACATAATTTAGTAAAGGGAAAAAGTGTCAGGTTGTTTGTCTGTTCCTGGGTTGTTGATTTTTTTTGTGGTAAAGCATTTTTTCACAAGCCACTTTTATAGCAGGTGCCTATGATTCTGCAGTGGACAAGCAGCTCCAGGTCCAAGCCACCTCCTTTCCGCTCAGCCCAACACCACCTCGTTTCCTCAGCTCCCTCCTTTCCAAGGACATGATTAAATAAGTGCTTGTGAAGGCTGTAAGCACTTGCTAATTTGGGGTTTGTCTGGTAATAGTCAAATGGGTCTGAATTTCCAGTGTCTGTGGAGCCAAACTGACGGTTAACTTGTATTCCCAGTTTTCCATTCCTCGTCTGCAACTTTTTCCAGAAACTGCTTCTCTCTGACATCCACCTCCCCACAACCCCTCTCTCCAATTCCCCACCCCCTCTTTATTTTTTTAAATCGACCTGGTCTTTGTTGTACTAATTAGATTATCTCTCCCCGAGGGACTCAGAGAGCAGCCCCAACAGAGCACAGCCTGGAAAGACAGGGCACATAATCCCTGTTATCAAGGGGGCTGTCATTTGGCATGTAGATCAACTAATTCTTTCAATACCATGGGAGCAATTGTACATCTTAATATTGATTTTCCCCCCAAGATATGATCTCCTACATTCCTACATCAGTCTCACTTGCCCTGGCTGAAAGGCTCCATTTATTATAAGGCAACACAACGGGTGCATACACCCCTGCCAGCTTTTTGAATTTACAAATGAGAAAGTGTTTTGCAGGGAGGGCGAGAGAGCGGGCAAACACCCATGAGGCAAGTTAACACAACAACTTCAGGGAGGAATGGGAAATAAACCAAGCCTACTGCACTTTCACTTTGCATTATGAATTAATTAATTCAGAGCTGACTGACATCAAAGGCTGAAGGCCAGTCATGGGAAGCAGCATTAGCAATATATCATATGCTAAAAGCAGTAATGCTTTGAGTCAAGCCACGCTGCTACTGTTCAGCAACCAGCCTGTTAAATAAGTTTCTGCTTGTTCCTCTTGTTCTTCCTTTCCACCCACCTCAGTATTAATTTCAAGAGATGCTATTCATATTTTGTGTTCCATACAAATTGCATATAGCTAATTACAAAAAGGAAATAGCACAACAATGGACTGACCTTCACTTGAGATGTCAAAATGCTTTAAACGATAATCAACAAATCAACTTGCATAGACACAGACCCCCCCCTTTATCATATGCCCCCTTCAAGGATAGCCATTGGTAACTGGGTTCTCAAGGTATTTATTTCTGTCAGTTTAGAGGACTTTTTCTGTTGGTGCACCAGAAAATTTCTTAGCTTTATTTACCTCCGTAGAAATGTAACTCACTAGACAGCCTATGTTCAATTGCTTGTACATAACCATTTTTTGTACCAAATTAGATTACTATTGTGGCTCTTAAAAAGCAGGTTTGGATTATATAATTAATTTTGGATTATATAATTAATTTTCTACACTCAGCCAAATTTATGTTAGAACCAAAGAGTAAAGAAATAATTCCCAAGCAAAGGAAAAAGGAAAAATTCCTACAGCTCCACCATCTGAGCAGCTCTCCTGACTTAGACCAGCTGAGGACTATTGCAGCTTTAACTAACAGCCTGTAGACCCTGATGTTGGCACCTGTTAATACCATCCACAGAGCTGAATACATTTTATTGCCAGAGAGGAAACTTTATCCACACCACTGGGATCGTGTCCTTCTCTTCCAAAAAGTGTCATAGGATCTCTCACTTCCTCCTGGACAGACACCAGAGCCAGGAAAAATAGGACCTGGGTCCAGTGTCTCAGCTGAAAGCAGCCCTCCAGCAGTGCAGAGCTTCCTGTAGGGCCTGTACAGCTTTGCCAGCATCAAAGACAAATACACGTCGCGGTTTGAGGACCACTCTCTAAGGGCTCCCTCTTGCCTCAGTTACCTCCTCTCTCCTCTGTACTAGCCTTTCCATTTCTTCTTCCCAAGTGCCTGACTTCTCCAGATAAATGTTGGACTTTTTTTTCCAGACTGCAAGAATCCAAACGTCTAAATTATATTCAACATGTGACCAACACATGGACCTCTATAAAAAGATATATATGTATTAAAAAAAAAATCACATACATTTCTACTTGAGCAGTGCAGAAGGGTGATAAATCAAGAAAACACTTTATGTCAACCATCATGATTCACAGATACCCACAAAAGGCAACTCCATGAAACAGCATAATTCCTTCAAAAATCAATTCATGGCCAGATCCTCAATGGGGAAAGAAAAATCTTCTGAAATAAGATTAAAAGTACCCAGCCCACCTGGCTCTTCTGATTAGCAGTATGGTGGGGATATGCTCCTGTTCTAAAAGATGTGAGGTCTCCCTGCTTCTGTGCCAGTGTAAGGGGGTGTTAGCAATTCAACAGCACCCTATAAAATTAGAGCACTCTATAAAATTAGACACACAGGGCAAAATAGAGGTTCGAATCCCAAAGGACTTTCAAAAGCAGGGTCAGAGGCAGATGCAATTCTAATGGGAGAAGGAGACAGGGCTTTTCTCCCAGCTGCTGAAAGAGACTACACGTGCTGGATAGAGCAGCTGGAGAAGAAATGGGGAAAGAAAGTGAGAAAGGCCAGGAAAACTAGAGCTGTCCCTTGGTAGCATTACTTCTGAGATTTCTGGGGTTGTTGGCTCCTTCTCCTGTCCCAAGCCACAGAAAACAGCATTGACAATAAACAACTTCTACCAAATGTTAATTTCTCCCCATTGCCTGAGTGGAAGGTTGGAAGGTACTTTATATATCACAGCAGTAACTCAATAACAGTAATGAATGAAAGGCATCATTTTCAGAAGGGATTTCAGGCACACAAGCACTGTGACTGAAGAGCACACTTCATTGGTGGCTTACATTTTACACAGGAGGGACAAGAAAAGGCAACATAATGGAAGAGGGACCTTCCTGTCCTTTTTCAATACATGGCGACAGACTCATTCATTACAAATTCCAAAAAGGGGATGGAAATTTATAGGCATTACTGAGGGATCAAAGTGCACAGGGGTTTCTGGGAGCCAATCTCTTAAGTTATAGCTCTGCAAACACTGCGACCAAAGAGAACTCTTCTTCTATAGTTTGCATCTTGCAGTTGAGTTTTTTGGTGTTTAACATACTGAAAGTTTTGACTGAAATGGTTCTTAATGCCAGGGATGTGTACACTTTTGAAATCTTTGGTGTTTATGATGGGTTGACTTCACCATTTTCCTCACCTGAGGAAATTGTTTGTCTATCTTCAAGTCAGATATTTACTGCCATGAAACCTGTGAGGATTAAACATCTCTGAACTGTTTATTTCCTGCTGTCTAATGATTTTGAAAATTATTTTTGAGGTGAAGGTGGCGGTACACACACACCATACACTGTGCACCGTGAAACTTCATGCACCATTTCTCCTTTGGGATTTGGGCTTAAATCCGTTGTTGCATAAGGAAGCACAAGAGCAGATGAGAGACATCTTCAAGTTTCTTCTAGTTTGCTGTATTTTGGAAACTTATCTCATGCAGATATTTAGGGATATAGTCCCAAAAATTCAAAAACAATGGCCAAAATCTCTGTGCAATTCCAGAATCTTAAGTCCAGAAACACTGTTGTTTCAATGGCAAGCTCCTGCCCAATTCATAGTGCATAGTTGGAGAGTCTCTGCAGCACAAGGCAGAAGTGTCCCACCTATTTGGAGGCTCCACATAGTGCAGGGACCCTCAAGCCAGTCCTGGAAGCAATGATATCTCTGCAGGTGCAATGTCATGTCTGACTAATTAGTGCTTGTGAGAGGAGGATGAATTATCTTTGTCTCGCTTTCCAGTGTGGTGAGGATCATCTGGGAACCTTCACACTGCACAGATATATCCAAAGTTTCTTTGGGAGAGCTCATCTCCGCACCACAGCTCCTGGTGCCCAGAGCTAGGCAAAGTGCCAGGTAAGGTCCCTGGAGGGCTGCAGAGGAAGACAGCTTTCCATTACGCCTGCCAAGTCTGCGGTCCTCACACACCTCTGCCAAGGAGGGAAAACCTGAGGAAATACATAACGGCACATTCTTCAGCATCGTCTTTCCCCTCCGAGGCTTGCACCTACCATGGCCCAGTGCCACGCAGCCATATGGGGTGGGGAAAGCTGCACTGCACCTTCTGTGGGTTTGTGTGCCTTAATGCCCTCCTTTCCCTTTGCCACAACGCAGTTTTCTGTTCCATCCCTCGGTGGTGGAGCCAGATCCAGGAATAACAACCCCTCAGGTCTCTGCTACCTGGAGGGTAAA
Organism: Manacus vitellinus; assembly: GCF_001715985.3. Taxonomy (NCBI): domain Eukaryota; kingdom Metazoa; phylum Chordata; class Aves; order Passeriformes; family Pipridae; genus Manacus; species Manacus vitellinus. The sequence goes on along the minus strand of NW_021940535.1, from coordinate 8,689,840 downwards.
CAAGCCTAAATGCAAGCTTATTGAAATGTCTTTAATAATAAAAAAAAAAAAAATAAAAATTCTACCAGCTGCCCACAGCCACCAGACCAGAAGAGCCAACTTCACACCATATGGGGAAAAGGACACAGGCAGCTCCACTCTGTGGAGGACTCTAGAGCTTATCTCCTGCTGGGAGGAAGGTCTGGGATGTATTCTGTGCATCTGTCCTGCAGCAGAGGAATTTGGTTGGCAAGGGGCAGCTGCTATCAAGCCCAACACATTCAGCAAATTCTTTGGCTCTTGTCACCTACCCAATGGCTTTTCCTGGTCTTAACAGCCTGGTTGGCAGGGACCAGAGAAAGGGAGTAGCAGCAGGCAGAGCTGGCCAGCACCATGGCTTTTCTCAGGTTGGCAGCCAGCACTAATGCTGGGTGTCTCTTTAGGAGGTGTTCCTCTGATAGGGAGCACCACTCAGACCAGAGTGGCAGAGAAGATACTGGCCCCGATTAGGAACCATGCCCTCTCTTTGCTTCCTCCTCCTTTTACATTGGCCATCTAGTCTTGGAGAAACAAATATGCTGTGTACCCTAAAATGCTGCTAGAACAAGCAAAACAAACCAACCCAAATCTAAGGCCAGACTGAGGCTCAGAGGAAGACAACCTCAGGGGTTGATCCAGTCACATTGGTAAAGCTAGGTTTGCTGCAAAACTGTTAAAGTTTTACTGCAAATTTTTGTAGGAGGGTTCTTGTGTTCCAATGGATTTCTTTTGTGGGAGTATTTATTTCTGGCCAAATTTTCAGTTTTAGGGGTACAAGAAGGGTAAAGATGAACACACATCTATCGACAACAACTTTTCCTTCCATCCAAACTCCCCCCACAGGAATAATACAAACCACCCAAGAGATCAAGTTAAACAGCTCCCACGAGAAAGATTATTCTGAAAGATTATTCCCTTAATGCAAGAATGTGTTTGCACCAGATCAGGCATATTAGGTATCTTAGTCCTGGTCTCCTCTTCCAGACATGCTACAGCATGATAAAAAAAGCACTCACCTTGCATAAAAGTCTTTCAGATATTTTCCATATCCTCCACTGGAGAGGAACTCTCAGCAGAAGGAAGAAAAAATTCCCTGATATGCAGTTGTTTTTGTCTTTGACAATTGGAATATTTCAGTGCAAATGACATGACAAGATGAGTTTGGATAGGAAAACAAGGATTATATGAAGCAGAATTTAGATAGGCTAAAAGTATGTTAAAAGTCTGTAATGATATTAAGCAATAAACTGGTGGAAAGGAGAGACTCCCACAGAACTCAGGGAGTTTCACAAAATACCTAGGAATTCTCAGAGGAAAAAAAAAACACCAAAAGAAAAACCCTAAAAAAAAAACCCAAACCACCCTTAAGATACAACTGTATTTATCCTGGCAATTGCTAGATCTCCCGTATCACAAAGCAAAGTGAAAAAATAACAGAATGACATTCCAAATCACCATCTGAATGCAAACACTGTTTGACAGGGAAGGGACAGAAGACTTTCTTTTCTCAGATTCCAGTTATGTCAGATAGCTCTAGATCAGGTCCACCAAACAAATTGCCATGTCAGAAAAGCAATCCTTCACAACTGGCTCTTCCTAACAACCCCAGCTGCCTTCCCTTCCTGAGCATAGGAAACAGAGTGGGAAAGCTGGGATCTCCAATCATCATTTTGTCATCCCACCAGTGTGTGTAACCACATCACAAAGGCTTTGAAAACAGAAGGATAACTTAATAGCTCAGGATTTAAAGATGTAAGTAGGATAGTTTTTCTGGAATCCCTTTAATTGAAAAAGTTCATTCGTATTATTTTAATCAGGTTGTTATCCTCACATACTCTAATTTCTGTGCACAAGCCTGAAGAGCTGGCAGCTCTGTGCTTTTCAATTGCCAAAGAACTAACCACCAAGCAACAGTCTACTATTTAAGCTCCCTGACTTTTTTTCATCACAAAATTTTATTTTCATCTGCTTTGCAAAACTTCAGGATGAAGTTTCCATGGCAGCTGTCTGAGGCTAAGCACATGGTGTTTGCTGAAAATTCCCATCAAGATGGTCCCTGTTCCTCCTGAGAACATTAGCAGAGAAGATGTGTGTTGTATATGTTATATTTCTGCAGGTACAGTGCAGCCTTAAGATCTGCAAGCTTTGAAGAAGTAGCTTGACATTTTGGTAGAAGAAAACTCCAGACAGTGTTTGTAAGCAGTGCTTTAAGTGAGATTGGAGTTGAAATTAAGAAAATCAAGGCAGGATTAAGTCCCATCCAGTGCAGGAACTCATGAAAGTAAAGCTTGCAGGCTAGGGAAGAAAGTGATGGGATGTGATGAAAAGCAGCAGAGAAGTAGCTGAATTCAGTTGTGGAAATGAGAGTTAGGAAAAGGAAATAGTTTTTTCAAACTTTGGAGTGGTAAGGAAAATGATTGGGAGGAATTGTAGGGGCAGAGTGGCAAATGTATCATGGAGGGCGAAGAGCTGTGTACCACCGGCATTCCCCAGGAAGACATGCCAAGGTTGAGGAGAAATGCAGGAGGATCTGAAGTTTGCAGGTGCAGTATTTCATCAAGCTGGATAAGCTAGAGCTGTTCTTCTTGAAAGAGGATGGTACTGAGGGTACTGAGCTCAGCAGTCTGATTGGATTCAAGAACATTAATGTTGTGAAAACAGTAAGTTCACAAGTTCAGTTGAAACATTATAAAGTTTCACAAAACGTGATACTTGCATACTGTTTCAAAGGGTAAACAGACATCTTCCAAATTCTTCTATCCATACTCCCAGGTGTGAGTGTTCAGTGATAAACTCATCACTCTTGGAAACCTACTTGGTTTTGTGCCTACAAAATTATTCATAGAGTAATATGTTAATCCTCTCACACAGACAAAAAAGGTGTTGCAGTTTCTTTATATACCCAAAGCATACCTATCCCAGTCAGTTGTAAAAGCAGATTTCAGGATTTTATGGCTAAGTTTGCTATATTATTATTACTAGCACATTATGCATGCTTCTTCTTATACTTATCATTCAAAATTACCCCCAATAAAAAATAAAGAACACAAGTGACACTGCGTTATACCCCAAGAGACACTACATCATCTTGGTCTGGTTTACATCAGCGGATTTTGATTCTTTCATGTGTTATATCCGGAGGTTAAGTGAGGGAGTGATTTTAACATACCCAAGTTCTAAGTGTCAGACATCCGAAGCAGATTAATGATGTCTGCGTAAAAACTACCCCTGATAAAATTCTATGGTTCAGACCCCACCTCCAGTCAGATTACAGGACTAAAGCAATTTTCTCTCTTTCAATTCAAGCTTAAGCTGCTATTGTTTATCTTATTCTTAGCAAAGGTAAAGCTGAATAAAACTTACAAACTAGAGGTAGAGCCCTCTTCACTCCCTCTTGACTGCCTCAGGGTTGAGAGGAAATAAAAGCAGAAAAAAACCCTGCTTATTTCTGCCACAAAGGCTCAAAAGATTGCTCTCAGATCACACTGAAGCTCACAGAAAGTAAATAATCATCTTGTGGGATGTTGAACACCCACAAGTTGCTGCCCTGTAGGAATTATGGCTTTTCATGATTGCTCCTTCAAGACGCAAAAAGTTTGCTGAAGACATGGCGTTGGTCTGAGTCCTGTGTTCTGGTTCTCCCACTGACCTGGAAATAGTGTGAAAAGGTCGTTTTACTACTCTGTGCCTTTGTTTTGCTTCAAAGTCCACATCTTCTGAGTTTGGCTCTCACCCTGCTTGCATGCTGCCTAGGAAAACCTTGACTGCAGCCTATGCATTCAAGGGTAACTAAATTACAATTAGTCACCCTGATGCCAGTGGGGTAAATCTGGATAGTCAGTACTTCATTACTCATTCCTATTTATTTGGCTGGGGCAGTGCAAAGCCTATTTTTAAAATAAAGTAATAAAAATGTTGACAGAGGGCTGCTGCTTTTGGAATAAAAAAATAATCAGGACTTTCCCAGACTGAAAACTGTTTAGGGCACTACTCTCATCCATCACTTCATACGGCTCTGTGATAACTCCTTAAAATTGCAAGTCATTCTCTATCAACATACAAGGACAGCTCTCTAGCAAGACACAAATAGAAACAGGCACAAAGCTGCTTATTGGTAAATAAGTCAAAGAAGAGGAATTAGGAGAAGGAAACAACACAAAGCTCTCTCTGTCAGGATAGCAGATATTTATGTGAGAGATTCACTGATGCTTCAGGCCACTGGTGTCATTTTCCAGAGTATGAATGGGTGGATCTTTTGCATACATTTTGCTGGGTTGACTTAAGTAAGTCTTGACAACTCTCTTTCCCTGGGGACTAGACTAAAAGTATTGTTTAGAAATCTAATATATGGTTTATTTACTCAATTTGTGCTGAGCACTACAGTTCCTTCAGGCCAGCTTCAGCGGTCCATTACTCCATTAATGCTCCATTACTGAAATTAGTGCTGTAATTGGAAGGAGGGAGGATGATGGGGAAGGGGACACTTTTTAAAGGAGCAGGTCCTGCTTAATCCCATCACAGAAGAAAGCAATAGAAAAAACTCAACTGCACCCTCCCAGGCCTTTCCCTTAGGGAAAGGATATTGAAGAGAAACTTCCCTCTGGTGGATGACATGCAATAGCTGTGCAGTGAAAAGACAGGTCTGAACAGCTCACCAGATGATTTTCCTTCAAGTGAGAGGACAGAATGGCAACATCAAGAAGCCTCCATGCAGAGCTCTCGTGTGCCAGAAATCAGAAGACACTTAGGTTTTCCCCTAAGCTTCTGGTCCCTCACATGGAGATGGCACTGCTAGTGGGGCCACTGCTACAGTCTCTCCTCCCATTGTCCACTGCACTGGCAAACTGCTACCAGCTGTTTCACAGCCTTCACAAGCCTGAGGAGAGGAAAGGGTAGAGACATGGTGCTAAGAAAGGCAGCTTAACCACAGAGGTGAGGCACAGTTTGGTTCCCACCACAGGCCCTCCTTGAAGTCATGGAAGATGTAAATGTTTCGCTGCTTTGCTTTACTCGTCGATTCCCCAAAATACTTTGCAGCATTAAGGAATTCTGTGTATGAATATTTACTAATTAGTCAGCTAAATACAAGGAAATGTCATGGATATTGTATCCAAGAATTTTATATGTGCATACAATCACACAGCTTCCAATAATTTCCAATATTAATTGTAAGCTGGTTACTGAGTAACAAATATCCTGTACAGTTATTCTGGATAATTGAAAAATATACTGAAAATATACATATTTGTTGGTTTAGTTAAATAGAAGATCTGTCAGAACTCTAGCAGGAAGGTAATACAATAGCCCTAGAGAGGTCATCTGTTAAAAGTTATTAAAGAATTTACAATAAGAAAAAATGCCAAAGATTTTAGCTGGGATGTTGCTGCTTCCATCTTTCAGCCTGTGACAGGATTTGTTTCACCAAGGCTGGAACTGGAAAGTCCCAAAGGAAACTAAAGAAGTAAAATATTTTCGCTATGGGGGTGAGGAACTGTGAGGACAGGCAATAATCCTCAATTTGTTCATGAGGAGCAGACTGACACACAGATAGACTTTGCTGGAGGGGTCAAAATAGTAAAACTTAGCTATTACGGCATGGTAGGACCCAGGGTAAAGTTCACATCACATCCCTCTCTTCTCACATTTGTCTTTGTTCCTACTGCGCAGACTCAGCAAGAGTTACTCCGGAAAAGACGTTGGATTGCTGGGATACGCCACTGCTCTGGAAAGGGAGCCTCTGAGGTCTTCCCCACAGCCTGACCCTGTCACTGGCTGCTCACAGCGAGAGCTGCGCTGTTGGCACAGGGTTCATCACAGGGAGAAGGTAGAGGCTGAGAGATGCAGCCCTTGGAGAAACCAGGTCTCACCCTCTCACAACAAGAGAGGTCAAATCCAACCACAAAAAAAAATCTCCCCCCCCCAAAAAAAAATCTACACAAAGAGAAATACTAGGGAACCATGCATCCTACATCATGCTTATGAAAACAAAAGTTAACTCTCTTCCTTTCAGACCTCTGTTTTGAGGAGAGCACTGCACCCCTTGTGGGTGTAAGGGAAGACACTACTCCTCTAGGCTGTGCTTCTGATCAAGGCAGCTTGTCCCTAAACCTGAGGCCAAGCCACATGGGCAGGCTAAGAGTTTGTAGCCCCTTCCTTGTCCCAAATCCAAGCCACGGGTGAAAGCTGAGGGTATGAAGGAAAGCTGCATCCTCAGGAGTGACAAGATTAGCTGTGGGGATGGCTGGAAGCCTCTTTGCAGGTTACATGTGTCCTCCATGTCCCAGGTTGCTGGGACAACTGGTTGTTGTCTCTCTGGGCATCTGGCAGCATCTCAGAGACCTGTGTGTCTCTGGTGGCTGCCAGCAAGCAGTCAGGCACCAAGTCTCCACTCCTACCAGGCCCTTGGCCCAGAAATGCATCAAGTACGCCAAGATGCTAAATATACTCCAGTTGGTGAATGCCACTGAAAGAGGATTTTTTTAGAAAGTTGCAGGTGGATAGTTCAGGGTGGAGACTGACAGGATACAGTATAAATAACATTTCCAAAATACTAAAACCTTGATTCTCCATCTTTCTAACTTTGAAGCTACCCTGGATTTCTCAGTGAGGCCTTCAGGAGGAGAGAGAAAACTGGGAGGGACAGGTGAATGCCCCCTCAAGAATTAAATCCCAATTAACACTCTATCAGTGATGAAGGACACATTTTACATGGTCGATTAAAAGACTCCTCCCTATTGATCTTTGCAGCTAATCATTGTCCTACCTCTGCTTAGGGAGTGCAGACACAAACCAGCGATCTAAATTTATTGAGACTCCTGACAATCAATAGGTCAGACTCACAGAGAAGCATTACACGGAAAGCATCTCCACTGACTCATCATGGACTGGCAGGCCCCAGGTCTTCAGCAGGTTCCTAAAGCCATTCCTCTCTGTGCCCGGACGGTTCATGCAAGGCCAGGGTTGCTCTGTGTATGCTCCTTGTCAAAGCCCAGACAAACAGCCCGTGACAAAACAACAGCCACAGCGATCACTCTCGGCTTCGACTGAGCATCACGGCGTGAGAGATGGATACCTGGAGGCAGCAGACGGCCTGCCATATGAGCCCTGCAGTTTTGATTTAAACAAAACAAAAGTGAGTAGCTGTAATTTCACAGATGGGAGCAATTCATTAGCTGGGAAAAGATGTGGGCACTCTAATCTGGAGTGACTGGGGAGCTTTTGATGCAAATGACCATTTGCAGCTGCCTGTCCCTGCCTCTCACCAGGTCAGTTAGGCAATATACTGTGAGATGGAAAAAATCAAACTGTATATTAATTGAGAGCCTGCAACAGAGTGACAGCATTGCCAGGCAATATTTCTGGGCCTGCCATGTAGCCAGGTGATCTGCCACTTCTGGATCTTATAGTACGTGATAACAAGAGGATCACACACGCCCTTAAATCACCTGGACAACTGCCGTTCATACCCTACGACTGCAATCGAAGGGTCAGAACTAAAATCCCTCCAAGTGACTGAGCTGAGAACCTTGACTGTTCAGGACTGAGATGGCAGGCATGGGGAAACAAAGCTAAAAAAACCAAAAACCTTGTCACATTTTAATCAGTTATCATCTGAGCTTCAGTGCCTTGTGCAAGGCTGAGGGTAAAAACCAGCCTTCTCTTGTTCTCCAGTTACACTACAGAAAGGCATGACCTCTGCAGCACTGTACCCTGGTCAGCATGGTAATCAAAGAGAGATGAGTATTTCTGGTCTGGAAGAACTCTTACTGGTTGGTAAATGTCAGGGAAATTGAGAAAATGGGGAGAAGCAGCTATAAAGAGGAGCTAGCCCCAGCAAAGCCTGATATCAAGGACGGTGGTACTGAGAGTGTAAGGAAGCACACACCAGTTTCTGTGCCTTGTGATGTGGATGGCTTTTGCCTGGGTTAGGACTACAAAAGAAAAGGCCTGCATGGCTCAGCCTGGAATCCACAGGAGTTTGGGATTTCAGCACGTGAACATCACAAGGAACATTTTCACCTTTGACGTAAAGCAAGAGTGGCCCCAGTAACCTTCTCGGAAAAGCAGACCCTTATCTTCTTCAGTTAAGTTAGCTGAGTTAGGTCAAACCTCAGGTCACAGCAGGACTGGTCCCCAAAGAAAACCACTGAAAAGTCTCTTGCTGACTGCAGCAAGCTTTGCAGAGGGTGCTCATTAATGGGGCACAAATGGTCATGTGCCCAAGGTGAGAGAGGAAAGAAGAGGGATAGAAGTGCCAGGTGGTGACCTAGGCACTGTTGTGCTCTCTGCTTTTCCCCAACTACAAAACCCAGGGTTTCTACAAGAATTAGACATAGCCCCAGTACAGACCCTTTAGAAGGTGCATGTGCAAACTGGTCAATAAAACCATCTTGACATTCCTCCTTCAAGTAGAAGTCCTGTTTGTGGAAAAAATAAAGGAAACACAGATATTTGTTTCCTCAGTAATCTCCAAAAGCAAGTTGCAACAATCTCACAGTGATAAGGAACATGAGAGACATGGCAGTCTGGTGTGAAAATGAACAGCGGAAGATTTAAAGAGAAAGAAAAGCTCCAGGCAAGTTACATACTGTTTCCTTTCTCACCCAACAGGCAAAGAAGGCAGTGCCACTATTGTTGCATAATGTCTTCCTAATCCCCCTCTGGTGAAGTGGCATCCCACAACAAACATCTTTGAGAACAAACATAGAAGCAGAAAAGGGGGAAAAAATGGAGCATGGATGGAGTAATTTTAATTTAGATTACTGAATGATGCAAGAAAACTGCCTGGGAGAGAAGACCTTAGGGAAAATGGTAAATCTTTATATTATATGACATTAATTACACTTTTACTGTGAGCTAACCCTATTATAGTATTGTGTATAGACATAGAAGATGGTACTTCTGTGGTGTCCCTCCCAATAAAGAGCTGTCCTTACAGGGGCCCAGCCATGGGGTTTACTGTGCTCTGTGTCACAGCCCATAAAGGCTACTTAATGCACTTCCTTGCAAGTAGGTTTCTTTATGACTTTACCAGATTAGAGGAATGGGGATAAGCAGGATTTTCATTAACTTATTCTTTAATGTGAGGTCCTTTAACATTAACTGCAAACAGGATGTGAAATTCTTGTCTCACGTGTCCCAGCTAGACCTCTACTGCAGAACTGGAAAAGCACTGCCAACCCCAACGGTGCAGGATGTCCTGACTAGCCAGATCACTTGTGCTGGTATATCCTCCAGCATAACACCTTGGAACACAGATCTCAGCATAGCTGTGGTACATAAACCTCAGCCTGCATTCAGAAAAGTGGCAGAAATTAGGTCTTCAGTGTGCTGGATTGCTGGGAGAATAGTAATGACCTCCATGGGCAATGGACAACAGCAGAGATTCAGGGCTAGAGCTCGGGCTTTGTTAGAAGCAATAAATATCAGAGAAACAAACACTAAAAAAGCAATGGAAGACTAGAGGGCAAGAAAAGTATGATTAGTCAGGCTCAGGTAATACCACAAGAAAGAATTTTGTTCAATTACTATCAGGTAAGGGCTTCAGACCATGAACAGGCCTCTCATAGCAATTGATCCCTCTTTCTCTCAGGACAGTAGAGCTCGGCCAACACAAACTAAATTGCATGAGGTTTTCCCTCTCCAAACAAAATAGCTGACAAACACCCTAGCCACTCGAGGCAAAAGGTGTAACAGAGATAGCAAGCAAGGAGCTCAACACCAAGATCCAAACAGACCAGAAGCAGCCAGGAAAGCTACATCAAAGTAAGCATTTTAACAGAGATCTCGAGATGCTCAAAACTTACTTTGCCACTGAGTGATTGCAAATCTCTTCCTCACTGACAGCTGATGGAGGAAGTGATAGGTTGGAGATCAATTAACCCATGGAGATGGTGGGTACCAGCAAGAGTGAGCTGCTTTACGAAAGAGAGAGCAAGTGAAGGATTTGGCCTGGTCCCCAGCATGGACAAGGTGGCTTGAAAATTTGCCTAAGCATCTTCAAAGCAACTGAAATTGGGCTCTCCGGAGAGAACAGGGACTCATGCAGGCAAACCACCACAGCCCGCAATTGTTATGACAAAAAGGCTTTGTCCAAACAGTGATGGGAGGGATTAAAGAATGAAAAACAGCCAATTGGTACTAGAGACACAGCAAATCTTCTAGATCCAAATGGAGTTGGCTGTTGACTACCTGTGCACTGCAGGGGTAATCCTTGCTGGAATTTTCTGCCACCCCTCCTCTGCCAACTGAACTTCGCCAGGGACTTCTCTAATCCCAGGCTTCCTTCACCTAGCTAACCCTCTCATTTTGCTGGAATTGAATGAATGCTGACACAAAATATTGGGTCAGCATCTTCTGATCAGCTGAGAATGACAGCCAGTGTTGGGAAAATATATTAGCCCATGGGCTTAGCTAGATCTGAGAGCACATCTTTCCATAGGCTCACACTGCGATTATACGACCACCTACTCCGCATCAGTAGTGGATTTTTCCTGGTGTACTGCAGACATGCCGTGCTGATGGCTCAGCAGTACAGTAAACTCATGCTATGGCAGACTCTTCCAAAAATAACTTTCTGCCTGCTGAAGGTGCTCTGTGAACTTGCATGCCCAGTTGCTGAGCGGTAGTCAGTGCAAGCATGGGTGCATGAGGAATTCCACCTGTGTACAGCACTGAACTTCACATGTGGACTTTGGATGAACACTTTGCAGGTATGTAGCGGCTTTCAAGGCAAAAACGAGACTTGGTCACTGACAGATATTTGCAAAACTCCCTGTTTCTACAGCTAGAAGCAAAAAAAAAATCAGCAGGAACTTTTGAATTGAAAAAATGTTGGTCAAGTGTAATTTTTCTTATAATTCAGTGCGTTAAATTAAAAAAAAAGGAAACAAAAAAAGAAAGAGAAGCCATACCTGATTAATTAATTTTGGAAGCTGTTTTTTCTTTTTCAAAACCAAAAATAGTAAAGCAGAGTGTAGGAAATGCAAGAGGCTTAGGAATGAGGAATGTACAAATTAGACATGCTGCTCTGGATCAGTCATTTTCCATAACAACACTCTCTCAGAGATGGTCATAGAGAGGAAATGAGAAGAAGTGGGTAAATAAAGATGTAGGGTGGTTTTATGTCCTGTAACTAACTGTCAATACTACCATGAGGGAGAGAGATGGCCTGTAAAGAACAAAAAAATTTTAAAAAACTTGATGTTGGTCTATTTCCTGCATGAAGCACCCCCTAATCCAAAATGCCACCCAGCAGTATATGCAAATCTTTATGACGGTTTCACCTGTGTATAAAAAGTTCAGCAATCCTTTCAGGCACCACATTGCCATGGCTGGAAAAGAAAATTATAAATATATTTTTCCACATGGGAAAAATTACGATACAGAAAGGACTCAACTATGTTACAAGATTCTTTGAAGGTTATACTATATTTTCACCCTGACACCAACATTTCACCGTCAAAAGGATAGCTAGATAGTACTTTTCTTGATTAATCCATTATATTTTTCTTCTGAGCAAGTTTGCCAAAGAGAAGGCACTTGAGCAGCAGGGGCCCAGTACTATGTGGCCCTTAAAGGACAGTAATTTTCCACATCATCTCCTGGGCACCTTTGAAAGTTTTCCCAATTTGGCTCAAAATTTTTATAGCTGTAATATTTAGCTTAGAAGAGAGCATCAGTAGAGCAAACGTCACCCGTTTTGTTAAAAATGCTTGTCTCAGTCAGGTTCCTGGGTACCTCATTCAGTGGGTGCCTGGACAATGCTTTCGCAGGGCTGGGACCTTCATATCTCTTCTCTACAGTGAAGGCTGGTTGTCTTCTCCCTGCTGATGTCTCTCCCCTCTCTGGGACTTCCTGGTCTCATCAAACTTGCAGGAACAACCTACGTCTGAAATCCAGCTTTTTCTAGCTGGGTTGCCCAACCTGCCAAGGCCTGGAGTTACTGCGAGGGTGAGAAGGAGCAGACAGAACACAATCCCTCCATCCTCACTTCCCAGAGAAATGAAGGAGAAAAATTCCAAATGCGTGAGCAGGAAGAACATGAAATGACCAAATAAAACAGGACAAAAAGATGTTTTAGGAAGGGGAGGAACAGGTCAAGGAAGGTTCAAACTCCTGAACTAGACAGAAGCTAAGCTAATACCTCTGAGTTTTATCCCCACAGCTCTCCCATCTGCTTGCTTAGAGCTCCTGCCTCCACACCCCAGTCCAGCCCACTCAGAAGGCGATTCCTCTTGCAATCTGCCTCAGTGGACTTTTAGTTGCTCTGGATGCTCCCATGTAGGGGAGCCACAAACACCAGACTGGGAAAGGAGGTTGTAAATCCCCAGTGCCACTGTCTAGCAGGCTACCAAGATTTTTTTTCTTCACAGCTCCTGAAAAGAGCCCTGGGTGCAAAAGGATGAGAGGGGAAGAAGGAAAGGGGGGGAGAGAGAGTCTGCAGTGGGAGGAGGGGAAGAATGGAGTTATGCTCACAGCTTTTCACAGCTGAAAACAGACCCCACTGCTGGTAATGTGAGAGGGCTGGAGCAGGCGCCAAATGGATAAGGCTGTAGACAGTGGGACCAGAGCGCTGATACTTGCCAGTACCTGCAGATAGGAGACAAATAATTGGCACATGTTAAGAAAAGGGAAAAAAAAAAAAAAGAGAGAGAGGAAAAAAAAAAGAAAACAAAAAGAGAAAAGAAAAAAAAAGGCAGGAAAAAAGAGAAAAGACAGGGAGAGAAAGACAGAGTTGTTAGACATCTGTATTTTCTAAATGTGTCTGGCAGGAGCCCCAGCAAGGAATTTAATCAGCAAGAGTTGTTTAAACTGGGCTTTGAAAACAAGCCCTGTGCTGCTAGTAATGAACTTCATATCATCTGCAACTCCTGTTTGCTGACGACATTCAATTTGTTAATTCTGCAGCTGGTGATAGGGGTCAGATATGAAAGTGACGATTGTTTTTTGACGTTCCAACCCCTGCTCACATCTTTCTAATTAATCCTTTTAGGAGCCACCAGCAGATCAAGAGAATTGTGGGGCGGGAGGGAGGAGAGGAGAAGAAAGAGAGACATTTTTTTTGTGCCTGCCCTGCAGCTCCTCACCTTCCCTGTGGTGGAAAGGAGACACAAGGGCATACCTGCTTCTTGGTCCTATGATCATGAGCTTTTCCAGATCTCTTAGAAAACTTTAATGTTGGAAAAGTAGGTATCAAAAAATAAAAATAAAAAATTAGGCTCACAGAATCACAAAATAGGTAAGGTTGGAGGAGGCAACAGTGGGTGATCTGGTCCAACTTTCCTGCTCAAGCAGGGTCATCCTAGAGCACATTGCACAGGATTGTGCCCAGATGGTTATTGAATATCTCCAGAGAGGGAGACTCCACAACCTCTCTGAGAAATATGCTCCAGTGCTTGGTCACCTGCACAGTAAAGAAGTTCTTCCTCATATTCAGGTGGAACTTCCTGTGCATCAGTTTCTGCCCATTGCCTCTTTTCCTGTTGCTTGACACCATCGAGCAGAGCCTGGCTCCATCCTCTTGACACCCTTCCTTCAGATGTTTATACACACTGATGAAGGCCCCTCTCAGTCATCTCTTCTCAAGGCTAAACAGGCCCAGCTCCCTCAACCTTTCCTCATAAGAAAGATGCTGCAGTCCCCCAGTCTTCTTTGTTGCGCTCCACTGGACCTGTTCCAGGAGCTCCACGTCTCTCTTGCACTGAAGAGCCCAATACTGGACACAGCACTCCGGGTGAGGCCTCACCAGGGCTGGGTAGAGGGGCAGGATCATCTCCCTTGACCTGCTGGCAATGCTCCTCCTAATGCATCCCAGGATACCACTGGCCTTCTTGGCCACAAGGGCACGCTGCTGGCTCACGGGCAGCTTGTTGTCAGCAGATCAGCCCCCAGCCTGTACTGGTGCATGGGGGGGCTATTGTTCCCCTGGTGCAGGACCCTGCATTTGCCCTTGTTGAATTTCACTGTCCTTCTCTGCCCATCTCTCCAAACTGTTGAGGTCTTTCCTCCTAAAATAGCTCATTTTAAAATCTGGTAAGTATTTCTTATTAGCCAGGTCCACAGGGAACGAGACAGGGGGTGGAATTAGCAGTGGAGTAGGAAACCATTCTCCTACTACCTTATATTGCTGATACAGGGCTGGTGAGATCCTCCAAGGGCTGGTTTAAAGAACTGAGTGCGTACAAGCCACACGCACATCCAGCAACTCAGTGTAGGCTTGTAACAATGTCACCAAATAAAGAGGAAATCATGGCCTCAGGAGGTCTGGTAGTGCCCAGGGAGTCGAGTGGGCACAGGCATGTAGGTACTACAAGGGAATCAGGACAGACCAATCATCATACAGGCTCATGATGCACAGGTGGTTTTGACAGAGACGGGAAAAGGGCTAGTGGGCAGGAGATGTTGATCAACTGAACAGTGAGCAAACAGGACCACTTTGCAGATGCCAAAGGCTTAGTCTCCCTCCAAGGATGTTTTAATTTGGAAGCCTGAACTTCTTACCTAGAAAGTTATTTAGGGTGTTGAAACCACTGCAGTGACCATGATTCCTTGGAGAAGGCCTGCTGGAGCAGAGCAAGCCCATGTGGACAAGGACAGTGAGAAGGACAACCGGCAAAAGCCACAGGAGGCTGGGCAATGCCCTGAGGTTGGCCTTGGTCAGATGAAACCACAAAGCAGAGAGATGTCCCTGGAACTTCTTGTAGTTGGCAAAAAATCCATGCCTGATGTGTTCCTTATGTTTTGCTTGTGGCATTAATCTTGTGCCAGGTTCATCTAGTCCCTGTGGTTCTGCCACAGGTCCTGATTGTACTGGCAGGAGGAGGGGGATGGTCACCAAAACTGGTCCTAGATCACAGTGGACTTTGTCACAGTGCCCTAAAGGAGAACTTCAACAAAATGTGGTGTGGTGAGGTCTGTGTCCATCTGTAGAAGTTAGATGAAGAGGCCCTGCAAGGCAGAAGGGCCAGCAGTCAAGAAAGAAGAAATTTTAGAAAAGGTGAGAAAAGTAAGAGTGGAAGGTTGGCTGGCTGAAAAAATTTTGAGAAGAGTGGAAGACCTGCGCTTATGCACAGTGATTGCTGGCATTGGGGGAAAGTAGAAGAAAAACAACTCACTCCAATTAGCACCAGGTTGGAAAAGAATCTTTTAATGGAGGAATTTGGTCTTTTTTCCCAGTCTACCTCAGCACTGAGGTTTGGACTCAAATAAAATACATCATCACCAGACTCCCTAGAGCAGGAGAGCTCTGGCAGAGGGTGCACCTGTTTGGGGTCAGAGCTGAAGAAACAGTTTTGAGTGCCTGCTCTTGCATGAAGGTACCCCAGAAGCAGAACCCTGGGGGTGCTGGCGCAGCTGGGTACACACATCTGCCCATTTACTGTGGGCAGATGAACCTTAGGCTTCGATGCAGTGGCCCTGGTTCCTTTCAAGAAAATGGAGATCTACCAGCTCATTCTAACTGTATCCATATTCTAGTTTCCATTGCACCTTGCTTTGTCTGCAGCCTCAAAATGCAGCCACTTGCTTATATGCTGTCAGTGCTCAAGTTTTCCTATAGAAGAAATTTTCATTTGACTTCCTTTTTAACCAACAAGTACTGCTCTGGCCTCATAATGGTTTATCCGTCCAGCATAAACTTGCAGCAACTGGTATTGTGAAGAGAAATCCAACCAACCACCATAAATGTTTATCTTTTTTTAATGGACTTTATCGGTATGTATTAATTTGCACGTAGAAAGAAGCTCTATTGCTCTTTTACTCCAGACAAAAAGTCAGTAAAACAGAGTTCTGCTCTTGGTATATCTGGAACAAGACTAGCTGCAATTAAATTGGCCTAGATTTAAATCAGTAGGCTCATGAGTAGGCTTTGCACTTATGGTGTCTCTTCAGTTTGTTCAAACTGTGTGCAGAAAAGCCTGGAAAATACTGGGTGGGGGGAGAAATCTCAAATTAAAAGGCTTTCAAGCACCAACATCATGTAGGCATCTGCAGTCAGCAAATGTAAAACCGGATGCCCCATCCCAGTGACAACAGGAAAGTGGTATTTCCCTGTCCTTGATTAGAAAGGGTTCTTTGACTTCTGTGACTTGGTTGGTCGAGTTGGTTGAATTATAAATAAGATCACCAAAGACCCGTGTTAGTATAAGGAACTCTACTAAAAAAAGGATATGCTAAAATTACTTAATGGATCAATGAATAAAATTACACTAAACAAGAACCGTGTGATCTGCAAAGGCATTGCTAGAGGTGGAGATATCTTCATACTGGAGAAACACTGCTTGCCACTAGCAGGTAGATCACTACTGAAGCCTGCTGGTAAAGAATAAAGAGTATCAGAGGGCTTCCTGAGGTTCCTGGTAGACACTAGCCCCATAAAGGAGTAAGAGATCTGCTTCATTTGCTGGTGATCAAGGACAAATGACTGGAAGGATGAGGCTACACTGGGATTTCAGCAATGAAACTGATTTTCCCCATCAGACAAGCTGAAGACAAGAAAACAGAATTATACATGCAGTGAAAAATGATTAGAGGAGACTAAATTTCTCGGGCTATTTAAAGCTACATGTATTGCTATTTGTTAGCAGGCTTTCACCTGTTGCATTTGTGAACAGGAGTGTATCTTTCACTCATGCAAGATTTATGGGCTTAATTTAGCTGCTTATGAAAGACCTGTTGGCCCTGAACATCTCTGCAAGTGGTCATACAAACAGTGGCAAGTGGCTCCTGGTATTCACCCTGCTTAGTCAGAAGCACAAAGCACTTAGTGAAAAACATTATTCTTTCCAGTGTTTATGTTCAGCTCAAGCACATCTTAGCCCTTTTATTCTCAGTATGGCTCAGTCCCACAGGTACCTTGTCACATGAAAGACATGCTGTTTATTATTCCAGTGTTAACAAAGTACTTGAGTGAAACAGTAATCTATTTTCAGGGATGGTGGGGCAAAAACCAAACCAAAACAAGTAGGGTAAGAATTGCCAGCTCCAATAGCAACAAGAGCAACAATGGCTCAACCCACTGCAGAGGTGTCCCCTCATAAGCTTTGTGCAGGCAGTTGTACCCCTCTTGCTTCATTTTAAACCACAGCTCCCAACTTGCTACAGCACTTCACTCACTCTACCATTCTTACAAGACATTTCTTTGAAATCCAAACAATATTTCCTTTTATTAAATAATCACATGCATGGTTATAAATTCTATTTTAGGGTGATATTTCTGATTTTATGAGGTAAGAAAGGGCCTTCACATCAACCCAGAACACCCAACACCATAGGGTCACTCCCACACATTGTCACCCTGTTTCTTAAATATTTTCATTTTCTTACCAGATATGTCTCTTGCCACAATATGAGATTTTAAAAAATGAGAAAATACACATTTTAAGGAAATACCCCCTCTCTCTGAGACACACATACACAAAGAAAAAGCAAAGCATTTCTAGACAGAAAACAGCTAAAAGGAGTAAAGTCAACAAGGACAGTGCTTAAGTAATCAGCATTCCCAGATACGCAATGTCAAAATGGTAATTATCTTTCCAGAGCCGCCTGAAAATCTCAAGCAGGAGGAAAATGTCCAAAGGACTCTATTGCACTGCTCTTGCCCTGTGAGGCTAGAGAATACATCTGGAATAATGTGCTCACAAAATGGTCTTCATCTTCCACAGCCCTCCAGAGCTCCATGGAAAGGGTGTAGGTGGTCCAAAGGGACACAATTACAAATAAAGGAATAAAACTGAACACAGTAACATTTGCAGTGTTTATCAGAACAAATTCCCAAGCAATGAGACATAGCTGACATAAGGAACAGTGTCCTTAAGGGATCAATGGGCGCTCCATTAAAGGTTATGTTAGATAAAGCAGGCTGTGCTACAACTTGGAAGCAAAAAGTTTCCAAATGCTGATTTCTGCAACAGAATGAAATGGCAGAGACTCTACTGGGCAGCAAAGTTTCAAAAATGCCTTTAGGTCTCTGGCTTGTTTAGGCTACTGCTTGGAGAGCAGTACAAAAGAATTAGATTGTGTGAAAACAGCATTATTCAGCAGGCAAGCGTTACCTTGGAACAATGTTATCCTCTTGTACTTAGAACTTAGGCCTTGTGATTAATCATTTACATCCGCCCTGCCAGTCTTGGATGGTCTTTGAGGATGGTGCTGCAGTACAGTCCATCAAGAGCAAATTGACTGAGGTGACAGTCCATTCCCAGTTCATATATGATGCTATTTGTCCAGGTCACTTCTATTTAGATCCCTAGACAGGGACAAAGTCGACCTTTAGCCACAACCTTAGGATTTATTATAATATATACAATAAATATATATAAATTATTATTCATATATATACAAACTCCAATATGTGTGTTCAGTCATATTAACTGAATTCAGACCTTCCCAGGTTGTAACACAACAACCTCATGGACACTGCAGACCTGCTTCCAAAGTGAGAGCATGTCCCACCTCCTAAAGCTGACAGTAATAACACTGCAAACCAACACTTGCAGGTTTGGGTTTTTTCTCTCACCCCAAGAATGCCTACAGAGTTTGGGAGGCTATGGTTCAATAAGTGAACACAGGATGGGGAGAATAAGGACAGGTACATGAAACTACCCACTGAGCTATCTAAGTCCATGCTGAGGAATCTGAGTGAAGGCAGCTTAATTTATGAAAACAAGCACATAAATATCAGACTCTTCCAGTGAAAAGACTGCTTAAGGCATACAACAGGAATCACAGATGAAAGGAACAGCTAAATCAGCCTTTTAGCTGTTTGTAACGCATTAAAGTGAAAGGAAAGAGCCTTCATTCTCACTGTGAGCAAACACCTACACAAGGGCCTGAATATAATAGAGACATTCCTTGCTGCCCAAATGCTGTTAAAATCTTAATAATTAACATTATTTATAGACACCAATTTTCAATATTTAGATTTTAATAGTGCTGCACAGAGTCCAACTCTCCAGGTTTTATTTATCAATTTCTGCCTTGGAACCAGAGAGATATCCATGCTGACAAGTGAAAAACGGGGGAAGCAACAGAGAAATAGCTTAAAACAATACTACTGGTGTGGAGCATCCCAGGCACGGGGTTATTGCCCTTCTCTCTTCCTATAATGAGAGATTCAATCTGTGTCCCACAGGCTGAAAAGGGATAAGTGACCCATGTACCAGCAGGCCCAACTCTCTCGTCAGCAAGTGCCAATGCATTTTGCATTAGCACTTCGCACGAGGAGACCCTGAGTCCCAGCGCCAATGGGGCTACGAGGAGTGTGAAAAACCTCCAGAATATGCTTTCTCACAGCCTGACAGATAACTTGCCATGAAATCCAAAGAAAGTCATATCATCCAGGACATAATAACCCATATTTTAATTCAGTTGTCAAAGGAATGAGTTGCTACTCACAGGTTACATACACAACCTTAAAAATTCTATTGAAAAGTACTTTTTCTTGGGAACACAGCTTTGCTTCTCACACAGCCTATTCCCTAAACCCATATAAACTCTATCTTGTTCAGGTCTCTCTGGAACAGCAAAGTTCAGCTCCGCTGGTTTGAAAAACAGAAAAGAAAAATACCCACGAAATGCTTTCATTCTGTGGAGTTTTTCTATGGAGAAGTATCAGGTAAGGAGAAGAAAGCAGATAGAAATATTTTAAAATACAAATACTTAATTCTTTAAAAAAGGAAAGAGTTAACATCAAGGAGGTTATTTTATCTCCAAAGGTCAAGTCCAAGATGCTCTGAGTGAGCAGTGGTTGGGGACAAGGCTAAAGTAGTAGGTTTCTCTTTAAAGAAATGCAGACCAAGTAGCAAAATATAGACTGAAAATTAAAGTGCAAGAAGAGAAAAATGCTTAAATTATCCTGGGGAAGTCTATCTATCTAAGTCTTGCCTATACTAGACAGGGTTTGCTGGAAAAGGGAAAACTGCAAAACTACCAGTAAATTGACCTACTGGAAGCACAACCTTATATTAGGAAAATGGAAATTTTTGGCTGGTATAGCCCTATAAAACTCCTTCAAGCAAGTAAGCCAAGCTGGAGAAGGATTCAGCCTCTTCTGAATCATTTACCTGCACTTGCAGCTTGATGGAGAATGGTGTTGACTTTGCTGGCAGTGACTGAAATCTTGGTATTTAGAGCATTTATGATTTCTGAAAACCCACCTAAAAAAAAAAAAACAATGGAAAAGAACGAATTCTTTACTTGAAGTAGAAAAGAAAACTGGTTACCTCTAATACTTTGAGGGAGGGAAAGATCACAGGGAAATAGGGGAAAGTGGAGGCTGTAATCTTCTGTGCCAAGGTACGGAAGGGTTTGAAATCTTTTCTAGCCTGTTAAAAGAAGATCCAAGTAAAAATTACCTTATTCGCCTCCTGATCCTTCCTCAACTTAAATACAAAAATTGAGCACGGGTCCAACGCCCAAACCCCCTCCAAATTCTTCCTGCCCAGCTGGTTCAGAACCTTTTGAGTGAGGGGATTATTTCTGCAAACCAGTCTCACCTAAACCTTGTAAACATCACATTTTTTTTCCTGTGTGTCCTCTTCTTTCGAGTTTGTAATAGAAACTGTGAAGAGGCAGACACCACCATTTTGTGACCAGGGCAATGCAGATGGCCAAGGATACTGTATCCATTTCCTCCCAGTGTCTGGTTTTGCCAGTTCTCTTTCTGCTGTTCCCATCAGTGGGGATGCCCAAGATAGTTCAAGAGAATTAGGCATCCAAGCCTCTGTTTTAGACTGTTAATGCCCACTGCTTGCAATTTGCTTGCAAATCCCCAGGCTTAATCTGACAAGAAGAGGGTCATTTTAGCTGATGGTCTCTTTGCTGTTCATAAGTAATCTATCACACAAAATAAACCAGTGGGGGTTTCCGACAAAGTCAGTAGTCTCCATTCAGTTAAAGTGGTAACTTTTTCCAGGCAATCTTGATTTTCTACTACCAAACTATGGGTCTCAGAATTATATTCTGCATTGCAGATTTCATATTTGTGGCCTGCAGTCATAGGAAACTTATCCTTCAAAAGTTAATTCAGTAGGACTGCAATATGGGACTTCCTGTTCAAAACAATAGGAACAAAACATTTGTTCTTTTCCTTAGCTATTATGGCTAAAAAAAAGAATAATTTTTTTTAAAAAATCAACTTTATCTTCTGGAAATGTCACATTTGCTTTGTGTCCTTCAGAATTCATTGATTTTTCTCTTCTTCCCCTGGAGTAATTGCCCAAACCTTTTCTGCCCATCTACACTTTCTCTACCAGAAGCTGTAGAAGTATTCACTATTAGTGTGTGTTGGAGGTGCAAACTTAGAGAAACAATATTAATGACACAAATAAATCTGTACAGCCTTTTCTATCCTTTTTCATTCTTACTTTTCAGGAGACAAGAAGCAGAAGAGGGATTTCCACAATGGTATTGTTTCAGCTTGGTATGAAGAAAATCCTTGATTCTTTATGTGTGCTTGGAAGCCTATAGTAATCATATTATTCCAGGGTCCTTATTGCTGGTTAATGGAATTCTTTTAATATTGACCCAAGTTTCTATTAAATAGATTTTCATTGATCTGGTGATGTATAGAGCTCAAGTAAGTCTATCTATGTGTAAGCAAATTAAAAGCCTTAAGCCTATACAGCCAAACTGTATAATCCCATGCTGAAAAATTGATCCTCTGATACTCTCCTGG
Source organism: Manacus vitellinus (assembly GCF_001715985.3). NCBI lineage: Eukaryota > Metazoa > Chordata > Aves > Passeriformes > Pipridae > Manacus > Manacus vitellinus. The sequence goes on along the minus strand of NW_021940535.1, from coordinate 8,668,146 downwards.
GGACATTTTTTTTCTTTTCAGGTAAAGAGACACCTTCAATTTCTTTGAGACAAAAAAAAATATCATACATATTTCACATTCAACAAAATACAGACAAAAGCCACCAGAATAAGTTTTTATAATTAGAAACTGCAACTTGTATTGGGTAGTACAGCACTGACAATTCATCAGTTAGAATGAATGTATGAATTATGTTGAATATAATGAATTACATCGCTACAGCATCACTCATCTTTGCTTTGCAGCCTTAGCATGGAGTTTGACAGTTTTTTAAGGAATAAGGTTACCACACCCTTGCGGTCACCGAATTCAACACCAGCCTCACCTGAACCATTCTCCTTTGAAATCAAACTGGTTTCAGTGTGCCTTTTGCCTGTCCTGGGGATAAAAATCATCAAATGTATAGATCTCAAAATACTTAGTAAATAACATTGTCTTTGTTGTATGTGTACAGTAATATTGAAGATGCATCCATGAAGCCTGTGGCAGTCTGCAGATCTACAAATCTGCATGAGAATCAGTCTCCAACCACCACCACAGGTGCTACGGCCACTGAATGGGAAGACAGGCACATGGGAGGAGCAGCAGGAGCCCAGAAGGGTGGTTTTGAAAGGCACTGTACCCCAGGGTGGCTTATCTCACATCTAGCAAGAACTGCATTCGCTTTGCAGCCTCTCTTCTAAAGGAAGACACCAGTGCTGTTCTTCCTTTCTCTCAAACCATGTCCATTAAGTACAATCATTAATTAACTTGGAGATAATCCCTCTTCGCTATCAGACCAGGCCAATGGGTTCAGAAAGCACCAAAGGAGCAGGAAGGCAGACACACACGCATGTACACCCAAAGAAGTGGGATGTCTTAAGCTTTATTTCCATAAGAAATTAGACTTAAATAATTATAAAGCTTAATTCAGTTGCTCAGTTTCTGTTTCACACACATTTTGACCTCCCAGCACAGCTGCACTAGAGGTAATCCTCGTCTAACATATTCCAGGCTACTAGCACAACTCCAGAAAAACCACAACCATATCCAAGGTGCCCAGCTGCATATAAAGATCAACCTACGTTTTGGCAACCCACACTGAATTTGCAGTTCATTTTTATGTTACCTGGTCAATACATGTATATACCTCATACCTTTGCTCTGTGCTTATAGTTTGTGAACACAGATTGAGTAAAAGAAAACCATAGAAGCCTGGCAAAAAAACAGTGTTTGGGATGGTAGAGTTCATGCAACAAAAGGGATGGAGGATGAACACTGTCTCAGTGCTTACCTTACTGTATAAGAAGGTTTCATGCAGATCAAGAAAGGAAAGGTAGCAAGTAAAAGACCAGCTTTTTAGAAACACTAATTAGCATCAAACACTGATCAGTAACCTTTAAAACCTCCCCATTATAAACATGAACAAATTGAAGCAGGTCTTGGTGGATGTGGAGATTTTCTGACTGGAAGATTCATATGTGCTGTTTCCCCATGTGCAAGCACGTCCGTCACTTATTGTCAACATCCAGATTGATTCAAAACAGCACATCAGTAAAAACAGCATGTGTTTGTTTATAGTATTTTATGCCATATCCCTGCATATATTTCAAGAAGTGTTTTCGCTACTTGTTTTTCTGATTCCCACTGCTAAGCCTCTATCCTGTGCATGCAGCAGCTCTGCTGGCAGAGTTTTGAATGCCAGATCAGGAATGGTTTTCTTATGATGGGCTTTCCGCATCCTACAGTAAAAGTAGCACAATACCTTGCTTTCATAATGAAGCTGTGTGCTTACTTCTCTTTGATTCCTCAGACACACACACACACAATTATAAAGCGCCAGAACAATTTTCCTGTGGGCCAGCTCTGTGAATTTGCTTTGGGGTGACAAAAGTGAAAGCCTCTGCATACTCGCCAGCTCTAAACAGTTAGCAGAATGAATAGAGTACCTCCCTACATGAGAGGAAACCCATTGCCTACCAGGAGCTCAGTGATGCATTATGACTGTCTTAAAATCCCTGGAAATCAAATGGGATACGAAAAAAAATTACCAACATGGGTTCTTAGAAGATGCTTATCACAAAAGGAGATAAGATTCTATCTGCACAGAGCAAAAGAGCCTTGCCTCTCACTCCTTATTAATGGTAGGCATTGCCTGTTATGTGGTTACCTGCAGGATTTCTGGGGAATGTAGGATGTAAACAACCTCTCTTTCTCCAGGTGCAGGAATCAAACTGAAAACAAAGGCAAGCAGTGTGCCCTGACCTTTAGCAAGACGAGGGGCTACCCCAGCTGACTGTGTAGCCCCTCAGGGCTGGGGCATGCTCCTGAGTCTTGCCTACCTCAGTCTTCTGCCCCAGCCCCAAGTTGGAAGGTGACCTGCAGGAAACTCACAAAAAGCCATTACTGTGTTGTGTCAGCTCAGAAAACCGCAACAGGGCCAGTCAGGGGAGGAAAAAGCCTCGAGAGGAAATCAAGGAAATTCACTTTGGCAGAAACTAGCAAAGCCTTTTTCTGAATGTTAACCATCTAATTTAATGAAGTCTAGAGATCAGTAGAGACAATTGTCACTGCCAGCTTTGATGCCAATCACAACTCTGGAACATGAGCCAGTAAATTCATCCAACATACAAAGGGGAAAACAAAAACAAGGCAAGGATTTGACCCTCTGCTCTCATGATCCTTTAAGAAGAAATATCATCTTTCAAAACTATGGGGAAAAAAAAAATCTTCCTAGTCAGAACAAGTCAGCAAAAAAAAAAGGAAAGAGAAATCACAAGGCAAAAGAGTATAGAATTGTAATTTCTCTCTCTTGGTCTGTGGTGCCTTTAAGGCTGTTGGTGGAAACTCTTATGAGCTGAAAACCACCATGTGGACTGAAAAATTAGGGAAGATTTCTGTAATCCCTGTCAGAGAAGCAGGCCTGTATTTTCTCCTTCTGGGCAGCTGTAAGTTTGCTGTGCCTTCGTAAGAGTCCTCCTATTGCAGGGACACACTGTTTCTGTGCTGGTGGGTTCCCAGTATCCTCAGCTCTGTCACTCCCCTCACTGCATCCTTCAGAAGGCATATGGTGATGGAGATGTTTTGCTGTCCCTTCATCCACTAGGCAGGTGACCTTATCATAGAGGTATATTATTAATTATAATTATATAAATTATAATAATTATTAAATTATTAAACAAGGCTTTCCCTTTGTGAACCCATGTTGACTGTGTGTCCAGTGATTTCACTGTTCTTTAAATGTCTTTCAATAACACCCGGTTTGATGGTCTCCATAATTTTTCCAGGTACTGAGGCTAGGCTAACATGTCTGTAGTTCCTGAGTCCTCCTTCGTGCGTTTTTGTAGACTGTAGTGACACTGGCTACCTTCCTGTCAGCGGGAACCATCTCAGACTCCCAAGGCCTTTGTTAGATGATTGAGAGGGTTCCTGCCATAACATCCACTAGCTCCATTACTCTGGGGTGAAGCCTATCCGGCCCTATGGACTTGTGAACATTCAACAGATACTTCGTTGTCCACAAAAGGAAAGTCACTTTTTCCATGATCATAGTCCTCTGACTGAGGGGACTGGGCAGCCCAAGGTCTATCAGTATTATTAAAGACTGAGACAAAAAAAACATTGAATGTCTTTGCTTTTTCTTCTTCCCTATTAGTTGGGTGTCCATCTTCAACAAGTATCTTGTCTGGGCAATGGAAAACAGGCACCCACAATGGTATCTGCTTTGCCTTCCATGGCCCTTGTCCTTATCCAGAGGCTCTCAACCATATCTTCCCTAACCTTAAAGCCTGTGCAGTCAAACCACTCCCTTACATACAGTGCAGCCTCATGTGTTCTGCTCCTGAAGAGCCCATACACCTCCATCCCATTTGACTATCTCACTTTGTGAGAAGATGCTCAGATCTTACCTAAAACCCTGGCAAATCTCCTTTTCCTTTAGGATTTAGTATTTTGAGTACTGAAAGAGTAAGGAAGATATTATTTTTCTCATTTGGTACATTAAAATTGGTATGAACATTCAGACTATGTAAAGAAGGGCATTTATACCATATACATTTATTTGGTTATGGTGATGTCAGAAGTGAAAGAAAGGATTTGGTTCCCTCTGTATGAACTCTGCAGAGATGTAGAAAACATGCTGTTTGTGGTGAGGTCTTCTTCTTGGAAAGAAGTGGTGAATTGTTTTGTGTTCTTTACCATATTTTTCCTTGCACTTTAATAGTTTTTTTCCTCTTTTGGAACAGGAAAATACCTGTTTCTATGACATGTCCTTGTAGAACTCAAGTCTGTGTGAAGAAGAAGTTAAAAATTTTAACATCTTTCATCTCAGGAATAAGAATTCTGTCTCAGGACTTAGGTTCTTCATCCCATCATGCATCCCATCCTGATGTATGCATGCTTCCTAAACTTTGGTCACAAGGACACAGAACTCAGCATTTTGTCCCACTGGAGTGTGGAAATCTTCTTGGCAATCTTTCCACTCCTCTCTCTAAGTTGCCCTGTACCAGTCAGTAGTGACTGACTCGGTCATATCAGCTGCGTGTTGTGGATCACAGAAGTCACCTATCTATGAGAGGAACAGAACTTTATTGAAGGAGATTGTTGGTTGTTTGTTTTTTTTTTCCACTAGCTGCATTCACATCCTAAACACATTTCTTTGCCTTCCAAAACCCAGAAGTATCTCAGACCAAAGGGCAATCCTTCATATAATATGAGAAGGCTCTCTTAATTGTAGAAGTTTCTTATTTTAAAGAGATAATTTGTGAAATATATACTGTTAGAATACCCATCAGCACTGCCAGAGGTCTGTCATTTCCATTACAAGTCAGACTACTGAAAATAAACTAGAATTAGGCTTTGCCTCATGTTGAAGCCAGCCCTAGCACAGAATGTATCAACTCATGTATGCTAATCACATTCTTAACTGAATTTGATCTCAACTTACTCAAATGCAGAGAGTGGAAATGATGGTGGATGCAAGCAAAACTAGAAAAAAATTTTAGCTCTAAAGAAGGGGAAAAATTGTTCTGGCTGTTCATATGATCAACATGCATACAAACTAACTAGGTTCACAGAACAGATGGTTTGGACTCAGTGAACCTATCTTATAAATAGTGCCTCTTGTATTTTAGGTTGGCAGGACAAAGACTACGAGGGAAGATAACTGTCTCTGTAACTACAACAGAGTACTATTTGCTAGAAGAGAGGAAGCTAAGGTATATCTGTTGGTTTGGTATATAAAACTCAACTTTGCACAAAGTTACAGTGGAATTTACATACATTTACTGTAAAAATTACGTCAGTAGAGAGTTTCTGGATCACTGATGCTGTCATGGTCAAATGCTGCAAATTTGGTCTTTCAGAGATTGACCGAGGGCAATCTTGAGAGCAGGTAAGTTTGCTGCTGCCCTTGTTGCCATTGGAAAGCCATGCCAGAGTTCCTCTCTCCTCCTGCCTTCAATATCCCTTCTTCCAATTTCCAGCCAAACTCTTTTATGGTCAGCTGTTCTCACGCCAACATTTTGTTTTAGGATGAACAACAATTTTTCCTCCTTGTTCTTTGTTCCCCACATGTACACAGACGCTAATTATAGCCCCCTCACAGATGTCTTTTTTCTAAATCAAATAAATGCTGCTCTTGCAGTTCCCTCTCAAAGGGTTTTTATTTTTCTGGGCACGCTATCTGTCCTGTCCTCCTGTGCTCATGGGTGTCTAGGACCATATGCAGTACTTCCTATAAAGTTGCACTGATGCTTTGCCTGGGGATATTGTTTTTACCTCCTCTGCTGGAAATAGATCACCTGATGTGATCCTAAGCTGTATTTCCCTACATTTTTTCTTTTCACAGACTATCACATGAGTATTCATAAGTAATCCTATCTGTCATTAATTATCATTATTATTTGTCTTCTACCTCATGCTTCAAGAGAGCTTCCAGACACCAAGAAAACTAAATTCTGGAACGGACTCAACTTCTACAATAAGGTGGGAAGCAAAAATCCTAACTTGTTTTGAAACTCAGCCTGATAAATGAAGAGGAATATATGATGTGACTGCCTGAAATATCAACATTTTGGACCTCGTGATCCGTGAGAGCCTTCCCTATCCTGAGTCCAGAATTACTAAGTATAAAATATGATAAAGTCACTAAAAATCTCTAGTTAATCACTCACATGCCAATTGCATTTTAGGTAGTCTTTTGAATAGCAAGAACAAGCTGAGTACCTAAGTTCCTTCAGCCCCTATAGAAATCTCAAGATGCTTTTTAATTATACTTATTTCTATTTCCAGTAGTGGCTACAGAACTATATTCACATAGAAAGTTCTTGTTTCCTGGTATTTATATACTAAATGGGTATGACAGAAAGTCATAGAACAAAAGGACTACCTATGTTTTAAACACTCAGAAATTAAACAGAAATGAGAGATTAGAAATTCTGTGCAGTTGCAAAAGCCAGAAACTGATCTCACCTCTCCCAGTTCTCCCTGCAACACCTAATTTGTGTGAACGTCTCCATTCCTGTGTTGTGCATTTACTGTTGAATGAGTCAGAGGAGGCTGTATCAGGAAACACATTTTCCATTTAGATCTTAAACCACTTGGCTCCAAGGTAGTCAATCTCCATTGCAAAAAGCAGATATGGAAAACAAAAACAGTCCCAAGGAGGTTGTCTCCCGTATTCCCATCTTTCCTGCTATTCCTCAGTTGTCTCATTATTCCATTAGAATAGCATGGATATGATAATGAAAGTATCATTTAGGGTAGCATTTTCTAAAAAGCCTACGTAAGTGCTGAAATCTTATTTTGGGAAGGTATATATGACTTGCTCTAGTGAAGAACCAAGATACCAAAAACATAATTATAAATAGCAAAAATGCAATACAAAATCAGAACCAAACACTGCCCTCCTTATTCAGTCCCTACCTACCTTCCCTGGGCAGTTGTGGTTGATTTTCAGGTTTCCCAGTGTCATTTATCATTTATCATTTATCATTACTGAAGCATCACAATACTGTCTTGATGTCCCTACACTCAACTGGTCTTCAGAAATTAAGTGTTTGATCCCAGATCCCACCTATATACATCAGCAATATAAGGCTGTCCAAGAAATAAAGAATTCCCATGGCAGCCTAGGGATTACAACAAGCAGGATGGCAACCCAAGAACACAGTATAGATGTTATAGATCTAAACCTAAATCCGTAATCTGACTGAGGCAATTCTGTGCCCTACCACAGCACACCCCACCACAGACCTTCCCAGTTACCCCAAAAGAAAACTTTTTCTTTCTTCAGGCATTCTGTTTAGTAAGAAATCCTAATTCTTTAACTGAAAAATGCAAGACCAAAACTTGGCAGTCTGGCCCCTGCAGTAAGGATGGTCTATGTATTATCCAGCAAGTAGTTCAGCATGGTGCTTGCATTTCTTTCCTCATATGATCCTAAGTTACTTCTGAAAACAGGACTTAGATGTTTTTGACAATTCCGTCTTTTTTTTACATATTTAATAGATTTTTGAATTCAGCTAAAAGTCTTTACTTCCATAATTTATTGTGGCACTGAGTTCCACAGATTAACTATATGTGACATAAAAGAACATTTTCTTTACCATTTTTAAATTTATTGCCTTTTAATTTAATTAGGTATCCTCCTGTGTCTCTTTCACAAGACAGGATAAATAGGAGCACCTGCTAACCTTCTTTATGCCATACATTATTTTATATACTTTTGTCATGTCACTTCTTATTACTCTTTTTACTAAACTAAATAGCTGGAATCTTTTTAATCTCTCCTATTATAAGATACTCTCCAACATGTAATCATTTGCTTTGCCCTTTCTGAAAAGTTCTTGGGTACTCAGGTCTCTAGGTACTCATTTAAAAGTAACATATAATTTAATCTTTAATAAGTCTTGCATTGTTTACACAACTAGCTTTCTTCTATGATCTATCCTTTCTATACTGGTGCAGATTTATCAGGAAAACTGCCTCTGAGAACGGTCTTTGTTAGAGCAATATTTGCAAACAAGAGAGACTAAGCTCAACCTCAAATATTTCATGTATTTGGGGCAACACTTTGGGGTGTACTCCAGCTCAGGTCTGGTTTTACATTTACAATTAGTTTGAGAGTATAGTCAAATCCATCCCACATGCGCCTCTCCAAGGTTGACGCCCAGAGTGTGCTTCAGGTGACCTTATTAGACCTTTCTGTGGCACTTTCTGCCAAGTTTCTTCTAAATGATTGCAGGTTGGTGATTTCATTTCCTCTTCATGGAGGTGAGTCTCAGACAGCAGCTTGCTGTGGGAAGTCTCAGCACTCAGCACAGGCAGCTCTCCCTGCACTCCCAGCTCAGGCTCCTGCTGTTGATGGAAACTACATGAGATAATCTCCAGGTTCAGTATCTCTGAGCTATCACATTTGCTAAACAGATAGAAATTTGTGAAAGCGTTGAATGGATGTCTCAGTGCAGCATCAGTGACAAAAGGCACTGTACAGTTCAGGAGTTTGAGATTTGACAGAACTTTCTCATGTCTTCCAAATTCTTTTGGGTTCACAGGTTCTTCTTTAGCAGGCAGGAAGACTAGGTGAGCTCAGGTGGGTTGCTAGCTCCACTGCAGAATAATTTCTACCACCAGCATACAATAGCACAAAACAAAGGTGTTCTCCTGATGTAGCTCAACTGTGGCTTAGGAGGAATTATCTCCAGTTATTATAACCCCTTGTCTGCATTTAGACAGCATCTGTTCTGCACTCCAGAAAGGTCTCACTGTCATCATCACATTTGGTTTAGGGTTCAAATTCTATTCCTGAACATAACAATCTCTCTATCCATTTGACTCACTAAGGGAATTTCCCTCTATCTTCTTCCTCAAACCTCCCCAAAAATGACCTGCCTTCTCAGGGTCTGATAGTCTTACCACACCAGGGCATTCAGGCTGCTGGGCCCAGAGAGGGACACCAGCAACCCTGTAGATGTGCAAGCTTTGCTAAGGGTGACAAGTCTGTTCATCCCACACCAATAGCTGCTGTTCTGCAGGTACTAGGAAGAAAATGAACGAAAACTCTCCCTCTCTTCTTTTTTCTTAAAAGGAAAGACATCTTTTTTCCACACACAAAAAGCTGAAACTCTGGTTTTACTCCAGTTGCCTAATGCCAGGCACCCTAGTATCCCTGGAGATGCCATAGGTAGTAGCAAAACCCACAGCAGGCTGGGAGGTGCAACACAAACTATGGTAGACCCTCATCCTTCTGAACAGTACCTTGACATCAGCTGCTGCAGCCCAGAGCATCTTAAACAGCAATTCTTAGGCACTCAGACTGAGCCTTTTCTCTGAAACTTTAGTCCCAAATCAAGCACCAAAAAACATTTTTTTGTGGAAAGTGGCTGACTATTCATAGCCCAGATGTCTTCAGAGCCGGTATGTTAAAAAGCATCTAATATGAATGACTGGTTTCTAAACATAAAACCCACTGGAAGAGGAAAGGAGCTCAATCTCATTTATGTGGAGCAGCGTTCACGAAATTGTGTAGGAAAGCAGAGCCATCTACAGGGGAAACCATTCTGGTTTGGCAGAAAACGCATCTGATGAAGCAAAGTGTGATCCTGTGCAAACAACGCAGGGGCAGGACCAGCCAAATGTTGTGTTGCCAGCAGAACGATGAAGGTTACACAGATACATTCTGTATAATAGAAGTTTTTTGTATCAGATTTAGAGTCTCTCAGGATCTATTCTTTCATAGTTTTAGCAAAGCATTTCCATAAGCATCCAAACAAAACTACACCTAACTTAGTTTCCCAGTGACTACATCCTCACATTACAGTTACTAATAATTGCTGGAAGACACTTTTACTAACACACATCTTGTACACCTACCCAGGACACAGGCTACATCTGAGCCTGTGGTCCCACCCCATCTTTTCACTCTCAGGTCCTTTCCATGAGCCCTCTGCCCCTCAGTTACCTGGGCTGTATCAGAGGTACGAAAGTTGTACCTAACATAGCTGGCTACAGAAGATGTAAAACAACTCATCCTTTCTGCTGTACAATGGAAAACAGCAAAGACTAGCACTTTTTTGGTATTTAATGGTGTATGTTTAATTCCCTGTTTGTGATTGTAGCAACCAGTAGCTAAAAATTTGAAGTCTCACCAACAGCCTTTTTGCCTCCATGGAAAAATATCTCGGAGTTGAAATCTCCTTAATTCATTTTCCTACTTTTTGACTGTCTCACTACATGTCTGCAACCAGAGAGGAAGGAAAAGAAGACTTGGCTGAAAAAAGTGACTGTTTGGCCCAGGGTATCTGGAAGTCTTAAGAAACTGTAGCAGAGCAGCTGCTTAAAATGCCATACTAGGAAATATAAGGTCTTCAGTATCAGGGATTGCTAAAATTTTGGGAAGGAGCTCTAAGAGTTTCCTCATGGCCAGATGATAAAAACTGGTATTCTTATGTTAACATAGGAACCTCCATACTTAGTTGGATTAAGCCACTTAAAATGGCATGAAATCAATCTTTCTTTAAATACTTAAAAGCAGAGCAAAAATTACGTTGAGCAAACCCTCCCTAATTGATTTCCATTTCTGTAATGACTGATTTACGTGATATATAGAGTTCAGTTTTGTATCTAGTTGGACTCCTAACTGTTTGTATGTTCTTACTCATTCAATCATATTCTCTTGTAGGATTATTATTTTAAACTCATTCAGACTTGAGCTTTTTGAGTTATTAGAAAAAAATTCCACAGACTTACCTTTGGCAGAATTTAATAATAGTTTTAATTCAATTAAATATAATTGAATTACATTAAATGCATCCTGCAATTTTATAGGTACTGACTGAGCTGTACAGTCAATGGAACAAAGTCATCAGTGTAACAGTATAGCTTTGAGTTTTAATATTGCTGATATAGGTCATAATATAGGAAACTAGGACTTTTGAGGGTAGAAAAGATTTCCCTTGGCCTACATAGGCTCGTTTCTGTGTCAAAAAGAACAGTTCTTATGCCTTGTGCTTTACAGCTTCCATGTGGTTCAGATATCACACACAGATACCAAGCAACAACCTCTCATGAGATGGCTGTTGAGCTTCAGTGGAAGCTGGATCGTGTGGGAGGGTTAGGAAGGAGTATTGTGTGTATGGGTTGTCTGGAGCCTTGCTAGCATGGGACAACTTGGGCCTTCCACTCTCTGTGGCCAATTATATGTGAAGACAAAAACTAGCGAAAGATATTTTGAAACTTTTTGAAAAGATTTTGCTACTCTTTCTTCTGTTTCAACAATGAGTTTAAATGAAAAACACATGGCAATCCATTAGCCATGGACTGTAAGCTCTCCCAGACAAGGGCTGCTCTTTTTGTGTTTACATACAGGGGTGAGATATGTTGCTGTTAATTTTAACTATCTAGGAGCTGTGTCTACTCTAAAGCAGTTGTCCAGGCTTCTGCTGAAGTCTTTGCAGAGAGTCCTTCTAAGCAATCCACCCCTTCTATCTTTGATGACATATACTTTGAGACTATTGAAAAGTTTTGCTTTGACTCATTTATTTTTTGCCTCATACAAGTAAAAATACAGTTTTAACACCATCTCTTTGCCTTGCCACCCACTCAACCGCGGTCTCTCAGAGCCTCGACAGGTGGAGGGCAGAGGATCTCCCCTGTCAGGATGGCACTTTTGCATTCCTTAGTCTACCCCATTTGGGTAAAACCAGTCCTCCTGGGGAAAGAGAGCCTCTGGGACTCGCACAGAAGGGAGTGAGTTGTGGAGGTAGAACACTGTTCCCCGGGGGGTGATGCCACCAGAGACAAGAGGTGCGCAAGCAAGGAACATACAGATTTTAGAAGTCAAACAAGTATCTCTAAAAGAGGAACAGTACCCGGAAACAAAGGAGAGATCTCAAGTTTGATCTTTAGGCAGGTTGTGCAATTCTTCCTCCAGCATGTCTGGAACCATTCTCTGTTCCACATTGCCTGGGAATTAAATGAGCACTCTTTCTACTTCATCATCTCACTCACCAGTGAAAATACTGAATGCCACCAAACCCAGGGTGGAGCCTTTGATACTGATTCTCAGCACAGCAGTGACTCACTGACAACAATATGGTTTTTGACCAGCAGCACACCTAAAGTGTTACATCTTCTCCTTTTCAAGGAGCATCAAAATAGTCTAGAATAGATATTTTGTTGAAATGTGGTACAAAATCAGATATTATAGAAAGCCATGGCTAAAAGAAGGGCACTGGAAGTAAAGTTGGGTAAATGGGTTCATTGCTGAGGTTTTTACACACACGTTTATGCCCTTCTTGTCCCTCTCCTCTGATAAAAGTGAGCAGTAGCTATTTCAGTCACTACAATAACAATTCATACCCTGAAATCTTCACTGGAAAAAGTTAGATGGCTTCCAAAGGCACAAATGTGTGAAAGAGGTCAAGAAAGCAATATTAAATACCAACAGTTGTTTCACTCAGTATTCTAAATTTGGTTAAAACATCCAACTTCCCTTGACTGTTACTTTTTTCCTAAAGGGATAAATATAAATCTAACTTATATTTCTAATTTTTATAGGATGCTGTGTCATTTTCAGATCATTGCAAAATATTTATTTGGAGACAAACTTACAGTAGACAGGGTTGATATTTGCCTCTGAGTCTCTGTAAAAAAAAACGTGTAACTCCTTCAGGTAATGGGAAGATAAAACAAGTATGTTAAATTAGAAAATGAAAAAGAAAAACATAAAAGTGGAAGTTAATCACATGATAGGCATGTTGTCTTTATGAGAACATAAGTGTACATTTGGGATAAGTGCAGGGAATGGGGCTTCTCTCAAAGATACTTTTTAAGAGGAGGAGAGGAAAAAAGTAATCTAAGGGATTATCTGTACCAGATAAAAGCTCTTGGATAAACTCCCATGTCTATTAACAGCTCATCTCCAAGAAAACATAGTGGAGCCCACAGACAGGGCAAAAATGGATGTTTACCTCACATAAAATTTTCTCCCTGGCTCTTCCGGTAAGAGGAGTAGGAGCAGATGAGGAAATTTGTGGGGAAGAGATCTGCAGGGCTGCCCTTCTTCCACCCCAAAACCATGATCCTTCCTCCTGCCCTGAGCTCAGAAAGTCCAGATCATGCTCTCCTCATTCATGCTTCATTTTGTGTAAAATCAGGGAGGGAAATTAGCTCACAGTGTACCTAGGGAAGATTGCCAGCAGTGGGGGAAGCAACTGGAAGAGAATAACTTCTGCTTCCCCATGACTGATCCTTGTAACGGCTCGCTCTGGCCCAGACACTCAGGTTTTCCAAAACGCCAGAGGAGTTCTTCAGTCAAACACACAAATCTGAATTTCACTGCTGACAATTCTACTGCACAGACCTGAGGAGATACCTCCACATAGCAGCCTGAGCTCACATCAGCTCCATACACCTCAAGCTTGTTGCAAGGGGGGCAGGACTGTGACAGATCCTCACTGGCCTTCTGTGGGGGCAAGAGAGGAACAGGAGAAGTCCTAAAGGCCTGAGAGGAGGTTTCTCCATGAGTTCTCTCAACTGGATTCCCCTCTTCCAAGAATGTTAGCGTGAAGAAGCACAGTAAGAATCCAGACATATAAAGCTTGCCTACTGGGCACTTTCCTTACCATACCAATCACTGCACTGAGTGGGCATCCACAAAGTCAAACACCAAAGGGAAAAATGCTGATAGCTAAGCATACTTACAAGGACAGAAATTCAACTGGGGTAAATCAGTACAGCTTTGCCAAAACATGTGAGTCTGTCTGGCTGTAGCACTTTACTGGACTACATAACTAGAAAAATTTTAGTGCTGCAGCTGAGGCAGGCTTTGGGAAGGGAAGGTAAGATGTGCTGCTCTACCACCTTGTCCCACTGCACAGCTGGGCAAGTGGCAGTAGCCCAGCACTTGATTATTTCACATTCAAGTAGTGCTTCCCAGGCAGGACAGAAATTTCACATTTAGTTTTAGCTTTGATTCATGTGACTGCAATAGCAGGTTTATGGCACAACCTTTCTTTCAGTTTTTTCTTTGTGTTTCCCTGGTGCCTTGAATCAAAAACCCTCACTTCAGGCAAAATGGGAGAATTAGCTGTCTATTGGTGTCAAATGGGTCTACACGAGAGCCCTAAATGCCACTTCTGTGACTAAGCTATAGAAATTACTAAGAGTAAAAAGAAATAACACTACTACCTGCATATACAAGCAACAATTCTTGATCTATTTTGACTGGTCTCTCTTCCTGATCAAAGAAATTTCCTGAAATTTTGTTTGATGGGGTGCGTAGAGATCAATCCTCTGTCCTAATATGCCTTGGTTGTAGTTTTTTTCAGACTTAATGTTCCTGCACAGGTAGAAAAGAAAAATGAAAATTTATTCCAGTGCAAATCATGGACTTTGATGATCTATGGACACATGTAATTCTTAAACACTGGATCACATTAAATTAGTCATATTGTTCTCTAAGGAAAGTATAAAAGTTTGAGGAATTCCCTGAAGCAACTCAGGTTAATGTGTTTGCCTCCAGTGAATATAGTCTTAATTAATACAGAAAGTCATGGTATTTATTGGTCAGATACGTAAATCATATTTAGATCAGACTCACAACTAGAAAAATTCAAATCACAGTAGATACATTCAAATTACAGCACCACTTGTGTCTGCTGAGGCTTAAGGCTAGAGCTTCTCCATTTTTTTCATGTTTTGCTCTCAGAGTTTATTGTAACCTCAACATTTCCAGAGAGCACCGAGGAAAAAAATATTGTATTTCTAGACAGTTACTCGATTGCCAGTATACTAGGACTTTATATTGATTTTCTGTCCTCAGCTGCTAATGTGGTGCACTTCTCTCTAGTTTTCTCCTCACAGGTCACTGAGATTTATGGCTGACCTGAAAGAGATGAAACCAGACTGCTGAATTGCCACTGCAAGAGGCCACCTGCTGCTGACTGACACTGGGTCACACACATCTCCCTGAATTCTTCAGGTCACCCCAAAAGCTCTAGTGGACATTTTGCTCCTCATGTGGGAAGGCATGGAGTATTCTTGCCATATTTACTAGCTAGCTAATTCACTTCCTTCCCACTCTAACGAAATTTTAACCTAACTGTTACATAAAATGCAGTGCATCTGAGTAAACAAATTGCTTTAGATAAAGGCAGCGTCTTCACCGAGACATTACTTAGCAAGGTGTCTCCAAACTGGATTGAACTTTCATGAGTCTCTCCTAGAACAAAAAGGGCCCAGTGTATTTGAAGGGATTTTCATTGAATACTGCTAAATAAACTGACATGGGAATAGGTGAATGTGGAAGGAATGATAAAACCTGCAGCTGCAGCATGGGAAGGGATGGAATGTAAGGAACACACAAAAGAAAGGACTGAGGTTAGGATCTTCATCTGAGACATGGAGAGGTCTTGGGATGAAGGGAATGAAGTGGGATGAACTAGTCTACGGAGAGCTGAAGTTAAGGATTAGGGTTCCTAGTGAATAAACTATCAGCAACAGTGCTGAAGTGCCTGCAAAAGTACCTAAGAAAATATTTAAGGGCTCATACTGGCAGTTTCATTTGTCTCAGTTGATTAGTGTCCTGGCTTGTGAATCAGCCTAGTATTTGGGTTTGGGCTGATGGAGAGCTCAGGACTACAGTTGGTGTCGGGCTGGAAAGGGGCTTCTAAAAGAAAGGCTGCAAAATTAATTGTTGTTTGACAAAAAGATTTCGCAAAGTTTTGTTACTAGGATCCAGAATATTATTTCTGATAAGATCATAGAAAATGGGGGGATGGAAATAAGTTCCCTCATTGCCAGAACAATCCCAACCTGGCTCTACCCCCGTGCTATGGATGGCAGGGTAGCAGGAGTTTGGACAGAAATTCCCATGACTTGGTAGGGCTACAGATGATGAAAGGCTGTAAGTAAAATGTTATGGGGAGGAACACAGTTGAACCTCAATAAAATTTTGAGAGAAATGGAAGAGAGACTGCTGCCAGGTGCCCTTGAACTAGACACACATGGGTATCCCTCTTGCCACATGAACTGGTCAGCCCCTTTACTGTGGCAGGAGCACACCAGTGGCCATAGTATGATTTATGATCCCTCTGGACACAGGGTCTGAGGTGGGGTGTACCCTCAACTCTTCTCCCCTTCCAAGTATGTCCCACACTCAGGGATGAGGCAAAGGAAGTGTTACATCCACCCTCCACTTCCAAGTAAAGCAGCTTCTAGACCTCCACCGCCACAGTATTCCCTGTAAGCCATGCCTCTATCTAGGAGTTTCCCAAACAGCAAGGCCTCAGACTGCTGCATCCTGCAGCCCACTCATTCCCACCCAGACCAGGTTTTCCTTCAGCATCTCCAACACCACAATGGCAAGAGGAACAGGGAAGTCCTTGAGAGCCTGGCTGGCAGAACTGTCCCCAGTCCTCTGCTGGAAGCCTGGCTTTGGGAAGCTAACAGAAGAAAATGGGGAGAGTGAAAGGGAAGGACATTTAAGGTTTTACCCAAAGGGAAGCATTGCCAGTGAGATTGTGACTTGGTTCTGCTGAGACACTTTGAACCCATTATGGCTGAACGGGTCCTAAATGTCCCCAAACATGTTCCCATTATCCCTAATTAAATTATCTTATTGAGATTATCAATGACAAAACATTATACAATTAAAACGTTTTCACTCAATCAATTTTAATTGTATTCACTACAGTCGCCTGTGCCAAACCAGATGCCTTCTAGCCCGAGGTAAGTGAAGGAAAAGCAACTTTTAAACCCCTCATTTACTCAAGTTTGATCTGATCGAGTAGTAGGAGTGCAACAGACGGCTGGTTTATTTTTTTTCTCCCTGGGGGAGCCCAGGAGCTGGGGGGGGTCCCCCGGCCCCCGCATTCCTCCGGCGCATCCCGCATCCCGAATCCTGCAACCCAAATCCTCCCCGGCTCCGGGGCGCAGGGACCGGGCCTCCGCCGGGGGATTAGCACCACCTAGTGCTGACGGCGGGAAACGGCCGCCATCCCATCCCTTGGGAATCTCCCGGCATCAGCTATCCAACTCCTCAGGGAGCCTCAGGGCTCTGCAGAACCCGGGTACCAAACCCGGCCCCATCCGTGTCTTCCCGGAGAGTCCTTCCCTCGTTGTCTCACACTGCTTAGGCCGAGGCCAGTGATCAAAGGTGGCTTCAGAGTCCGTCACAAATGATGGGTAAAACACCCATCAGCCTAAACCTCCATCTCTGAGACTGGAGCCAGCCTGCTTGCCTCACATTCCTCTTGGCTTAGAGCATCAGGACAACCAGTAACTCACGAAGTAAGCCTAAAACCTGCAGAGAAAGGGGGATTTGGTTTCCCATCCTCAGCCACAGCACAACACAAGGATGCCTTGCAAGTTTTTCCTCTGCCCATATCTCCCAGATGAGGCTCTGGGCAGGAACAGCCCAGTCCACTGCTTCCTTGCAGAGCACAACCAGCAGGGAGGTGGTAGCAAAGTGTCTGGTTTCCATCCAACACTTGTTTAACTGAAGGAGACCTTGGTATCCAGCACAGGCCGGGATTAAGTCTCTGACCACCCAGTCATTGTCCTGCTTTCCCTTCAGTTCAGTGGGTATGGCATGCTCCTCCACAAACCCAAAGCAGAGGATGACTGACCCTAGAAATGTTGAAAGCTGTGTGTTCTGACCCTCTCCTGACACACGGATGTGAATTGGGCAGGGAGGGTGAGTGAGGCTCAGGGTCCTGCTGTGGGAGGCACACCAGCAGGCTGGAGCTTTATCACCAGCCAGATCAGCCAGTGAGGCTAGAGGAAAGCATAGCAGCCAATGCACGGGTAGTGACTCACAGGAGGCAGCAACAGGCTGAGAATCCAGCTGGAAAGCAGACCTCCCTGCAACCCTGAGCCAGGAAGCTCTGACCTCCTATTTTCTAGGTGAAAGCTTTCACTACCAGTTTGAATACAAACAAGAGAGAGACCAGATTCTCTGGTGTTTACATCTTGAAAGAACAGTTAGGCATCAACAGCCCGCCTAGTTTATGTGTGCATATGAGGGTAAAATAATTAACATGGTCTGTTCGGGTTTAGGTTGTTTCTGTCTCTCAGACTGATGGGCATTTCCACACATCCAGAAAAAATTTCCACATATTTGTCAATTTCTAGATTAAAACCTGAGGCTCTCACAGATTTTCAATACCTTCAAATGACAGGAGAAGCCAATAGGATTCTGCACACAGACACATTCAAGTCCTTTTTCTTACCTCAGTGACTACATAGAGCCTTGCTGTAAGTTAAACCTATGGTAGAACATGAGAATTCTGGCTCACGTGCTCATACAATATTTGCAAGGCTGGCTCTAAATCTGATATTTTTGTGCCACTTTGGTATTAATATCCAGCCTCTCTCTCTTTAAATATCAACGCTAACCTACTCTGAGCTACGTTCTCCCACTTGTGGTTGAAGACCTCTAATCTCCTTCGCTCCTGTCTCCAAATCCTTCCTATGAAACTGATCAGTGCAAAAATAGAAGTAATTGATAGCAGGTGTCTCAGATGTGTTCACTGCTCTGTGGCACCACTTGCCTCATATCTTGCCATATCATTCATTCTCTCTTCCAGCTCATGAACTTATGCTCGCTGATCCTGAACGGCTGTACAAGAAGATTGATTTAGAGGTGGATTAGTTTGCAAGTATTCACTGCTTCTCTTAATAATCGAAGAAACTCAATAGATGTGAGCACTGAGGAAGCCAATACTAATATAATTTTTTTTTCACTAGGGTTCAGAGTAAGGTTTTTCTTTCCTTTCAATAAATTTTAAGGATTATAGTGTTTCAATTTCTAATTCTCTTCCCATGCTCTGAACAAAATTACACATATTGCAAAAATAAAACAATAGCCCAAATGTACTAAACTCAGTTGTAGATTGTCCAAATTATTCCATACTCTATAAGCTGTCTGGCTGCCCTACCTGCTCTATGCTGTATCCTCCTATACTTAGGGAAAAATAAAGCATATAGCAACAAAAGAGTAAGAACCTCCAGGAAGCGTATCTTGCCAGAATTCAAGTTGGATGGACATGAAGTAGGAGTCTGAAGAGAGGAATTAGGCCTGCAACAGTTCTCCAAAAGCTCTGTGTAAGTTTAAGAAGGTGTAAGTTTAAGAAGGTGTAAGAGTAAGTTACTATTAATTTTGGTAACACCAGCTAACGCCTTCCAGGCTGCAAGTGTTTCTTAGTTACTTCAAATTGGAATTGCTCTGTATCCATATATGACCTAATCTGGGTTCCACAGCTCCAAACCCCTGCTTCACTGCATACGCCAACCCCATGTTTCTTTTTGATCCGAAGTGTGGGCCAATGCCTTAGCTCACATGCAATTCCAAACCCTATATGGAACTCAGCACTGCTCTTTTCCAGCTCAGCATTGCTCTTATTTGTTGTCATGAACACATCAGTATTTCCCTGGTGAAAGGGGAAAATGCTATTACTCCTTTTGGTTTGGTGGAGGTTTTTTGTGTTTGGGTTTTTTTTTGGGAGGGGGTGTTTGGTTGGGGGTTTTGGGAGGTTTTGTTTGTTTGTGTTTCATTTTTGTTTGATTTTGGTTTTTGTTTGGTTGGGGTTTTTTAATCCAGGAAGGGAATAAATTCAAAGAGATGTCAAAATTGCCAAACAGTAACTGACAGTACCCTGTTCCAGACAGCCATGACCCAAGCCATCAGCAAATGGTAACATTGCACATTTCAGTGGTAATCCCATTTAGCTGCAGCTATCATCCCCCCCTGCAAGGCTGGTTCCTGGTCTCTCACAGAAGAGTGATGCCCTGGGGAATGCAAGTTTAGTGCTGCCCCCTTCACAGGTCTGAGGAGCCCACAGGTGAAGAGGGCAGGAAAGTTGCCCTTGCTAGCACAAAACCGATGGTTTTTAAGCATCAAAAGCAACCACTGACCTGCCCTGTTATTTCTGAATACCTCAAACACCAACTATAGCTAGTCATTACTACCAGCAGCAGGCACATGATCTGGAATCAGTGCTTTGGCACACCGAGCTGAATCAGCAACAAACCCTCTGCAAGCAGACCACAGAAACATTAACTCTTTTCCTTGCTGGCTGCCTAGGATGGCAAGGGCAAAAAAATCAGAAATTAAAATTCAGTTACTTTCTAGCCAATCCCTTGTGACCCCCATTTAGGTCAGCCATATTCTTAAAGTTACTTAGAAAATGGACCAGATAAGCTTCTGTCTTCTAATGTTTCATATAATCTACTGACACACACACAGTGTAACATCTCCATTCCCCCTCCCCCAGAAGTTTTGTCTTGTGGATCTGATCACCGAGGCTGCAGCAGTGTTGCGTGAGCCACAGTGCAACCACAGATCTGGGAACAGACTAGGTTTCATGGGATCGAGAATACAGGACAGATTACTTAAGCAACAGGGATCAGGGTTGAGGTGGTATAACTAAACTCATCAACAAAAATGCCAGTAACATGCATGACAGTGTCTCTGTTAACAGCCAACATACAAATGCTTCATGGTTGGTATCAATCACTGGGTATTGTGCCACTCTCAAAAATAATACTTTCTTGTCCAGCTTGTACTAAGAAAAGCTCGGGTTAAGCTGGAGCTCAGTTCACCTCCCAGTGGTGCTGGAGCTGTCTGCTCTGCATCAGTTTCCAGCTACGATCTCCTCAGAACTGCAGATTCTGAAGAATTTTGATTGGGAAATGTCAAAGCAAAACATTGGGGGGGAAAAAAAGAAAAGAAAGAAATATTTGACTTTCAAATGTTAATCTCTCTGTTTTGAAATGGCAATCAAAAATGTCATATTTAAAGTTTCCCCTTTCAGAAGAAAACCTGAATAAATAGTCAAAGCTAACATTTTCTGACAAAGGAAAAATATTTCAGCTAGCCTGAGAAAGATGGGATTTTGCAGGGCCAAAATATTTCAAAGCTCTTTCCTCTTTAGCTGGAAAATGAGACCTCCTTCTTCAGTCTTTGCCAGCCTGAAATCACTTGGTAAACGTAAATTGATTCATCCTTTCACTAGTGGGTGAAGGAAGAGGGGCAAAAGCTCTTAAGTGACATGCTTACAATGAATTAGGATGTTTGTAGATAGAACTACAGAGTTACATCATGGCTTCAATCCTATAACATGCCTGCCTGGGCACAGGTTCCCTTGTGCCTGATGCCAGCCTGTGAACACCGGCTGTGCCCAGGAGCTGTACCCATCCCTTAGCATCCTCACCCTCTGCATAGCACACTCCTCCAACCAGAGCAGAGCTGTAGCAGTGAAAGCAAAATATTCCAGAGGCTGCCTGCCATAAAACATGCATTAAAATCTCATTCTGGCAAATCTGCTCATTTTGCAATTTGGTCATCCTGACTACATACCCAATGGCTTTTCTTTAACCTCCTCTTCTAAAAGGGAAAGGAAAAAAGGAACAATGCCCAAGAAAAATCTTTATTTTATGAAGCTATCCAAACTTTTCATTATCTTTCTTTTTCAGGGAAAACTAATAACAGCAAACCACAGAAAGATACACTACATGGTCTTGTCCTCTCCGATGTTACTGAGAGGAGAGGAACATGAAACTAAATAAAGATGTTTACTGACAGACTAATAAACAAATGGGCCCATTTTGATGTAACCTTGATGAATGGAGCATCCAGGTGTTTTCAATAATGGCAATAAGCACTACAACTCAAAGTATTTCTGATTCAAGTATAATGCATTATTAGGCCATTAGAGGCTGAGTATAGAGGGCCATTTGTGCTCAGCCCTATCAATAATGTTCCTTCCCAGCCTACATTTAGGCCAGGGGAATTAGTCATACGGATATTCTATTTAATAAAAACCTAAAGAAGACGCATCAAGAATCGCATTACATTTTAACAGGGTTACAGTAGTCCAGGAGGACCACAAGTTTAATTTTCATAAGAGCATTCATTCCTCAATTATGTCAAACATGAAAATGTAAATGGCAAATTTAATGCTAACAATATCCCTCAAAGCACATTGGCAGGTAGCAACCATTATGTTGAGTGAATGCTGGCTGCATAACAAGCAGCCCCAAACTAGACAGCAGGGGATTAAAATTGCCAAGCTGAGCTCCACTGATTACAGTTGCATGCTGCCGAAAACACCCTTTGTAATATGCATGTGGACTAAGGGCGGATTCTTTCCTCACGAAGAATTTGCTGACTGTGCAAGGATTGCCGTTAATACTGGCCGAAGGTGGGAACCATGAGATGTGATAGGACTACCCTCTGGGTCCTTCCAAGCAAGCGCAGCAAGCCAAATTCATCCCCAGATGTAATCCCGCTGAAGTGGAGAGAGTTGCATGGACAGACATGCTTGGCTGGCTACCTCCTCACACCGACAGGAATGGCTAAACGGGCAGGAGAAAGAGCTGTTGGAGGTTGGATGCTCACATCTTATTTCAGGGACACAATCTGCAGCTTCCCCAAATGATGCAAGGTGAAAAAGCAATCCAAATATTCTGCCACCGAGCCATAGTATAATTCTCCAAGGTACCTCTGTAATATGTGCGGGAGACGTGTTGTTTTCACAGCTATCTGCAGAGAGATACAAATGAAGGGGATTACATCACGAGTTACATCCTGCACCTTCTGAATATGACTCAAACCTCTGCCTTTGTGCAAGTGTTTGGCTTCATTGCTGTGCCTTGAGAAACCTGGGACTCCAGCCCTGTTTCCATGTAAAATAATAGCACTGGGAGTCAGACGTGCAGTGCACACAGCACGGATTCCTGGCCAGAGCCTGGAGAGGAAGAGGCGTTCCTCAAAGCACTGTACTATTAGGTGGTACTGCTGAACAGATGCAGCCAATGCACTTTGGTGACATTCACAGTTCAAAAGAGCGAGTTGCATCATGCTTTGCAAAGCAAGCTGTGCCATCTGAGCTCTCTCCAGTTTACATCTCCACTCACTGAGTTGAAAGTATGACTACCTCAGTTCCCAAATGGTTTCTTCAGTACAAAGCAGATTCATCTCTCCTACTGAGGTCTCTAGAAGTATGTTTGTGCATTAATGTCACCCTCTACTTATGTTTCTGTGTGTCCTCTTGTTTACACAAGGGCACATAAACAGATAGGTGTGTGCTTGCAACAGGCTTTTTATGAAAATATTAGTAGATATTTTCCCATACCCGTTAATGCCTCCTCGTTGCATAGCA
Source organism: Manacus vitellinus (assembly GCF_001715985.3). Taxonomy (NCBI): domain Eukaryota; kingdom Metazoa; phylum Chordata; class Aves; order Passeriformes; family Pipridae; genus Manacus; species Manacus vitellinus. The sequence continues at coordinate 8,645,002 of NW_021940535.1, read as the reverse complement.
AGAAAGATTTATTTTTTTCAACATTTGCTAGCCAAAAAAAAATATCTATTAACATCTATTCCATTTTTTGAGACAGGAAATGCTACTTGCTCAGTACCTCTACCTGGCATCTCCAAACCTACTCACAAAGCAAAGCTCTGCTGAAGCTGAACAAGAATGGGATGCTTAACAAAATCTTATTTTCATTAGCCTGAATCAGAGCGGGGGGGTTATTTCACTATTATCCTTACGCTTTTTCCTCATAGAAACATCTAAAATGTATACAAAGGAACTCCTGAGGTACAGATCTGTATTTTTACAGAGCCATATCATTAAAACCTCAAACTGCAGCAATGTTTTAGTTTAGGTGGGAAGTCAACAAATGGTTTTCATGTTGCTTGGTTTATACCTGGACACACACAACTGGAAATCATGTCAGGTAAAAACGTACTGGCCACACATCCCTGAGAGATGGGATCTTATCCTACCCACCAGTGTGCAACAGAGCCATGACAACTCCAGCTGAATCCTCAGTATCTTCCAAGATGCCTGAGATAGAATTGGGGTCAGAAAGCACCAAAGAAACCTGGATTCTGGGTACCCTGAAAGCATTTAGATGTTGTTTCCTACTCATTTTTATCTCTTCTTGTTCTCTTTTTTTTTTTCTTTTTCTCACACAACACTAAATAAATATCTCCTCAGGGCTTTCTTTTACCTTACTTTCTTCGTGACCCTGGTGAAGAAAAGTCTCTAAGTCAGCAGGTTCCTACCATCAGCAGATTCTTCATTATCCTTAATATCCCATCAGAGCAGTCATTCCTCCACTCCTCCTGCCACTCCTCCCTCTTCCACCTCCACACTATAGGGTGGCTCTGTAGCACTGTGCTCCTACCGAGTCAACTCTGTTCCTAAATCAAAATCTTGGCATTAGATATTTTTTGAATATGAAGGGATAAAAAGACATTTCCCTAGTCAGATTCTGCAACTCTGTTTTTTCCACAATTCCAAGCCTAGCACTTGGAAACATACACACTTCACGAACCAGCCTGTTGCACACAGGGACTGGCACCAACCCCTACCACATAAAGTAAGTTTCTAACACCAAGCTGTCTCACGAGAGAATTATTTCTAATGCTTGCGCTGCAGCACAAGAGAGAAATTTGGACTAAGCAAGCTACCAGAAGAATTTTACTGTTGGTAGATTTATCCTTTTCACAAGTCAGCAATCTCTTGGATGCCTTCCTGCTAAGAGGAGGAATGATTCTGCGTCTTGGTCAATAAAATGGCAGTGTTTTGCTTTGGATTATACCAGCTCAGAAGACAACTTCCAACATATCCTTCTACTCGCTAAGCTAGCATGAACACCCTCAGCATGCATTCAGAATATTCTGAATTGCAGAGCCAGAGATCAGGGAGTAGACACAAAAAGAAAAAAAAACCACATAGTTGAGGAAGTTACTTAGTGAATGGAAGAATTTTAGAAGCAGTTCTTGTTTGACAATCCAGTCATAAGAAGATAAATTGTTTTGTATGGATGTTTTGGAAGGAGCTAATATTAAGTCTTGGGAGGCTCCCTCAAGTTTCTGAAGTCACAGGGAAATCCACTGTCTTTATTTTGTCTTGGCATAACTGGATATTTCAAGGGAGCTCAGTTTTCCAGTGCCACAGAAGAGTTTGAGTTTTCTTTAACAGCAGCCACACTTCACAAAGCACACACACTCCAAACCCAGCAGATGTGTTTTCATGATGATTGGTTCTTGTTATTTCTCTGTGCCCTGGATCCTTTCCTCTAAGGATCACTGCAGGAACCAGCCCAGAACAAGTGTCACAGCGTGAGACCCTCTCTAGCTAAAAGCTGTTGTGTCAGCACCAGGAAAGACTCAGCTTTCATCAGCCCAAAGTGGGGATCAGTTCTCGCTTCAGTTCTGAATTTTGGCAATAAATTCCATGGTGGCTTCATGAAACCCCAAAGCAATCAAGTTCTCCAGTACTGAAAGGACTTGTTTGCAAGCACCCTTAACCAGCACCACTAAACACAGGGATTGCTTGTAGGTTAACACATAGCCTTGAGTCCCAAATGCAGCATCCACCTCTGAGCTGTTTTCACATAATAGAAATTCATTCGGAGGCAGACTTTTTTTTTCTAGTGTAGGTTATTTTAAGCCTATGTCAAATGCTGTCAGTCATCAGACTAAGAGAACTGCTCAGACTCCTGGCTTCCCTCTCGCTGTCCCACGAGGAACTTCACAAGCAGCCCACAGTCGTATTGGCATATGGCTATCAGCACTTCGCTCCCCAGACGTCTTAAAATAATAAACTGGTAATTGAACGGCGAGTTCAGTGCTGCTGTTTGCAGAGAGCCATGACCGCTGAATGATTACGACAGTGGGCAGCGTTATGGAGGTGTTGAAAGAGTCTATTAGTCTGCTTAGTCTAAGGCAGTATGGAGTGTTGATGCAAGCTCTCTGCAAACAAATACCCAGCGCAGGCAACACAAAAAAAGCAGTAACTGCGGGGAGGCTGTTTCCTCTGTGGGGGTTGTTGTCAGAGAAGTGTCATATTTGAATGTGTGAGATATGCACAGAACAAGGTAACAAGGACTGGAAATGCAGGCAGGGAAGGAGTTGTCCTTGCACTCTGTTTGTAGTTCTTGTGACTGGGGCAAGGCAAGGCAAGAGGAAGATGGTCACTGTTTACTGTCAAGGAGTCACCCCTATCCCGTAACATGATGTGCCTCTGAAACACATTCCCTGGGACTTAAAATGAGCCAATAGATACCCAAGGGCACATGACATGCTCAGGAAAAGGCAAGGATTCACAAGATGAAGAAATAAGTGTGTCCGACCTACACCAACCCTCCCCCACCAACACCCCTTGGGGATGCCCGTTCAAGCCCCCTGCCTCAGCATCCGTGAGGCTCACAAAGCCATTCCCAGCCAGGGGAGCTGCAAGTCCTGGTCCTGACAGCCATCCTTACTCCATCAGGGCTTGCAGCACTAAATGGTGTTTCCATGAGCTGGTAGTTCATGGCCCATCCTCGGGTCAGCAGATGCTTTGAGTAGATTCTGATGGAACCACAACACATAGCACGAGGCAGAGGGACACAATTCATAGCTCACCTTCTCAACAATCAACAGGGCTAAAAGAAGCTGTTTTTCATTGATAGGATGTATTAGATTTGGCCATGGATGTCTCCTGACTAATCATTACTTGGAAGGACCACAGGTTTCTTTTGAACAGCCAGAACAGCTGCCTATTGTGTTGTAAATCTCCTGCCACAGAAAAACTCTTGTAAATAACATTCATCCTTCCACAAGTACCTAACCCTCAAGCAGTATTTTGTAAAACATAGTGGAAACATTTATAATACTTTAAACTAACACTATGAGATGCTTTACCATATCTAATTTGGTGTCTTCAAGCAGATTGTTTCCCCTCTTCATGTTTCTCATCAGGAGGCTGATCTGACATCATTCAAAAGTTTGAGACTCACCTTGTTTGTGTTTATCAGCTCTTCTGTTACCATGCTCTAGAAAGGAGTTCAGGTCACCTTGCTCACAGTTGTTTTGACATGAAAGCAACAACACACCAAACATCACTTCGAAAAACAGAAAGTTTAAGACAAAATGTTATAAATAAGGAAATGGCCCAGAAATGTCCTGGGATCTGAAGGAATAGATCCAACAAAATTACGTCTGCCTCTTCAGGTTAAGATTTTAATTGGGAATCACAGGTAGTGAAAGAAAGGGGAATTCTTGTGTTGTGAAACGTGGAGTCAAACTCTGCCTGTTTCAGTCTGGTGTCCCTCTATGCAGAGAAAGCTATGTAACTCAGCCCAAGCCAGATTTGACAACGTGTCACCCCTGTTTTTTCTCCTAGGCTTCTCAAGTGCCTTTCACAGCAGTCAGCAGAGAGGTATCAATTTGCACCATATGAAAGTTTGGCCCTTGGCACAATGGAGAGCAAATAAAGGTCAGTGCTGCCCAATCACTTTGGTGGGTGGGGGGGAATTGTAGCTGTCTCCTGCTCCCAGGGTCAGTTGCACAATCAGGGAGAATGAGCAGTGAGCAGCCAAGGGGGTGGCCTGGTGATGGTAGTGTCTGCCTGAGGCTGGAGCTGTCTGTAAGGATGTAGCATCACCTCTACACTTCTTCAAAGGACAAACCATCATGGGTGAAATCTGATTTCCCAGTGCAAGGTGCTTAGACATTGTTCCTGAGCACTGTATCCTCCTCTTTTCCTTTTTCCCGCCCTTGAGATTGGGTGGAAAGGATGTCTCAGCGCAGCCTGTTGCAGAAGCCCCTGCACAATGGGTGCCAGGGACAGCAGGCATCTCAAAGCAGGATCTGCACAGCAGGCTGGTGCATCTGCTGTGACCCCCCAGGCACATTTGAGGTACTGTTCTTCTCAAAATAACCATATGAAAATGCTACTACTGCAATTAGAAGTGCCTCTCGCAGCTCTGACAGGAGTAATCCCTTTCTGCCCAAATGCAGCCAAGTCCCTGCCCTCAGGGGTCTTTTCTCCACAGCCAGCCCCCTCTACTGCCATCAGCCTGTTACGGTCCGGCAGATCCGGCAGGCAGGATTAAATGCATTGCCTTGTGATTCAGCCTGCTGAGGATGTCCAGTGCCATAAGCTCATCATATGACTGCATGCTGTGCACATTGGGGTAACCATGTGGAAGAGCTAATTACAAGGCAGGAAATTAGAGCACAAGCTTGGAGGAAGCAATCTTTCAGCACGCAGCAAAGCCAATCACAGATTTTAGCAACTGTGCCTAAAGTAGCAAAAAAACATAGCTGCTGAAGGAGGACCTGGATCAAATCTCTCTCTTCCCCTCTGTTTCCTCTCAACTTCTGCTCTTGTTGTAGCACAGGTCAGTGGAAGTCTGAGCAACATTATCCAAGAGAGATGGAGACCTCCCTTCATTAACACTTCAGCAGGACACTTACAGTATGTGCTTAAGTTTAGGCATATGGGTAATCTTACTGACTTCAACAGGATGGCTTGTATGCTTTTTATTAGGCGCATGAAGGAGAACCTTGATGAGTCAGATCCAGGAGGTTCATACTTTCTCCAAGATCAAAGGCAGCACAACAGCTCCTACAGCAGAACCCACATGGCTGCAGTTTATTTGCTTTACACTGACCACGTATGAGTGGGATGAAGTACAGTCTGCAGACCAAATTAAGCTCTCTTCTTCTTGTGTTTCATTGTGAGTTTTTTCTTTTTGAACATGCCAGCAGAACAAGTTGATTTTTGACAGTGCAGAGACTTGCAGATGAAGTTCTGGAATTGTTTGCAAGCTGTTGTTGCTCTAAAATACAGAAAAAGAAAACAACCTGCAGTACAGCTAAATGAGATGTTAAGCAAGTTAGAATAATGTTTTCATTGGCATCAAGACACCTCTGCGTCCTCCTTCCCCAAGATTTAGCAAGATAGAACTAACTGCAAGACAGCTATTCTTTTTTACTTGATAATCTGCATTTACTACTACTGTTTGCTTTGAAATCTCTACACCAGCAGGACAGAATAATAAAATGTCTTTAAAATATCCCCCCCCTTCCCTAGCTCATAGGGAAGCTCTGGAAATAACAACACAGTTATGCTCTACTGTAGATGGCTGCAAATAATAAAATAATAAGAGCTTGCTTTTGGTCTGCTAATTTTGCTAACACTGCTCTAGGCCAATGGGTGAAAACATGGAGAGCTGTCAGATCACATAGGGATCTCCATGGATCAGCTGTGACTTGAGGAGAGCATCAAAGAGCTCACAGCCTGCGCCTACCACTGAGCTGGGCAGCAAAAGTGCACAGCGCAACACAACAGTGCAGACCTCTAGGAAAGGCAGAGTAGCAACTAAAGCCAGTGAGTGCACAGGCAAGATCTGATATCCCAGGAGCCATACAAGACCTCTGAAAGCTGGGGGGTGCCTCAAGGACAGAGTCGGTTCTTGGGAAATGACGCTCTGGTCTCCAGATTCAGCCAGGTCACTACCTCCAGACCTCTGGAGACTGAGGAGCTGGAGTCAGTGGAGGAGAGTAAAACAGCTAAAGACACAGATCTGCTCTATGAAGTGCACCAGCAGCGCTCACACACAGAAGCACATGCCTATATACACACATATGTTTCAATCCTTGTCTTAAATTCTTATGCTTTTTGGTATAGGTTAAAAAAATTGACAGCAGTTGTGTACAGTTGACATCCGAGAACATTTATGAGACATAAATGATGGGTTTGCTCAGAAATGTGATTAATGAGGAAGAAATCCCTTGTCAGCTTCCTGCCATCTCAGCAATTCCCAGTTTAAATTACTTTATTTAATATCCAACAGTCTTTGCATCAAATTTTCTATAAAGCAAAACTCAAATGCAGAAGCCAAACTGGTCTATTTCCAATGAATGTGCCATCCACTTGGCAACCAAAAAGGCTCAAATGCTTTAAATCAGACCCAAGATCACTGTCAGCTGAAGACAGCTGTGAGAGCATGAACTGGAACAGAGCAAGGCCTTGTGTCAGTGCTTGCTTCCTCACTCCACCACCAGTGCCAGAAGCATTGCAGAATCCAGCTAATCCCTAAACATAACCAGAAGGAAAAGCCATATGACATATTTTGGACAAAATATCAACAAGGATCAGGTTTGTCAAGTCAAAGGGTGTTGCACTGGAAGGTCACTTTTTCAGCGCTAATTCACTTTAACCTTTATCACCCCTGTTCACACACAGATCAACCAAATAACCAGAACCAGGGAAAGTTTTCCACTAACACACCCATAAATGTATCTTTGCTCTGAAGCAATGGAAAACTTTTAAGGCACTTAGATGCCATGATGATGAGCATGGCATTAAAAAATGTAGATAGATAAGATAAGGCAGGGGATCGTCTGGCAGGAGTCTGCAGCTGTAATTTGACATGATGATAATTTCCCTTGTGAATGCTGGGATAGGGCAAATGCAGCTCTCACATCTTCCATTAGCAGGGCAACAACTACGAAATATTCCTCTACGAGAATCCTGTAAAAATTTAGCGGATGTCTAGAGCTACTGAGAGAGTCAAATTCTCCACTCTTAAATGGGAGACTAAGGAGTGAAAGGGACAGCACTAAGTGTTGACAGCTCATCAGAGCTCAGACGTTAAGTGAAAGTGAGATCAGTGCTTGGATTAGGACACTGCGGTAAAAAACAGCGCTGAGGAAGAGACAAGATCGTTAAACACAAATTGTACAGAGAGGTAGAAGCAAAAATTAATTTTGCTTGCGTGTCAACTCCCTTCTCTCTAGCTATGAGGACTCCCAGGAAAGAAAAATTGTTGTAAAGTCATCACTTGAAACCAATTAACTGTCAGTCTCCTACATCAGAAGAACATTTTTCTGTAAGAAACTTACGGCAAAACTAGTAAATGGGAATAAAGCACAAGTGCATGGAAAGTAAGGGAACGCTTTAAAAACACATTTGAAAGAAATACTGTTTCCCTCCTTGTATATCACATACATTCCTCAAAACAGCCTTGTACTGCCATGCAGCATATGGCTGCACTACCACGAGATAAATTTCACCATTTAAAAATACACACATCTTTAAATGTTTGGGGTTTTGTAAAGAATTCCAGAAGAGCCTGTTTTTTATGCCCAGAAGTCCCTTCAAGCTTAGTCAGCCATGAGCAATGGAGCAAATTTGGATAAACTATAGAGATCTTATCATAATTTGCTATCATTGTAATTAATGAACAATGCTATGAACATCACTGCAAATTTCTATGCCATTCTCCAGTTCATGCATAAGCCGTTCTCCACATATTTCTGAAAACACAAACTTGTTTTTTTCTACAGTATTTCTTTAATCACTGAAAGAACAGCATCTCTGCAGTGACTGCCAGGAACTGTGTAGGAATGCAATTCAGGCAAACAAAAAAGAGACACACCCATTCCTCAACATCAAAGGTTGAGTATAATGGAATAACTTTCCTAGAGCTCACACAGAACAAGAAATACACTTCCTTTTTGTCTTTTCTATGTAACTGCTGGGTAAGGCATTTTCTATAGAAAGTTTAAAAAAAGATACAGGATTGTTTTGTTTTAAAGGTCTTGAACAAATGTTAAGTGCTATTGCTAGAGCTCAAGTGCACAGGGTTAACCAGGAGCTCTGTCCTCCACATTACATTACTGTAACACATGTGAACATGCACACATCGCAAGCCCTGGCAGCTCTATAGGCATTAATCATTTTTTCAGAGTTTTTCTCCTTTGCTTGGTTTTTGATTACAAGGAGGAGCCCTGACTGCCTGCAGCAGAGACTATTTGTGCTCATTTCTCTGGTGGCATCTTGACACAATGATGTTTTATAGTCTTCTGCATCCCCGTCAAGCCACAGAAATGGAGAGTGGGGAAGCACCCATCACCCTGATGTCCTGGGAAGTGCCCGTGGGGCTTCAACCAAGTTTCACCCAGAATTTGCACCAATCCCTCCATCTAACGCAGCCATATGCATGGAGTTAAATAGCGACAAGTTAAGCCGGAGGGTCTGTAAATAAAACTGTGCCACAGAACTCGCCCTGGCTGGCATCCACATCCTAGTGCACAACAATAGATGCTGTTTGAAGCTCCAAATTCACTCCTGTAAAATGAATAAAGGTATGAACCAGAAATCCTTCCATGACACAACTGAGACAGAGTTTACAGTGGAAGCAGAGCAGAATATTAGAAAGAGGCTAAAGATGTATTTGTATGCATACGTATATTTATATACATACATATGTGAGCATTTTATATTAGTAAGAGGTTTTACTATGGAGAAAAGAAATCCTATCTTAGTGGGGTAGAAAGGTCAAGGTATTTTAAATTAATTTTTCCACAATTTGTGTCTGACAAACTGATGCTGTCTAGGTAAGTACTCTATCTTGGATGAGCTCAGGGCCAGCAAAACAAGGTGATAAGGAAGGGACATCATCTCAAAACCAATAAATCTTCTTCCCAGATGGCATTTTTATCTAAGAGTGCCAAAAGAAGCCAGACAGGAAATTTGTGGACCTATATCATGGTAAACTCATTAAGAGTAAGTGAGTCTCCGAAAGACTAAAAGCGAGTTAATCTGGTGCCTCTGATTAAAAAAGGACTTCAGCACTTCAGCTTCATCAGCCTAATGTTTACAATGTATAAAATAATTTAATGCACCAGAGCATCAGTCCCATGGATATCTATGGAGAAGATAACACAAACAGCTTGCGTTTTAAACAGGTTCCCAAATGATGTGCTAAAACTGATAAGTGCAGCAGCATATTGAGGCTTCCCTGGACAGACGAAGAAGAATCCTCCTCAGAGAATTTCCAAATAACTCCTGAGTTCAATTCTAAGGCTAAGCCACAAAATCATAGGGTGACAGGGGAGCATTAAAGCACAGGACCTTTTCTGTGAAGCAGCCCAGTCGTTCTGCTGTGTTTCAAGAGATGAGACCTGGACTGGAGTTTACCTCACTTATAATAATGGACAAAAATGATAGCAGGAATTCATGCAAGACAGAAGATCCCTGGAGCAGGCAGCTGTGTCCACAATCTCTATCTGTCAGAGGCTGGCAGGGAGGGGAGACATCCCTCCAGGTTCATGACAAGGCATCTGCTTCTGCCTGGGGGCAAGAGGTAGGTGTCATGGTTTAGTCCTAGCTCTCTCTACCTGGGTTTTGGAGCTGTGGAAACAGCATAATGAAACTCCCCGGCCTCCCAGGAGGGTCAACACAACAAGATACTCCAAGTACTCAACAGCTATTATAATGGAATCAACTAAACCCAGTTCTGAGCCTCCCTAGTCCCACAGACAGCTGCAGCCCAGGTCTGGCTGTAGAAAAGCAATGCTTTGGCTACATCACATCTATGCTCCAGGTATCTGTTTGCAGCTAAATCAGCTTTTGGAACAGCTTTAGCTCTGAAATTGGTGATTCTAGAGTACAGTTGTCACCCTGCTCTCATCCTACTGCTCAGCTGTGAGACTGTCCTCAGCTAAAACATCAGCTCTCTAGACAGGGCTACTCAGACCACCAAAGATACAGATGACCACACCACAGCCACAAGTGGTACCACTGAAACAGATCAGACACTAGGAACTCACTCTCTGATTCTCATAGAAAGATAACAAACAGTTCTTAAATTTACTGGTATTATCATTTAACAGATTCAAACATGCATGGTAACCGGCTTTCAAACTTGCAGTTCTGATTTTCCTTAGAAGTAGGAGAAGATAAGCAAATGTTTACTTTGCTACTTTTTTGAGTCAATAAAAGCTTTTTCCATATACTTTTGCAATTGTAGCCATGAAGTATTTGTACAAGAAGGAACATAGTGTTGGCAGAGGAAGCATATTTTGTTCTTAAAACTAATATTTAACTAATGTTCAGAAATGCATTTATGTAATCTGTGCTCTCTTACACTGATGTATTAATAATGAAATTGTAGCTCTCCAAGAAAGTAATGAACATTAACAATGGAAGTGGAATCAGAATCCTATAATGCAAGAAATACTGCTTGGTCAGCTGGATACAGAAGGTGCATCAGTGATTTGAGTAAGAACATGAAAGGACCATAATGATAATGACCCATACTGCATTTGCATAGTTAATGCGTTTCAGCTGGAGAGTGCCCTCTGGACTCTATAAACTGCTAGCCCAGGGGTGCCAAGTTGTTGCAGAAGGATGATGAGCACCAGAAGCTTTTGAGAGACCTCTCTACTGAGTTAATAGGGTAGGTTCTGTAAGGTTTGACTTTCAGAAATAGCAGCAAATCTTCCTCCCAAAAAGCACTAGTCCTTTTGATTCCTGTGAAGCACCCTCATCATAAACAGGCTCATTCCTATTCCAGGTCCTAGCCATTGTCCTGGATGTTACTGCCTCTTAAGATGCTGGCCCATTCAGGATGAATAGAGGTATTTTTTTTTTTTACATAGAAGCTTGTTCTTGCATATTGTTCCTGCCCTGCACATTGATGGTGGGTATTAGAGATCCCTCCACTGTCCCCCTGCTCCAGGGCAATCATAGACTCAAGGGCTGCACTCCCACTGGGATATGCCATGGTATTTCTTCAGGCTCCTGGTCCCCTCCATCCCCCAGACTGAGAATTTTTCAGAGGATGCAGCAGCAACAGCTTCTGGGATGTACCTAGGTTTCCTTACCATAAAAAAAAAGGGAGGAGAAGGGATCTTTGCTGTACACAAGTCCGGCTGCAGCCACTATGTACCTCCAAGCATGGAAGTACTTGGTAGCCTAAAGGTTGCAAGAGTGAAACATATGTTTTATAACAATTTAGACATAGATGCAGAAATCTGTTTCTTTAAAAACCTTATAAATTCTTCTGCGCCCAGCTGTAATGCTGCATGCACTCCCTTATAGACAAGGGAGTGTCTGATAGAATAAGAAACTGAAAGTGTTAGCCAGCTAAAAGTAGGTTAGAATTCCATCCTTCCCTAGTTTGCCTGAAGACAACATGGGCTCGTGAATAACTATAGTTTGAGAAATATCAATATTTCTATCAACTGCTACCAATCAAGAATTCGAACCACAAACCCCAAATATAGATATTCCTAATTTCCTGCTACAAGACGTGAGCAGACTTCCTATGTCACAGATCAATAACCAGCAGAGGCACCTTTAAAAGCAGTAGTCAAGACACATGGTGTCTTGACAATAGTTTTGTGGTAGTCTGGAGCTTACTGAAGGTTGGGTCATTCCCCTCCCCCTACCCCAAACAGATTTCAATCTTCTTTGATTTTCCATGCATGAGCGGCCAGGCTGAATGAGCAGATCTGTTATCAGCTGCAAGGAGTCTGGGTTTACAGCTGTTGACTGATAACTCTCTGCAAAACCCCCACCTGGTGCACCAGGTCTTGCTTCTCTTTGCTTATCCCCGTCAGGGATCCCAGGCTGAAGTTTTGCTTGAAGGAGCCTCTACCCTGGAGCTTGCTTCTCTCAGCCACTTCTCCACTCCTGTGTGACAGACTCAGGGTTCAAGCACTGGGCTGCAGTGCTGGATTTTGCCAGATGAAGACACAGAAGAGTTTTGTGTCCTATGGTAAAACCATCAAAATATAGTTTGCTGGCAAAAAATATCCATGATTTTGATTCTTGAGCCTTTTTTAGCAAGAACAGTGAATAAAGCAAACAAGAACACAATTTACAAAGCTAATATCTCTAGCAGAAGAGCAGTGTGTTTCAGATGTACAGCCCATGACTTCTCTGAGACAACACGCCGCCATGGTGGTTTGATTTCCCAGATTCGAAAGTTAGTATTTCCAAAACAAAGAGCAACAGAACAATTCTCTTGGAGAAAGTACAGTGGTAGGAAGCATCTTGCTCACATGCACAAAACCAAACCATTTGTTTTGTGTCAGGGGAATAATTGTCAGCCGGGACCCCAGAGACGGCAAATTGAATTGTCTGTTCTGCATATACTAATGGGAACTCAAGCCAAATAACGCCCTAAGACAAAGTCAGGCTGAAAAGCAAGTTGTTAACAAGGAGAGAGGTTTCCATTTGAAACATGCTTTTGCATTTTCCCTCCAGACTTGAAGGATTAGAGTGATAAAGGGATAGGATTTGCTAGGAGTATTTTAGCTGACTAATGCATGGAAACAATGCAGATTGCTCGCATCCTGCTTGTGAATTAATCACCAACGTGTCTTCTTTATTTTTTTTTTTATTTGCCTATGGATGGGAACTGTGCTGGTAAAGAAAATTACATCAGTCACTTTCCCAGAACTGAAGTTACCTATATAGCCTTTATACTCCATTTTTGACACAGAACAAAGAACAAATCCTCAACTGGCTTTTGACATACTTGAAAACTTGATATTTTGATGCAACCATTTTAACTACTTGTTAGTAGTCAAGGTGACAGTGAAAACTGAGGTTGCAATACCTTATAGACAGACACCAAGTCTTAGAATGACCATGTATACATTTCAAAATATTTCAGTGTAAATAAGAAACAAAAGTGGTAAGCCTAGGGAATGATGACATTTTAGGCAAAGTTTAAATGGCATATTACAGGTAGAAAGCATTTACCATAACAATAATTTTGGCCTGGTCTTACTGAATCCAGTAAAACTTCCATAAGATTCAGGAGGAATGGAAGAACTCGCTTAGCTGTTTCCCTGTATAAATGTGATTGCCTTTGATCAGTGGATTAGAGCTGATGATTTGCACTTTGTTTCTCCTCCATTTCACACACCAGCTCGGAAGCACAAAAACACTGCTGCTGTATTGGAGACGGCAATTATTTTCTTCATAAGGATAAAACCCACACTGATGGTCCAAAATAAAAAGGTGGTCAATCTTGTATAAACCTATCCTGCAACCAGCATAGGTGAAAATACTTTTTTTAAAAATGCTGCTCCATAAGGAATCAGCTCTGTCACATGCTGCCACAGAGATGAGGCAGGATGAGCAGGGACCCAGCATGTGGTGGACATGGGCTGGGAAACGGGGAGAGCTGCTTCCCAAGCTGCAGTCAGGTCTTTTTACCATCCAGCCTCTGTTGTGCTGCTCCAAAGATCACGCCTTGAGGAAAGCTTCCCATGCTGGTTTAGCAGCGTTTCTTGGACTGCTTTCCCACCATAAATCCCCAACTTGCTTGCCAGGAGGAAGGCAACAGAAATTGGAGGAACAATGAGAGCCTCAGACCACCTACACCGCAATCAGCAATGCCTGCACAATCCAGGGAGATGCATGCTTCCGAGACCCTGAGCAGGCACTGGTATCAGTGAGAAAGTTTTCTGATTTATAGTCTTCATTCCCATGCTGGAGCTTGGCCAGTCTGAGACCTTTTCTTCTAGCCAGGTGTTCATTTCACAGCTCTCCTGTGTTCCAAGAGCTGTCTAGTGCAAAGCTGACTATACATTTTTTATTTCTTTATAGATAAGGCTTTCCACTCCAGCCATATTTACATCACAATGTTCTTGCTTTTCCATTTACGGCCCTGTGTTTTATTCTTCCATAGCATCTGCAAGGCATTGACATCCAGAGCTTTGCACAGGAAAGGCCACTCATGATCCATTTGTCTCTTGGGTGGTGTCCTGCTCCACTTGAGCTCAATGGGGCCTTTGCGGGTAACATCAGCCAGAGACTGCCAGAGAGCCTCAGACTACAAGTGTTTAACACATCATAGTCCAGAGAACAGCTTTTTTTAGTCCACTCTTGAGCCAGTGATGATTTTTGTGAACAAAACCACTTCTCTGCATAGCAGAGGCTGCTCCACTTTCCACTATTGCATTCAGATTTGTGACAACTTTCTAGCTGCCCACCTCCAATGCTGGAAGTAACATCCATTTTGGGGTGGTCACCGGACATCAGGTAACACACACTTAAAGAGTGGGAAGAATACTTGATTTTTGTCTGTCCTCTGACCCTTGTCCCTCACTAAGAGAACCATAGGTAGCCAATGCATGCAATGGGCTACACTCAAGCCAGAAGCAACATCACAGGTACCAGATGAGCACTGCTAGTGAATAAGATAATCGTTATATTCAACCTCATGATGTTATGGTTAGATATCATAAATAAAGGACTTAAAAGCAGTTTCCCTTACCTTGCTCTAGTTCATACACTAAGTCTGTTTCCTTCTTGCCTTGACCATTGTTTAATCAATTCAATCCTTACAAAGTCATTTTTAAATATTTTGCACAGGCATACCACTAAGTATAAATGAAAACATATGGGTCTGCGAAGTCAAACCCCTCAGCTCTTAGGATATCTTTTCTTCATGCCTCAAATTCTCCAACCCCCTCTTCTAGAATCTCCTATCCATGAACCTTGCAGGTGCTGTGTAACAACAGCTGGACAGCCACCACAGGCATTTTTCACAACATCGGTCATCACTGTTCCTAAACTATTTCAAAGGGGATTGTTGATGAGGTTGCAAGTCCTTTTCAAGATGACCAAGAAATCTGATAGCCCTCTTTGTATCCTCCAGCCCCGAGGAACCTCTTTGGTAAGAGCCCAGCTACAGGGAGGTCTGCAGTCCTTGAGAAAGCCTTAAAAGTTTTAGTCTGAGAACATTTTAGAAAGCAATGGTGTTTCCAAGGGGAAGTGCAAGCACGTAGCTGGCTGGTCTTCTAGGGCCTTTGTGGCATCATTGCCCTAAAGTTTCTGTTCCTTGCAAACATTGACATTTTGAGAGTGTTTTTATCCTCCAGTGTGAAACCTTACCGCTATGTCAAAGGAAGAAACCGCTTATTTTTTTATCTAGTGAACATTTCAGTTCGATTTCTCCATAATGGAGTATCCTGCCATGACTTCTGGAGCTCCCAGATCCCTTGGGAATCCTTGCAACTCCCCAGCTGTCCACACGCGATCCCCTCAAATCAGAGGGGATTCATAGCAGTCCCTGCCCCAGGGCAGGCACTCCACAAACAAGCCTCCCCATTCCTTAGTGGGAACAGGGGTCTGAAGAGCATTTTTTCCATTCTAGAGAGTCCATACTAGTCTTGATATTGCAAATAGTCCAAGCCCAAAGAATAAAGTGGCCTGTGGCTTTCTGATCTCCGAGAGAGGTTTCAAGAGCAGAGAAGAGAGGTGTTCATTTCCTGCTGATTCAGAGCCACAGAAGGCAAGTCCTGCCACAGGATGTCTCTGCTTCACCTAAATAGAATTGATATCCACGGACTTGTACTTTCATAAAGTAATACAAAATAGAATCTTAAAGCTGTTTGCCCAGGAGAACAAACTTTCTTCTTTGGGAGAGACAGGCTGCATTTCTGGTTCAGTCCTCATCGAGGTGTAAAAGGACTGAGAAGGTACCTCTGCATTTCTCCCTTTTTTTTCTCGAGGCTTTTCCTCAGCAACAGAAATTTGTGCCAGAGAGCTGCACCGCAGCTACCACTTCCCAGGTGGACTTTCAGCCAGGCTTGCACCCTACTGGTCCTAACAAGGAAACAGTAACTTTGTTTTCAGTAACAGATTGAATTGTGGGAAACTTTGGTGATATGGTGGGGCAGGGGGAATTTAGTCAAAGCCAAAATGCCCAGTAAATGGAGGCTAAAGTGAAACTGTCAGCCACATATTATTCTAATCCTTGAGAAATTATGAGATTTTTTCAGCAGGCCACTTCACGACACACTTGAGGGCCAATTTGAAGTCTTATTTTTGACACAAGTGACAGGACAGAGAGATTAAATACCAGTCTTCTGTTAGCAGAACCAAAGACCATACATTCTGTTTTCCAAACATAGCATTGAACTTTCCCCCTAGACCTCCATGGTTCAGTTGAATGGAATAAACAAGTAAGGAACTTTTAGCTGACTAACTGGAAAATAGTTTTCCTGTTAATAAAAATATGCTGAGCAAGTACTAGGGAGATAGAGGGAGTCTTTCCAGAGCAAGCTCTATGTACTTAATTCATCTTTTGTTTGACAGAGGCAGGCAATTTAGAAGAACCCCATGGTAGAGCAGCATACAACAGAGGAGCTTCTTCGTCAGCCTGTCATTGATCTCAGATGTCTATTCTTGCACCTTTGTCATCAGTCACAGTGACCACATCACAGGAGTAAACATCAGTAGACTTGGCTCTACCTTCATCCTGTCTCATGATCTGCTCTATGCTAATGTTTTTCTCCTGTGAATTCAATTACCTTATTCTTTACGCCAGGAAAGGTGTATTATTGCGTGTTCAGAGTACTGAATTCACAGTGTCTACAAATCCAATGAGACTTTTCTACAGGATGCCAACTGCTTTCAAGAGCCAAGAACTCACACAGGAACACTTTCACTTCAAACAACACAGAAACTAAGGTTATGCTTAGCTAAATACTGGGGAATAAATGGTTTGGGACAGGGAGGAGGGGTTAGGAAAACAGTTTTCTTGTACATGCCACCAAGTCACATGCTTCCCAGCACACTGGCTGCAAAGCAGCAAAGATTGGTGCGGTCCAAGAAGGAGACCACGTTACCCTGACTCCTGTACTACGCTGAACACACACTTTGCACACCCCGGAGAGTTCTGTATGTGCCTTGCACATAGAGGCATTCTGACACACTCTTTTCTATTGTTTTTACAATGTCCCATGAGTCTCACAAGCACTTGATATTTTACTGTGGATCCTGCTGAAATCAGTGTCTTCACACACATGTCATACGCAGCAAGGGACCCCTGCTACGACTCTGCCACGTGAAAAGCAAAACTATTCAAAAGGCATAGAGGATAGAGCCGTGCAAACTTACTGGTCCTCAGTCCAGCTCTAGAAAGAAGAAAGTTGCTTCAGATACCACTGAATTCTTGATGAACAAGCTAACAGGCTGCAGGAAAACAACACCTCAGCGATGCTTGATCATTTAACTTAAATGCCTGGTACCTACTTGTAGGCATAAAACCAAAGAAGAATTTAGTACATTCAAAAATAAGACCAGTTGTCTAGTTAAATCACAACAATATCAAAAATCTGGAAACAAACTTCAAAGGAAGGAAGAAAAATATGGCCCGGAAGTAAATACATTCTTTGAAAAGTACCACAAAATGCCAAGTTATATCTTACAAAGCACTAAACAGAAGTCTTTAAACCTTCAGACGCCAGCTTATCCAACACACTATTCTGCTCTTCTCAACTCAGGATATATGAGGATACTTAAGGAATGCAACCCAGATGTTTATGCTTTTTTCAAATTTAAGCCTTTCTGAAACAATAAACCAGTGAGATGGGTTGAGTTTTTCAGCCACCAGACACCAGCCTGTTAATTACAAAGCACATAGGCTTGTCTGGCTGAGCTGGGAAAAGGAGGGAGCAACCATTTGTGCTAACGAATACTGAAATAAAAGATTCAGAAGGTAGAGGTACTTGACAATATTTTTAATTCTATGCTTGACTTTTAAATTGGATTGCAGTCCTCTGTCTTCCCATTCAGGGAAGACCCTGTTCCCAAGTCAATTTTGATAAGGTAACTTCTGCAGCAACTCCTGATTTGTGTGGTCCACAGTGGAACCACAATATGTACCAGCCATTGGGGCAAGCGTGTTGCCAGAGGGCTGCTGAGAAGGTGGTTAATCTGAAATTCATATTCCAACACATATTGCCCAGATTTGACTTGTTTCCGGGCTCACAGATGTGGACAAGCCAAAAAAAATAAAAAGCCAGTGAAAATAATTACTGTCATTATTTCTTGGCAACCACTTTCCAATGTATATAATTTGGCACGTTTTTGTGTTTTACATGCCTGCAGATAGCTTTAAAGGTATTACTGGTGTTTGGACATGTGAAAGCAAACCAGATGCCTTGGTCTGGCACCAACTTCAGGGTTTTCTCCAAACTGCCCATTTCTAGTAAAGGTTGTTACCAAAAGGATGTTGGTGATCTAACTGTGACAGGCACAAGAGAAGTGGACTACACTCTAAAACATAGAAACCTCCTTAGGACAAGGTTCTCCACTGATTAAAACTATCAATTCACCTCAGTGCTGCTTTTGATCCATTTTTGTCAGGACTGAACCATGGCCACAGGAACTGAGCACAGTCTCCCTCTTTTTCTCCATCTTTCAGAGGGTCCCGATGGAAGTGTCATGGAGTTGACTCCCCTCAGAGCCCAGTCACTGCCTTCCCTCCCAGTGCATGGAGGAAGACAGACAGTATGGCTGTGTATGGACTGGGAGTCTAGAACCCCCCCTTTTTAGACTTAAATTTACCTTACAGCTACTGAACACCACAGACACCCACATTGCTGCTCTATCCCACACTTTTCCTTCTCCCTTCCTGCCTTTCATCTGAGTCCTCTACTCCTTCAGGATTTTATTTCATTACCTCTCTTGCTGCCCTTGGGAAAGGAAAGCCCTTATCCCACTAGACAGGTAATCCAGAGCAAGGTAACTTATAATACAAAGTCCTAACACATGTAGTTACTGCATGGGCTTGAGGGTTTTTTTGGGTTTCTTTTTTTGCCTTTTTTTTTTTTTTTTTTGCAAAGGCTAAACCCACAGTATTCTTTTCTTTGTCATAACAATCACAGTAACAAGAGCACAGCTTGGAAAATACTGAAGTACTGAACTGCCATTTCTAAAGCCTCTTGGCTGTCCCATTTTGCACTAGAAGAGCTATCTTCTTGGCACTGTCCTAGACAGCCCAAAGACATAGTATGTGTTGCATCACATGCTAATAGCCAGAAGAGCAACATTTATACTACTTTATATGAATGAGACATGAAGAAAAATAAAGTGTCTTATGGATAAGTCAACAAGCTATTCATCTAACTGGGCCTTAATTTATTTGATCTATAATAACAAAATATTTCCTCCTTTATAATTTCATTCTTTAAATTCACCAGATGACAGGAGAATATTGTAAGCAGAAATTCTGTACTAGAAACCACATTCCAGTGGTATTGAGAAATCACTTTCTTGTGGTGGAACTAGAAGCCTGTTCTTGGAGATGGAAGGATTTCTTTCTCTCTGCAATAGTTTTCCGTGTGGTTGAGATGTAGTGTACGCTACAGAACAGACCTTATTTTGGATGCTGATGAACTTCATGGGTAGTAAATCTTTTTTCTTAAGCAATTAAGTTTCTGGCTTTAATCTTTCATTTTCTTGATAGAAGTGGTTTCCTGCATCAGGCTGAAAGCCAGAAAATAATCTGCAAAACAAAGGTTCCCCCCAGCTCTAAACTACATTTAATATTTCTCTTTCACTGCAATCATCCCTGCTGATTTCTTTTCAAATCTTTTTTTTCTTTCTTCATGTACTGTAAGAGATGAACTCTCACAGCTGGGAAAGAGTGAGCAAGTTTCAAGACATGCTGTCTTAAGAGACCTGAAGTATCTATACATGCCAAGTCTTGCCCTTTCTATTATTCTTTAAGGCAAAGTGCTAAAGCTGGAAGAGATATTCACAGCCCTCTATGCCTTGCAGTTGCCTTTAAAATGTCAACAGCAGTCTAGAAGTTCATGTCTATCACTACTTCCCCTGTCTAGCCTCTCCTTTCATATCCAGGGAGACAAACCCACTGAATGCTAGCAGATCCCATCTGTCTGTAAATGAAAGATTATTAAAAAAAAAAAACAACAAAAAATAAAATTGCAAAGGTAATAGTATCTTTATTAACAAGAGAGTCCTGAAACCTTTTATTTAAGCAGTTAAATGAACTAGAAAGTATTTCTTCAGTAAGACATCATTGCTTCCTATTAACCCTACGCTCTATCTCTTGGCATGGCTTCCTGTAATGTGGCTATAGAGCAGAGACAGGCATTACCAGTGGTCTTGCCCTTTCCAGGGAAGGCCTCTTCCATTAAGAGATGTCTGACAGGACCGTATTTCAAAGTAACACAGAAGAGTGGATTGGATTGAGACACCCATAAAACTGTGAACCTGAAACCTTCTGCCAGACA
Organism: Manacus vitellinus; assembly: GCF_001715985.3. Classification (NCBI taxonomy): domain Eukaryota; kingdom Metazoa; phylum Chordata; class Aves; order Passeriformes; family Pipridae; genus Manacus; species Manacus vitellinus. The sequence goes on along the minus strand of NW_021940535.1, from coordinate 8,624,684 downwards.
GTTTGCATGTCAAACAGTACATTCTGCATCAGCACGGGCATCTCCACCTATCAACATCTAAAAGACTTGTGCTTTCTGATTACGGGTATTGACTCTTAGCTGGATAGCTTCAGAGACAGTAATGAGGCTAAATGCAGGTCTTCAAAGCACTCAAGCTCTCTACTGAAAGTTGAAAAGGAATATTGCACATACACACCAACATAAAATGCATTATATATTCCAATGATGTCTTGCACAAAATAAATGCTTCTTTCTTAATTAAAAGAGTTCTTCCTTCACTACTGTTCTAGAAATGCCTAGGACATTATTGGACTTGGCATTTGGAAACAAGTAGTCATTGAAAACACAACTTGTGAGATACAACTGCTCTCAGGCTGCAGGAAAATCTCTCTTTTCAAGACTTCAGTCTGTAGCTTCTACTCCTTAATGCAATTACAGGTTGGGTTTTTTTCACGTCTGATCAAGTGAGCTGCCAAGCTGTACTTTTTCCTTCTGCCTCCACTGCACAAAAAACCTAGCATGATTTGTGGGTATTCAGAATTGAATTCTGATCCTGCAGACCTTCAAGGTGTTGTTTGAGCCTTTAACCCTGGGGATGATGAAGTAAGATGTCCAGGATTATTCAGTCCATATAAACTACCTACAATTCCTCTTTATGGCCCCTTGTGCAACTACATAAAATATGGGTCCATATTCCAATCAGTATAATACAAGAACAAGATCTACTGTCCTGCACCCTCTGTGGACTAACAAAAATCTTATAACACATTTCAAAACAGTTGTAGACAAAAGTCTACCTCTCTGGTGCCATTTCTAGACTCTCCAGAACCAGGTGCTGTGTCAATGTCTTTCTCTTCCAAGCATCAGTTTATGCAAAATATTTTCATGAATAAAAACAATCAGGAAGATGCTGGAGTTATTTCCTAAATCAGAGCCAGGGAATATCCCATTGTACTCATTTAAAGTCAGTAAAGGTGCCTTTTAGCAGGATTGACTGGATGGACTATTGAAGGAGGTAGCAGAGTTAGTTCAGCAGGCTTAATTTATTAGGAGAATGGCCTATTGACTTCAAAAAACTCAGCCACTGACAGAAGAGAACTGTCATATTGGCTTAATGATTTCAGGAAAATAAATAGCTGTCTTGAGTTCTCTAGAATCTGAAAAACTGAGCAAGCATTTGTAGGCATTGAGCAGCCAAACCCTTCATCCAAGACACACAACGCCTTTCACATTGCTGTGCTCTCACAAACAGGAGCCAGAGGCATGATGTCATACTAGAGTTATCAATTTGCTTGACACAAAAGACACTGAGAGGACAGTGAGAACTGCACACTGTGTGTATTTTAAGGGAAGCATGGCTCCAAAGAGGTCAAAAAAGTAATTGGGCAGTAATACAATTGTGTGAGATTATATTAAAGCCTACAGTTATTCATTTTATTACATTTTGCTGTAAGCCACTGAACCAGTGATCTATCTAGGTTGAAGTTTATTTGGTTAATTTTAGAAATACACAGAAAATGAACATTTCAGAGCTACCTTTGCCTTTCTTACCTAGGGCAGAGTTCAAGACACTTTAGGCTAGATTTTCAAAGCTATTGAGCCTGCAGGAAGCACTAGGTCCCTAAACACCCTGAAAACTCAAGGCAGGGCTATTCCAGTGTTAAATGCTGGCTTAAACATAGGATCTTCCTACACGTCCCTAAAAGGATTGCTGTGTTTTTACGAAACCAGATGCTCTCTCGGGGAACTGCTGGAGTGTGCCTCGGCAAGGTTCAAGCCTGAAATGGGCCCACACTACACCTGGCAGGGGAGTGCATTAACTCCTGTAGAGGACCTTCACAAAATTCAGACAGCCTCAGTCTGGGTTTCTAATACTTCCGATTGCTGACACTGATGTATTTAATGGATAGCACATGTGATCCATTTCACTACTAACTACTAGTAGAGCCTCTCCCTGCAGCAAAACAAAGAGGAAAGTGATGGAAAGAGTCAGGGTTAACCAAATTAGCTAGAACAAGTTAGAAGGCATTTTATTTCATGATTGGTGCTCCTGGTGCTTGGCCACACTAAATATTCAACTTACTTGTAGAAGCCAAAGCAAGACATGCAATTTGACTCCAATTCACTGATCTTTCTAAAAGCTTAACTTCTGCTTAACCCAAGCTTCTATTTTCAAACAGGTGTCCACCAGGTATTCATTTACAGTTGCGCATCAGAACCATCTGCACCTTCTGGATTCATATGTCCAGAAGGAAGAGTTAGATTAAGTGTGGATTGTTTCAACTGAATGTGCCTTTGAGCACTGCATTCACTACAGGTTGTTTGAAGCTAATACAGTTCCTTGACTGTATGGATTGGTTATGGCTTGAACTTCAAAGCAAAAGAGGAGCTAACAATAACTTACTTCCCCATGGGTTAAACACACAGCTATTTTTTCATATGGCAGGAAGTTCATCTTGGCAAGTCTCTGCCCACATCATGAGAAAGGGCATCAGCTATACATCGCCCAGAACAGCTTATGGTCTACCATGGTACCTGCCCTTACCCCAGCTCCCAGGAGAGCAGAACCACAACTATCCTGCCTGCATAAGCTTGGCAGTGGGACAAAGTTTCTGCTCTAATTTATCCAAATCTCATTTCCTGCTGTACAGAAGGTGAAAGACAGAGTTCATGCCAGAATTAGACCATTCTTACCCTCTTCTGAAGCAACACGCTTCCCATCTCACAGTGAATACCAGGTGTAGGTGGCACAAAACAAGTGACAATTCCCAAGCACCTCAACAGCCTGTTCTGCTTTAACTGTAAGGGCTGAAAACCAATAACTCTGGTAACTCTGCAAATAGCCACTGCTTGGGGCAATCAACATATCTGTACACTTACTTTCACCAAGACAGTCAAAAGTTACTCTCCAGCTGAGGCAGTAAACACTCCTGCATACTTGCCTAATTTGTTGTGCTAATTTGTTGGTCTGTATGAGAGCATTACTACTTGTTATGGCAAAGCCCTAACAAAATCCACTGCTGATAAAAGTCTAGTGAAATCACCTACATAGATTTACAAGAGTGATAGCTTGCTTAGTTTCGTGCTTTCCCCAGATATATTTCCAAGGAAGTGTTATTTCATTTATGGCTGTCTTGATTGTAGCTGCACTTGTGTATCCCCAGAAGGATTTGGCTTCAAGAAGGGTCAGTTCTCCAAAATACTAAACAAGATATCTGGTTAGACTGATAAACTTTCTAGAAGAAGCCCTAGTGAGACCAAACCCACAGGTGCTGATGGAGAGTATCTCACATTGACCACAGAACTCAGTGGGGCACAGACAAACTCATGGGTGATGTTCAGCCACCTATGTGGCCAAAGAACCAGCCCTATGCCAGTATAACACTGGGCTCTGCTGTATTCTGTCTACCATTGACATTACATTGATTTACTCAGAAAATGCTTGTTTCAGGTGATGTCATTGCAAGGAAAGAAACTGGTGGACAAGATAGGCCAAGACAGTGATTAAAGAGCAAAAGTTTGTCCATGATCATTTTTTCCTCTCCTCAGCCATAAAGCTAAATCTTATTTCCATAGAGATCTCCATTTTATTCCCCTCACAATCCCTCTTATCCTCTAAAACCCACATACATGCCATTAGGCAACTAGCTTAAGGATATCAAGCAGCAGGCAATTAATGTTAACAACTGACTCAGTTTTCCTTTTCTTTCAGCAGTAGTTTGTGGTCTTCTTAAGCAGACTTTAGAAGAGAAATAGAAGAAATTGAATACATACCAACTAGCAAAAAATAATACACCCCTAAAAGAGAAAAACAAACAGAGCTGGATGTGACCGTGGAACCTATATTCAACACGTACTCAGTGCTTTGCCATTGACAGGCACTTTCACTCACTGCCAACAAATCGAATGGCAGTAGTCATTTGCAGCTTTCATATGTTTCTTCTGTTTACTCTTGACTATGTACATTTTTCTTACAAGTCATTATGTCGAATGCCAGGACTTTGGCATTGAGTTGTGGCTCAGTATTCCAGACCTCAAGAACCATGTTCAAGTCAGAGTAGCTTTTATGATGCAGTGCAAGATTATTTTCTTCTTTAAGGGTACCATCTAGAGTTTGGAAGTGGTTATGCTGTCCATTGGTTAACAAGATAGTCTAAAATTAGTTACCAAAAAGTGGAAAGTAGCTATTAGAAGTTATTTGCCATGATTAGACCCAGCAAATCCTCGGTGATCTACATTCTAATAAGACAGTGACAATTCTGACATAGTTTGAAAAATTAAAAATCTCTACTGACTATACAGTTTTGTCTTCTAACACAATGGACAAGATGTAATAGCAATGTTTTCAACAAAACCAGTGAAAATCACTGCTGGAATTTCAGAAAGGCAGTATGCATTGTAATGAAAATATTTTGTCACTCCAATCATCCTATTGCTTTTATTGACACAGAGCCAGTGATTAGCAAGTATCCTGTTCACCGCAAGAAGATACATTTCCACCCTCAAAGGCTTTGCCTGTAACACAAGTAACCAGGATTTATTGGTGCTCCAAATGAAGGGTATAAAGATGCAGAAATTAGTACTTTGTAGCTGGCATAGATGCAACGGTGAATAGAAAATAAAGGCTAAAGAACATGCTTAGCAAACCTGCAGGCACGCAAGATCTCCATACACACAGAAGTAAACCCAGCATCTCTAATGCCCTCTCTCATCACTCAAGAGGGAGATGTGAAAACTTCACTCAAAATATTTGCTACAAAAACAAGAAGGGCGGTCACCTTCTGCTCCTGATGGGTGGTGATTTACAAGCCCAGAGTGGCGGTCCCGTTACCACACACAGAGACAGGCTCCGTGTTTAGACTTGTGCCAGGCTGAGCTTCGGAACCCCAAGAGGGCTCTCAGTTCCCTGCACAATGGGAGGTCAAAACTCAAATCAAATAGAGGCTGTTCCTGGCAAGATAGCACTGAACTGCATGGGGGAAATAGATTAAAAAGAATAATCATCAAGTGGGTGCACAGTGTTTTCAAACCAGCATTTTAAACATGTTCTTTGAACTTGGAAGTCAACCTGAAACAAAAGTACGTGCTAGGCAACACTCTGCAAACAAGCTAGGCTTCATAAGTTACCCAGACCCTGTCACCAAGACCATCAAAACTGACATTCTTGGAATAAGAGCTAGGCAAGCCCCACTCTACTTGTGCAAGGGTTTAAAGACAACAAGCAGCAAATATATAAGCAACTCACCTGAACCCTGCACAGAAGTGCACCACTAGTAAAACATTTATGCTTGTGTTTCAGGGAGGGAAGTACTGTATACACACAACCATTGAAATACAGTGCCAAGTCTCTGGAAAAGACTATTTCTAAGGCACAACCTTTTCTCTCAGAGATTAGTCCTTGATTCTCCTTTCTCCCCAGCAGAGAAATCAGCCAACTGTTTGGTGTGAAAACAAATTCTCCCAGTGTGGCCACAAGCTGAGCTAACACAAGAAACATTTCCTTTTGCCCAGCTTCTGCAGATGATGGGACTTGGTCCCAGGGCATTGTATTTAGTTTCAGTCTAGAGCTGCAGATCAGCCTGAGGCTGGGAATCCCACCCTCGCCTGGTATGAAGGAAACAGTGTTGAAAGGAAAGCATTTTCCTCCAAGAGAGAGGATTATTTTTAAGGACTAAACATTTAGTTGTCCAGGGTACAAACCATGCAAAGGAATTTAGCCAGAAGTATGTACTCAACCAGGAGAATAACACACAGCTTCTCTAAGTATATTGTAATGGTTTTGTTAACTAAATTAGAAGAGGAGCAGCAATTTGGGGGTGTTCCAAAAAGAGGCAGCTCATATTTTAACAGAGTAATTCAGATCTGATGAAGTGTATATGCACTTTTTTTTACCTTTGTCTTGATACGTAACTCAAATTCATCTAGGCAGCTATCCTTCTGGACAGTAGTTCTGCTGTGGAACAACAAAGAAGAGTGCAGACACGCACACATGCACAAATTCATGCTAAATGTATACAACAGTCACCAAACTATGGCCCAATATGAGCCATATTCAGAGGGGTCTGGTTTAATGCTGTTGCTTCAAAACCAAAGCTAGGATGCCATACTTCAGTGTCCAGATAAGATTGCTCACGTAGAACGTGTGGTACCTCCATGGCATTGCTATGCAAAAACACATTCATCCTTGGGACCATACAGCTGTGGACAGCCAGATCCTCTCACTCACTGCATGATCACCAACACAAAGTCAGAGCATCATATTTTTGCACATGCCCCAACTACTAGAGAGGAAGATGAAAAAAAACCAACAAAGCAACAAAACAAAACAAAGAAAACCCACCCCAAACCACCTAATTCTCTTTTACACAGCTTTTTCACTTTAGAAGAAAAGTACACAATCAGTTTGAAGATTTACATTAACCTTGCAAGGCTTTCTGGGAACTTCAAATCACCATGACCCAGATGATACAAATCCAAAGCTTGGACAGTGTTCGGTGCCAAATGGGATGCTCAGGAATGTCTGACCGTGTTACACGTACACCACGGTCACCACCGTGACCACACTTTGGTGCAGAGGTACTCCAACACAAAATTCAGCTGAGTAACAGCATTTGTTCTTTGCTGAGCTCTGACCTAAACTCTGCTGGTTCCTGGATAGGCAGCTTACAGTTCAAGTACAGCTGCCATGTACTTCAAATACAGCAGCTGTTAGAGTCTAAGAATAATACAGATGGGCCTCAACTTCAAATTTCTATGAAGCTTTGAAGTTCAGTTTTGAGATCCAACTGGGAAAAGAACTGGCTCTGAGAAGGAGGATTATTTCTGAGGACTAAACCTTTAGCTGCTAAGAGTATAAAATGTACAGTAATCTAGACAGATCTATGTGCTGAACTCGGAAAACAATATCAGGAAGCAACATAGGTACCCATCTGTATAGTAAAGTATTAGAACCTCTACTGAGGAAATCTACATTCAAATTATTTGAGAGCCAGGCACAAACCAGCCCTTCCCATGGGTTAATTGAGCTAAGCAAGCAGAAAACAATAATTAAGGGCTGGAAAAAAGTAATAGAGCTTGTACTTTCATTAAATCTAGCCACTTAATTTTTTTGTGCCCACTGTCCTACAATTAGCTAAGATTTCCGCTCCCAGTATCCTGGGACATGTGGTGGGAAAAATGGGACAAATCAATTCACACCTCTAAAATTATGCTACTGTACTCAGCACCCACATACAGAGACTCACTGGACCAAATCAAGGGGCCCTGTTAGTGCTGGGATTTGCAGTGCAAAAAATCTTCATCGCTCATTCTCCTGGCACCAGGCAGGAGCCTAGAGCTTTCAGAAGTTTATTATTCCTGTTCCACAGTACACAGTGTTTTACTGATGTATTTAAACAACCTCCAGTTTAAAAAAAAATCCAGACACATGCTTATCACTGCCAGGGTATGATGTCAAACTAACGCCAGCCAGCTCTGGGGGAAGGTCCAAGCCTGCAAAAGTCATGGGGAAGGTAGGAGGGAACCATTCAACCAGTCCAGCACAGGCAATGAAACTCACAGGAGAGGAGGCAGCCAAAGCAGAGCTCACTAAAGACGTTTTTTAGCATTCTACTGAAGCAGAATGAATGGCCTCCAGCACAGCTTTGTAAGCTGTCCTTTTCCAAGTTTGAACACCTGAAGTATTTGCTAGCTACTCAAAGCATCAAGATGGGATGGGAGATAGACATCCAGATGCCTTCAAGAATTCTCAGCAAGTGACTTCAGGCTTAGGATTGCTGACATTTCTCTTTTCCTTTAGCTTTGCATTTCCCTTCTCATCACCAAAGTTGTTTAGTTGAATGTTATTCTTCCCTCTTTTTCTTCACTGAAACCTTTGCTCCCCTCTCTCCTATCAGTCTCCATGAAGGCCAATCAGTTTTTCAGTTACCTTTTAGCCACAGATCATTTCCCTTGTAGTCATACCAATCCACCCAAAACAAAGGAACAACATCCATTAAAAGATGCATCTAGCTCTCTCCACCTATCCTTTCCTACACAGCACTCCTGCATTTTACTGACTGCTCAGGAAGCTTCAATATTCTCAAAATTTGTATTTACCAACACAGCTCTCAAGGAAAGGATCTTCCTAGCCACTCACCACTTACACTGACTCAGACCAAACTGACCCAACAACCCATTGCAGACTTAACAATGTTAAACCTTCTCCTGTCAGCCACACAAGGCTCACAGCCTTTCTCTGGGCCCTTGCTGGGCCTGTGCTAATTCATAGCAGCTGTAGCTTGGAACCAGCTTTCTCCCAGACAATACTGTTTCAAGTCAGCTCATCCTGAGATAACAGAGCTTAATAGATGACATTAGTTTTTCTGACTAATGTTTTTTCTTCTGAGAAAAAAACACATGGTGTCATCCTTATAAGGGCTTTTCCCCGATTGCTAGGGAAAAAAGACTAAAAACACTGCAGTATGGGGATCCTTAAGGGAACTCAAGCAAGCACCAGTTCCTGCCCTAGGATTATGTGGTGTTCATCCTTACTGCCGTGTGGAAGGAACTACTGTTTCTCCTTCCAAAGAACTGAGGTAAAAGTTCCCAAATCCTCTCATCTTTCTAAAAGAAAGGGTTGATTTCTTAAACAAATACTCAAAGGTAAGGATATATCAAAATCCAACCCCAAATCAGAAAAAGTTGGATCTACACCAAAGGAGGTATTCATTCTCACTGAATTTGATAGGATCTAAGTATGCAAGTTTCTCTGAAGTAGACTAATAGGCCGACTGAGCCCAGAAACACAAACCCTTGCATGCCTGGTGATAGAGTTTGGATCTGTGCTTGTAAAGCAACACGTACTTGTACTGCCCTGATACAACAAGGCTGTTGTGCAGCTGCCAACACAGTGCTCTAATGAAGTGAAGAGGGTTTTGAAATTTGCTTGGATACAAACTGGACCAGAGTTAAAGGGCATCATCAGAAGTTTTGCTTAGCAAGAATCTGGATGACTGAGATTTAATAATGGATGATTAGAAAAGCATTGCTGCATTTCAGCAGTTTGAATAGTGCCACTACAGTCCCAGGGAGAGCAACTCAAGTTTGTGTGACCCAGTACTGAAGGAAAACTATTTTCATGAGTTAAGGATTGACCAGTCAACTTTCATGTACAGTATTAAGCTTTCCATTTACCATAGTGGATAACGAATGTTACAAGAAATTCTCTTTGCTAGGATTACTCTATTGAGAAGTTACTTTTCACCTCTATTTTTAAAATGATTGTGTTTATCGAAAGTCAGTCATGGGAAAAATGAATGGTTAGTCAAACGCATATTACTTAGTTGCAAAAATAATAAGGAACTTTTTAAAAGGAGAGAAATGGGAGTACCAAATTGACTTGAATTTATTTGACTTGAATTTTCTCCTCATATGGGAATGCAAATTAATATTTATATACTGTAAAGTCAAGTGTCTAGCCACCAAAACAATGTCATCAAAAAGCCATCAGCAGAAAAAGTCTTATTATTTGAATAGATTTTTTTCCTTCTGTGGTTCTTTCTTCTCAAAGTCTAAATAAAGACTTGGGCTGCAGCCACATTTCATCTATTGGAAGTTTGGGGAGGTTGTGAGCCCGTGTTAAAAAAGAAAAAGTTTTCCTCTTGGTGAGCAGTAAGAGCAGAGCCCTGAGGAATAGAGGGAGAGGCTTCACAGCCCGAAACAATCATCCATTCAGACTGATTAATCTAGATTAGACACTGGGAAGACATTTCCACTTCTCCCCAGCTGCAGCCAGAGGAGGGCAAGTAGTCTTAAGTACTTAAGAGATGTCCACTCTTCCTTACATGATATATACACTGTAAAACACAATAGTGTCCAAGGGAACACCATCGGAAGTCCTAGAGCTGAGACATCTCAAACTCTTCACTGGAAATCAATTAACCACTAGTAAAATGTGTTTGCCTACACAGGCTTTAGGCAGCCATGTTGTTCTGTAAGCCTCCATCTACAAGGTGTGGAGCACTCTCCCTCTCTTTACAGTGCAGCAGCAATTAGAGGCACTCCAAAATTCAGACAGATAAGCCTCTAGCTCTTCTTGGAAGCGACTGCACACCTGACTTCAGAGGAGCAGTGAGCACCAACAGAAGAGTACAGGGGAACCAGGAGGACTGCAGGGCTGTGACTTCCAAGCCTGGCTAGGCTGCAGCTCCTACAGGATGCCCAAAACATCACCTGGGAGATGCTGCTGGCAAGCCACAGCTTTGGTGAAACAGCACAAACTGCCACTTTTTCTTCTGATTCAAGATCAACCTAGGTCGTATCACCCATGCCAGCCAAAACCTTGCTGTGACTCAGCTTATGTTCCAGGTGAGTCAGAACTTGGGAGCTTGAAGCTGTTGTGGATTTTCATGTAAGATGACACTTGCGGATTGTAGAACAAATGGCATTTTTCTTACTGAAACTTCTTCTTAATTAGTAAATTTCAATAGGAGTTTTCCCTCCTAGTGTCAGCTAGATATAAATGTTGTGAAACAAACCCTTCCAGACATCAAAGCAAGAGTGATTGTCTCTGGGTTTCAGGCTGAGCCTGAAACTGGATCCAGACCACTACTTGCAGACATACTTTTTCATTTTTAAGAGCCATTGCCCAATGTGTTTTCCCAAGACCTCAAGCCTCGGTCCATATGAGCTTCATCCCCCACATTCCTCCCAGTGGCCAGTCCATTGTTTGTGAGCATCCCCGGTAAAGCTGCTGTAAATAATTTACACAACCCTCAGCCAACCAAGGCTGAGATGGTACCACCAGGGCCACAGGAACATCTCAAGCTATAGCTGCGTTACTTCGCACATGATGTGAAATGAAAAATAAAGCCCCGAGCATTCCAGTCATACCAAGTGTGCTCCCGACAGCACTTTTAAACAAATCTCCACTGTTCAAGGGACAGAGCAGAACTGGAGTCTGTCTGCTTCGATTTAAATCTGTCCCTGAATGATGTCCATGAGTTAACAGGGAGAATTACAAGGGAAGGAACAAATAAACATTACAAAAAGAAAAAGAAAACCAGACTTTTTAAACACTCAGACGCCTGCATAGTTCCCAGGCTAAGCATCCATGTCTTAAAGAAAAAAAGCCCAATCTTCTCAACAGTATACAAGCTCTAGCAGCTCTGAGGCTGCTTAACCTATCTGTGAATCAGGTATGGATTTACAGGGGTGGGAGGAAGGGGAGAGGAGAAGGGTAATGCCTGCCTTATTCCCATGACCTGTGCCTTGCCGAGCATGTGGTCTCGGGCCATATGACAGGGCTGTCTGTGGGCACACCACCCACCCCACGCAGGCTGGTGTACAGGTTGTCCTCTCCAGAGAGGTGAGAAACCATCCAGGAAAGTGTTTTTGTCTGTCAGTAGGGGCAATACACCTGGTGGTGTGGTCAAGTGCAAAACGCTTTAGCTACTGTACATGAAGAGGTCTGGCTGCTACTGATCTTCAGGACCATTTTCTGCCTTTGCTTTCTAATGCAGCAAGGGAAAGACTTACTAAACTTTATCTTGTATGTACCTCAGCCAAAGCCATTCTTGTTTTAGGGTCACGGCCCCATGAACCTCCATTTGTGTCTACACTCATGCTGCTGCAGGACAAACAGAAAGTCTATGTAGCCCCTCTTTCCACCACATGAGATATTAGGAACCCGTGTTTGGAGCCACCAATCACAGCCTGGTGTTAATGTACAGTGCTGAAACACAGCAAGTCCCCAACAAGTGACAGTAGGTCACTTAAATGGTATCTAACTCATCCCACAAAAAGCCATCTAGATTCCCATTTGGCCCAGATCTCATATTTATGTGGTTCAAATTTATGCCCACATTTAATGTAGGAATGTTAAAGATTGAGTGTAATTTGTGTTTGTACTTCTAATAGCTATCTAGAAAATATTAGACAAAACCAATAAAAGGAAAAGCTTTCCCCTGTCTCTCTCCTGAAACTCCTCTTCAGCTTAACCCAATTTTCCAAGTCACTTAGAGGCCTTTAAATAAAATGAAATCCTAACGATGTCGCTGCCATGAATAATTAATTGTACCAGTACAATCTCTCAAACAAAATCCATTCTCATTAGATTAGAGGTTTTCTCAAGACACACGAGTTCATTATGGCATTTTTACATCCTTCTTGTCTCTTACGTTTCTTTATCTTTCCTATCTATGTCTTTTCTTATTTGTGTCTGAGACTCCACCACCTTGGTAGCCTCCAAAATAACATGCCAATGCCCAGGGAAGAGAGCTCTTATACAACCAGGTAGGAGTGGTGGCAGGAGTGTGAGAGCCCTGTCTGTAGCTTATGGGCAGCTGTATGGGGTGGGCAGTTCACTGGTCATTCCTGTTTCCAGAGTCCAAGGACTGTTTCTGAAAGGTTTACCCGTCTGCTAAAAGTTCTAAACTTTGAACAGTCTTTGTTAAAGCCATTCACAGTGCTTTAAGTTACAGGAGGCTAAAGAGTATTACCATTCTGATATTAATAAGCAGGTATCCATTTTTTCTACCCAGCTTTGTTTTCAGATTAGTAAGTATAACAGGTGAATTAAGGATAGAAGGTCATAACCATTGCACGTAGGCATTGATTTTGCTATCAACATTTTGGTAGGCAAAACTTCCAAGACACTGAGAGCTGCATGTATCCAAACAAACTATTTTGAAGTATAATAGGAAACATTAACAGTATCCTTCATAATAGCCTCTGCCACAAGGAATAAAACTTCTGATCCTACATGACTCAATTTAAACTGCTGGCATCCAATACGTTTTTTCTTAAGCCTCTGACAGTCCAGGCTCATCCAGTGGAATTTAGTGCTTTTGACAGTGGCAACAGTATAAGGAATGAGAGCTCCCTGAAGTCTCTAAAGAAACTATCAGTATTCTTTTGGAAGAGGCATAAAAGTAAAGTTCATAAAACTGAGTGTCTTCAGGAATTTAATTTTTCACACAGGCAAACATTATTTCCAGTGCTGAGGACAGATCCCAAGTCTGATAACTACACTTTGTCTCTTACATGTGCCCTGTGACTTCCACGAGATACAAAATCATAGAATGGTTTGGGTTGGAAGGGACCTCAAAGATCATCTAGTTTCAACCTCCTTGCCATGGACTGGGACACTTCCACTAGACCAGGTTGATCAGTGCCTGATCCAACCTGGCCTTCAACACTGCCAGGGATGGGGCATCCACAACTTTTCTAGGCAACATGTTGCAGTGCTTCATCACCTTCACAGTAAAGAATTTCTTCCCCATATCTAATCTAAACCTACTCTTTTTCAGGTTAAAGCCATTCACCTTTGTCCTATCACTACATGCCTCTGTAAAAAGTCCCTCTCCAGCTCTCTTGTTGGTGCCTTTTAGGTACTGGAAGGCTGCTCCAAGGTCTTCCCAGAGCCTTCTCTTCACCAGGCTGAACAGTCCCAACTCTCTCAGCATGTCATCATAGAAGAGGTGCTCCATCCCTCTAATCATCTTGGTGGCCCTTCTCTGGATCCGCTCCAACAGGTCCACATCCTTCTTGTGCTGAGGACCCTGGAGTGGAACTCAGTATTCCAGGTGGGGTCTCACAAGAGCAGAGTAGAGGGGGAGAATCACCTCTCTGGACCTGCTGGTCTCATGTGGCATTGCTGCATCAATACATTATTGCCCTGACATTTTGGATGTTTCCTCACAAACTCCTAACCCGAAGAAACATGCTGGTAAGAGGGTGCTGGATCAGAGAACTGAAAGGGAACTCATCCCTGTCATGACATTCCTCAAGCATCACCTTACACCTACCCATGGTCTTCATCCCTACCACTCTTCTTGGAGATTATATCTATCCCTCTTTAGGCCAGTTTTGCCCTTTACACTAAAGAGCTACTCTTCCCAACAGAGTTTATCTCCTTGATGTGTTCCCAAGGCAACGTTCATCATTCCTCATTTTCACCTTCTTAGATGATTTAAATTCTCCTGGCCATCCAAGTGTCTCTTCCCTCCATACCACTCCACTTCGGAGATTATCTGTGGTGAACATGGAACTGTACTGTGTGGGGTCTCACTTTGGTGAGAGCGGAACTGTACACAGCATTTTACACTAACACCCTGAACAGTGGACTTAATAATTCCTTCCCTTCTGCCAATTTCTCACTCAAGGTACGTTAAGACATCAGGACTGCAGATATTTTTTTCCTAGTTACTTTGCACCTATGAGTCCTTGTGAACATCTGATCATGCAACACGCCCTACATACTCTTCCTTTGCTGTTTCCAAGGGCGATGCTCTCAGTTTGTAAGAGTAATTCCTGTTATTACTCACTAATTTCTTCACCTAGCTCTTTGCATTGCTGCATTTCATCCTATTTTCATCAGTCCAGTCCTCACTGAAGCACATCACCATCCTCTTCATGTTGCTGATGCCTCATAACTTCACGTCAGTATCAAGTTTCATTGGCACTCCAGAGCCTGGCCACAGACGTGCTCTGGCTAGGAGGGCTGTAACCACAACATATAACCTACCACTGGAAGAGCCCAAGGGGAAGGGATGTTACCCCATTGCCATCTGACTGCCCATGTTAATCCATCCTTAAAAGCACTGCTAGTTTTCTATGCAAGATCATTACTTGAACTATTCAGTATGAATTCTTCTCCTCAGGGTTATGTTTAAAACATGTCTCCAGACTTCTAATCCCCCTGTCAGCAAAGCTTCCCGTTATCTCTTCTTTATCTAGCTTTTGCGTTCGTCCCTATCTTAACCATCTAAACTAATAAATTGTGAAAAAGGACCATAAAATCTGCTCTGCCAGGCACAATGTTTCATGTTCCAATTGTCTCTCCAGCACTTCCCTATAAAGCTTTTGTCTTCATTCAAAGTCAAGGGCAGTTCTGCACTTTTTGATGTCAGCGGCTCCAAATCGCCTCTAACCCTAAGTCCTTGAGGTCATTAGTCCCCCTTACTCTGCTCGTTACTACTCGCAATGTTTGCTTTCCTGAAATAAAACATCTTAGTGTTCTGTAACAACCTTTTGATTTAAAAGAACTCTATGGGCATTCAGTCAACCCAAGAAGTTTGGTTTGATTTTGATAGTCTGTTCTTTGGTAAAATCCTTGCTGATCATGAATGAGTTTACAGTACTGATGACTCCTATTAGACCAATGACTAGTAAAGAAATCTGCCAATTACTGGACACAAGACTATCTGGATCCTACTAATCCTAGCTACTGTTTTCCCTACCTAGATTTTACAGATGAAACTGAATTATAGAAACCCACCTATTTCTAAATCTAAGCCTGAATATCTGCTAGCAAGAATCACAATATTATACCAGTAGATTTATTTTTTACCATTCTTCCCATAAATGTTTAAACTAAAGTGGGTCCATTTGACCAGTATTATCCCTTTCTGCTGCTTTGTCATCCTGTGAAAAAAGAATTATCAACACCTTTAACTTAATCTGTCCTGAATAGTGCATCTCTTTGAATATCTGATTTTCTTTTATGATCTCTGTTCCCAAAATGTATTTGCAATCCCACCAAGGTCCTTTGCCAGTAGTTCATATGACTCTATCGCAGTGTTAATTACATGTTTGTGTTAACACCCTGCTGGCCTTGACACTACAGTTGTCTTTTTAAAAAATTGAAAGGTTTGTATAATTATACACCACACTATATATACATATGCCCTGCACCTTAACTGAGATAGACTTTTCTTAATAATCTGGGTTGCTTCCCTGACTCTGCTTTCACCAGAATTATCACTCAGAGACTTAGGTCTGTCAGCCTCATTGCTTTATTTACTGCTGGACCCCCTGTTACCTCACTTTTTTTCTCTTTGTGCGCAGGCACCACCAATGCTTTCAGGTTTTGTACTCATGGGTCAAGTTCTGTTACTCGTTGGTAACTCTTCCAGGCAGCTACCACTGAGGTAGTACATACAGATCCTCAGGTACCCAGCAGGCAGATATTAGCTTGCTCTGCTTATCCACCTCTGCAGTCACAAGGACTCCTCCCACAGGTTTGGCATTTAGCCTATCTCCTTTTTCAGACCACCTCCACCATTATCTCAGGAGCCATCTTTTGTTCTGTTGATTTGCTTTTGGAAAAAAAAAAAATAAAGGTAGCATCTTCTCACCATCCTCATGGCTCTGGCTGCTCAGCTCCCCTGCTCTCTATTGGTTTGTCTTTGAGGTCAGCTCCATATCCTCACTGAAATACAGCAACTGATGGTTCACTTACTGCAATTTAAGGTAAAAAAATCTCTCTTGTGGTGTAGGATCCATAATTGTTCTTCTACACATAAAAATCCCAACGTTTTGCAGCAGATTCTGCTGGTATATGTCAGTAGGCTCTGCCAAACTAAGCTCCTTAGATATATATGTAATTGCAGGTGAGTGCTTGTATGTCCATGTGAATATACAGAGCGAGTCAGTCTGTTATCCTTACAAGGAAGATCACTATAGCTATTAAATTACAAGGGCAAAAACATTAGTGCAGCCAATAAAATTAATATCAGATTGATTTGAGATGATCATTATCCACGTTTGCAATTCCAATTTTTCCTCTTAAAAATGGAAAATTCTACACAGAAAGCAGTGCAATAAACTCTAGAGTTTAAAAGGAAACTTGGAAAATCAGAATAATTCACCCTTGATGTTCTTTGACCTAATTTTTTATCTTTCAGCACTACAAGGGCTAGATGAAATGGTATTATCTGCACTGTGGATACCAAGGCAACAGGCTCTCTCTCAGCTTAAGGACAAACTAAAATCTCCTGGTATCAACAAAGCTTTCTGAAACCTGTTTCAATGATGCTACTTGTGCTCTCAAATATCTGATTTTGTGATACTGTATTGTATGTACTGTCAGTACACTGCAGACCCACAGTGATGGGCAATTATATTGCCTGAAGTGAAAGATCCTCCCCAAGAAACACAGAAATGGAGTTTAACGTGATATCTTACGGGACATGCTTTCACAATCTCCATCTCAACTAGTGGCATTTCATATTGCCAAATTCTTCACAATAGCCCCAATACAATTAAAATCATTGGCAAGCCTAGTTTTTGAGCTGACATGGAACTGACAGGAGAAGAGAGCGGAGTGGAGCAGAGGGAAAAGCAAATATTTTCCCAAGCACTTGTTCAGTGTTTTCATACATCATAAAAGCCAACTTCCAAAATGCATAGAAGTCCAGGATCTTTGTCCACATTAACAGAGAGGCTCCAAAAGGAGCATGAAGCTCTGTGCTAGCCAAAGAGAAGATGCCCTGGGTGTATACAGTGGAATGGAAATAAATGATAGCCATTGAATATTTCTTATTAAAAAAAATTAAATCCCTATTGTATAATAACCTACAATTTCCTGTACAAGCTCTCTAGCTTGGTTGACAAAAAAGTCTGGTATTGTTTCCCTTCAATAAATACTAAAAATTTTACCTCCTTCTTTAACAGACATCAGGCATCTCAGAATGTTTACAAACACATAGCAAAGAGCAAGAGACCTTCCCAACAGTTTTTCCTCACAACATATTCCCTGAGCTTCACCATCTGTTTTTCACCACTGCCCACTATGCTACACCAGTCTACAGAAAAAAAGTAATGCCAAAACAAGAAAAACAAATTTTATAGTTATCACACTAATCTATGTCTCTCATTTTACACATGGAAGGTCCTTAAACTGCAATCATAAAAAGGGGAGCGAAGTCAGTACAGAGAAAAATGGAAGGAAATTGGGATCACTGTAGACACAGAAATAATCCAAGGTAGAGAGAAACTGAAGGACATATGATAATAAATATTTCATATACAAGTAAAATTATGTATGTCTGTAATAGCTCAGATAACTTCAAGGGCAGATCTTTGTACAGTGCAAACAGGCCCAAATCCACTCAGCTTATTTACTGGCTTCATATGATGCCCAAAGACCAGATGAAGAAGATGAACAGCTTTAGGATTCTGCCTATATTTTACTCTTATGTGTTTCCCTCGAAATTCAAACCCAAGATGCTGTCTAAACCAGTTCAGTGCCTTAAAAATCTGGATTCCTAGTTCCTGAAAATGACTTTGGAACAATAGCTATGGTCTCATGAGACAGAATCTTTGACAGCAACATCCCCTTAAGATATTGCTGCTGCTGAGTGGTGCTCTCATGCCCTGTCATGCTGTTCCCCTCCATTGCACCAGCTGATCTGCTCATGTGCCTGAGTGCGAATCAGACTAGAGAACTGATCCAGACTTCACAAACCCCATAAGAATGACAACCTCTACATGCTACAACCCCTGCCTGGTGTCATGTAACACTGGGTAATGTCACCCATATTATGATACTGGATCTTTGCAGATACTATCCCCTCACTTAGTAAAGGGCCTCAAAAGCCCTCTGTCAGAGGCCATAGGAATTCCAGCCCTCACCAAAGAAATGTAATCAGCAAAGGAGCATTAAGAAGGTATCAATTGTCCTCTACCAGCAGTGCCTGGGAAAAGTTCAGATGACTTAAGACAAATATTTGCTCCAGGAATTAAAAAAAACACTTGTTCTGAAGTGGAAATGTATCCATACATCATAGTTATTCACTAGGAAGACCCATGATGTCTTTAGCATTACAATTAGTATGTAGGAAGATTAATTTAAGATGTATCAAGACCAAGTCAGGAAAAATCATCTTAATTAACAATGTTCGTGCTGCAACTTATGTGTTACGCCCCATAATTCTGGCCACAGGGCAAAAAAAAAATTCTTTTAAATCAACAGCACTGGAAAACTAGCATACAACCCAATAAACTGATGATTCCACATTTCCCAGAGCCCACTCTGTGTCACATAATCTGGAGGCTGGTTTTTTTCAGCCAGATGAAGACAGCAGGGTGCCTAGCTTGTTACAGCACTGCTTCACCAAGCAGCAGCCTTACCGCAAGCATCTGAATGTGAGAATCTAGTGGCTCGGGAACAGGCAAGCTACAGACACGGTTGTTTGGAGACAGCCTGGAATATGAAGCCCTCAAGCCAGAGAAAAGCTTCAACAATAGGAGCAATTTAGCAGCTCGCTCACAATACTTCATCCACTTAACTCAAGCGGGGCTCATGGAATGAGTGAGCCTGCGTGCCAAGTGCAGCGAGTCGCCTCTGCCGAGGGTACCGCAGGGGGGATTGGGTTAGGGATGCTTTGGGTTAGGGGTGCTTTTTATGAAGGGAAAGCTACCCAGCCTTCCCTGGCAGCGTCCGCCATCTCCTGAAGGCGAACGCCACGCTTGCCACTGGCAAGGACACTTGGTAAAAGTGCAAATAAACACCTTTTTAAACACAGTACGCCCACTCGGCACGTTCGCTAACCGCAGCGACCTGCTACTGCTGCCGCGGGACAAGCACACAACAGGCTTTTCCCTATACTCGCAGCGAGCCTGGGGCCGCCGTCTGCGGCCAGGCCGGCAGTGCCTGTGCCCTCCGCGGCCCCGGGGGGGGTGACACAGCGCAGCGACACGGCGGGCCCCGACAGCGCAGCGACCGGCGGGCCCCGAGCGCACCGCCACATCGGGCCCCAGCTGCCACCCGGCAGCCCGCGCGGCTGCGGCAGCGGCGCCATCTAGCGGCACAGTGGGGCAGCGCCGCCGCCCGCCCCGTCCCGTCCCGCGGCCCGGCCGTGCCCTCAGCACCCGGGGGCAGGGTAAGGGGGGCTGGCTCCTCCCGAATTAACCCCGTCACACATGA
The DNA here is from genome assembly GCF_001715985.3 of Manacus vitellinus. Lineage (NCBI taxonomy): Eukaryota > Metazoa > Chordata > Aves > Passeriformes > Pipridae > Manacus > Manacus vitellinus. The sequence goes on along the minus strand of NW_021940535.1, from coordinate 8,604,994 downwards.
CGCGTTCTCTTATTTGGTCTATTACTCATTTCCTTAATTATCTCCCGTCGACAGATTGGAGCGTCAAGCGCTCACCGGCTAGACGAGCGGCTCGTTTGTTTTTACAGCAGTCCATTTTCACATTGCTGCGGTTATTTCATGACTACGGTTTTAACCTTGCAACCAAGTTACTAAACCAAACACTCCAAGAAAGCCCCCCCCAGACACAATAACTAACACAAAGACCAGGTCTTGGCTTTCCTTTCCAACCAGCAGTTAAAGTCAGCACAGTCTTTCTAAAGGCATAAAGAAAATACGTGGGCACACACACAAAAGTCCCCAGATTTTAAAATTGAACATGATCCATAACTCAATTATGTCCATCTCATACTCTCTTCACACCTTGCTTCTCCCTCTCTAGATTTCTGCAAAGCTAGGGGGAAAAAAAAAAAAATCAAGTCTTTTTCCGTTAAGTTCTCTCCTGCTTACGCACACCTCACTACCGCGAGAGTAAACCCTACTTGCAGCTGCCCTGATATAAGCTCCCTACTCCAAAATGACCAGTAATTTTGCAGTTGATAAAACTATGTGAGAATCCTAACATCCTGTAAGCCCCCTTCTTACATAGTGGAAAGCTGCTGCAAAAGGTATTCAATGAAGACCTCCACCGAAGAACCTTATCCTCATGAGGATGAGTAAAACCAGTTAACACCACTTGGTATTTCAGGAATAGTCTCAATTAAAATCCTTCTTTCCCCTCTACTCCTCCCACAGCTTTGAAAAATTTTAGGCCCAGCTTTATCACAAAAGTGGCACATAATAGCTATGCCATAAGGCCCACAGAACAAAGCATTAAATGAAACTTTAAACAAATAATTTGACAGAATAACTGAATGTCTTCAACTTTACCATCCCAGGCCCTGACAACAATTCAAGCAGTGAAATCACATCAGTATCACCGATACACATAAAGGAAAAAAAAAGGTATCTATTGTTACAGAGCAACATTTCCTCATATTTCTTAAACAAAGTATAAAGCTCTAGGGTAAGCACAAATTAATCTTGGTAAAGAAGTGGAAATACTTCCTGTGTGCCTTGGGCATTCTCCCATTGGACACTGCCAGCCCTAGCTTTTTTATGGATAGTTCCTTCAGGTCTAGTATGTGCTCCTCTCCTCTCCAACCAGTGCTATTGGTACCTTGTCCTGCAAATAAGTCTAAACTGCTAAGCATTTACAATAGTCCCCCCCGGCTTCTTTCAAAAGCAATAGCTTGCACAGGCAGCTGCAAGTGAATAAATCCAGTCAAGAGCAAGAAGCTGTCTCCCAGTAGTAGCTGTCTAAGGCAGTAGTTGAACAGGTACTCCAGACTTGGCACTCATGCAGAGGCACCACCATGCAGAATGGCCAAATCTTCTTCTTTGTTTGGAGTAGGAATCATGATGAAACCTACTTATTACCTGGTTAGTTGGACAGCCAGCAACTTTGAAGCAAACAAGAAGCGGTGAAATAACTCTTTCCCAGTTTGCATCATGCCACCTATACTAACTGCAATCTGAAAGAAGAATACCTCACCCACAGGCAAAGCTTTGTAGCATCAAAGCTTTCCCATCACCCTGGATGCTTTGGCATCAGAGTTAATGCACGCCTCCAATCTTATTAACAAGGGTATACCCAATTGGGCTGCAGTTGGGTCTCCAACTGCCCTAAACATACACAAAAATAGGTCAGAGTTCACAATCACTGGGGTAAATTCTGAACTGCTTCCTTGCAATAGCAAAGGCTGCTAAAAAATGAATTACACTAGAAAACTTTTAGGACACACAGGGAAACAAGCAGCAAAACATGACTAATCACACCATCTGACAGAAGCATCAGTGATTTTGCATCAACAGTTAAGATGACAGAAGCATCAGTGATTTTGCAGTAGCAGTTAAGATTAAAAACCTCACACACAATGTTGGGGATTTTTTTCCTTCAGCTGCAGCAATAGTAAGAAGGTAGTGATGTCTTAGAAGCAAACTTTTCCTGGAGTACCGTGTGATAATTTCTCTGAGTCACGGGAATTAATGGGCAACAGTGAGCAACTGGAAAGCCAATTGTGCCTGTCAAGGTCTCCAAAACAAACAGTAGCATCAAGAAGAGATTGCAAGCTCCCAATGGGAGAATAAGGACCCCTTTGTCCACTGTTTTGTACCCAACAATTCCCCAGTTTATGTTACACTTGTGTCCTAGTTTTGGCTAGGCTAGAGTTCACTTTCTTTTTATTAGCTGCTACTAGGAAGTACTGTGTTGTGGATTCAGTATGAGAACAACACTGATGTCTTGCAGTGCAATTGCAAATCAAGGTCTCCTCAGTTGCCCATGAGCTGTCAGTGAGCAGGTGCACAAGAGACCGGGACGTAGCATGGCCAGGACAGCTAAACCAAAGTGGCCAAAGGGATATTCCATAGCACAGAATGTCACACACCCAGTACATAAAGTGTGAGAGTTATCCAGATTGTACCAATTGCAGCTCAGGGAGAGATAGGGCATCCCTGAGCAACTGCATTGTGCAGCACTTGTTTTTCTTGGGTTTTTTCTCTCCCCTTTTCACTACAATTATTAGTATCATCATTATATTTCACTTATTTCAATTACTAGACTGTTCTTATCTCAGTCCATCAGTTTTAGGAGTTTTTTCCTGATTCTCCTCTCTATTACATGAGGGAAGGAAGAAAGGGGGAAGTCAACAAGCAGCTGCGTGGTACATGGTTGTCAGCTAGGGTTAAACCACGACAACCTGTTAAGCCAACAGTGGCATTGCTAAACTTGATGTAAACTGCAGCTGAGAAGTCAAGGGAGGTGTATGTGTAAATACACACTGGCTGCAAAGTGTTTTTCAAAGCACAGTATTAAGAAATAATGCAAAAGAGTTGCTGTGCCTTGCTCTTTTCATACACCTGCTCCATCAGCACTGCTGATCTCATCTCTCTCTTCACAGCAAGAAGTATTATGGATGGAATATGCTTCACTTTCGTGTCTGTTTCTGGCGTGTCTTTTTATTAACACATCATGAAGCCACTGCACATGTCGGCATAGTCTTGCTATTAGATACATGGACTCCTCTAAATGTAGGTTATCTGTCATATCACGTCTTCCTGCAAGGTAAGGGAAAGAATTAATTTTAATCACTTTTTCTGTATTCAAAGTTGTAGAAGTGGGTGATGTACAGATACATGACAGAATGTCAATATTGGGGCACATCCTACAATGCCTTCATCCTCATGCCTTTTGTTCATGATACAGATTTGCTACAGTTCAGAATGTAGCTTTGCCTAGAACCATGTACTAGATAATTGTGTTTTATGCTATGGAACAGTTTCTACAAGGATACACTAAGAAAAAAGTAACTGTTTTCCTAGGGTTTTAATTTCTCTCCCATCCACTCTATATGCAAATTGCTCAGAAACACATACAAAGACTTGATCTGACTCATTTTCATCAAGTTCTTTCCTCTTCTGAAAAGTGCACCTCTCTTACCTCAATCTGCTTTTCAATGCTTGCTTTGTATTTATTCATCATCACACCTTCTCTTATTTTTGCTCCTGCCAGTAGTTTTCCTCTGCCTCCAATTCTTTGGTAACGCTTCATATCTCATTGTTACTTCTCACTGATTTCCCTCAGTAACCATATTTTTGCTTTCCCTTGCTCATATCTTGGTAAGCTGCGGAAGCTGAGAGGTTCAAGGACCTTAAGATGTTCTCCTGGAAGTCTGGCCTCTTCAATTCATTGCTTCAGCTCTGTGTTCCAGTTAAAACTCTTGGAACATCTCCCTCAATACCTAACCAACTGCCAGGATCTCCCATTTCACTATTTCAACCTCGTGAAACCTGTCAACACATTTATCCTTGTCAGACTAGGAACAATTCCACACTTTTTAACCAAACCAGGGCTAACAGCATAAGAGCAGCTTTCTTAATCTAGTCTGTTAACAACAGATAGCTTCCACCAATTGCTTCCTACAGTATGGAAAACAAACAGAAACCTAAAAAATGACAATAAGAAGCAACAAATGGCTGTCAATAACTAGATATTGGTAGGTCATAACTGCTCAGGTTACAGATACCAAGACAAAAAGAAAAATGTACTTTCGGTAAAAGCGGGAAGGAGAACACACAGGTCAAACAGACGAAACTTCTTCCCAAGCATTCCAGAAATACGTCTTATGACATTCAAGACTGCCACCTGTGACATTCCTTTAAAAATCTAAGTTTTTTTAACAGGCCTTAAATACTAGTCCAGTTAGACCCACCCGACAAACTAAAAAGGTAACATTTCATGGACAAGGTCTACACATTTTATGTTTATGTAGCAAAGAATGTAAACTGAGACTAGCTTTCCATAGCAAAAATAGGAGGAAGTCATCATAATTAAACACGACTAATTCATCGTTGCTGCCTATACAGCAAATAAAATAACTGATGCTTATAAAGCTTAGATTTATATTTCTCCTCCTCTCACAGACTTCTAAGTAAGAAATATTTTTTTACTCAAAAAACATTCTATTTAACTTAAACAGTTTAAAACCATTGTTGGAATTTCTTCTTTTCCACTTGAGTCAGCTTTCGGTAAGGCCTAGAAATCCTGACAGATGTTTCAGAATCTAAAAACTTAAAATGTTTTCTTTGGGTTTAAAACTTTGCTGCATAGTTTCAGTAGTTTGACTTAAGCATAATACAAATCCCTATTTCTCACTTGTTCAGACCTATTCAAGAACTTTGCCCCAAAATTGGAAAGTTGGATTGACTTTCCTTTAGTTGTAGTATAACAGAATCTTTGCAGCCATTTTTAAGTTAGATAGTACATGATAACTTCAGAGTTAGGAACAAAATCAAATGTACCTTTTTGACTACAATTAAAGTCTAAAGAAAGCAACCGAAAACCTGACATCACATTGTGATATCTCATGTACCATTTGCCTTTTCGCAGTTTTAATTAGGTTAATTAAGTTTAACAGCAGATAGTCTGTTGTTGAGATCATACCCGTAACTGTGTGGACAGTGCTAAAAACACATCACTTTAGTCAGTGTTGGTAATGCCACCATGATAACTTTATTCCACTCTCAAACTCATCATATCCTCATCCTTAATGATGCACTTCTTAGCCGTTTGCATTCAAATATGCATATAAACATCCAAAAGAGTTACCATAACAGTTTTTATTAAAAAACCTAAATGTACACGTTTTACCCCAGAGCAGCTATATTGTCCTTAAAAAGTACTGTATGCATCAGACATTTAAGGTTTATCCCATCACTGTCAATTGTCTTTGAAGAGCTGTCAAACACCTCCAGTTTTAACAAACTTCAGTACAGTCTCAAGAAAAAGCTTTTAGTTTTTAAATGAAGTGGTTTAGTAGTTTGTGGCATGAAGACAACATGCCATTAACAAATCAACCCTTGTGTTTACAGCATTCTCTCAGGAATGATGTAAGTTTCAAATCCCATGTAAGAATTCACACCCTGCATCAAACTAACACAAGATACATTATTCAGATAAACAGACAGCACTTAGAAAGGTCTGTCAACATTCGTATTTTTAACAGCTCTTTAAAGAGGTAATGGTGCAGATTAAGTACAAGCTCTTTGCCTCAGTATAACACATATTTGAAATTAAAGTAAAACATGGAAGACCAATATCTTTACATTTTATTCTTCAGAAAAAGAAGAATCATAAAGAAAGCATTTAGTAGTCCACTTGTGCTTAAAATATTCAATGCATGAGAAAGCCAAAAGAAAAAAAATACACATTTTTGTACACCATGATCAAAAAGATAACATTATAAATTTTCAGAAATTGCACTGTATTTAGAACACTCTCTAGAATCTGCTCCACTTCTACGTATGGCTACTGAGGCTGCCTGACACAGTTCCTTTTCCACTTTAATTGCCAACCTGTGGAGGCCCTTCAGGGATGAGTGATGTGAAGAAGGTTGTGATAAAGGACCAAGCAGAAGCCATGAATCCAGGCTGCTGCTCTGTATTGCCATCTTCACTTGCATCTTCTCCACTGTCTTCATCAATCCCATCATCCATAAGTCGCTCCTTTAAAAACAGAAATTGAAGCAATTCAACTGCTTCTTTCCAGAATTGTCACACAAGGTAACCAGCAGTATCTTTCTACATTAAGTGACTTCTCTCAGAACAACCTCCTGAAGTAACTAGCATGAAGAAAGTTTGTGACTGAAGTAGAGACAATCAGGAATTGCCAGAATTGAAAAATACAGAATTCAGGCAGTAGGCACAACCTGAGGACAATGTTGAAACCTTTCTGCTTAATCAACTCCATTTCATAAAAGTTGACTTTCTGTCCAGGCGTTATATACTTTACAATATAATATAGAGGAGTCTCAAAAGACATGTCTGCCCTTACTCACCATCTCTTCGAGATCAGGATTATTTGCATGTTGCCCATCACGGTTCACTTCTGCATTATTGGCTGCCTGTTGTTGGCCTCCCTCTTGCCTAAAGGGAAACCATCCAGCTTGGTGTCTATGTAAGAAAGTGGAACAGTTGAAAACCTCTCTTTTGAAAGGAACAAAAAGATTTTTCTGCTACAGCTAACTACTTCAGTAAATTCTTTAAGTACTCTTGAACGAATGAAGTTACATCTATTTTTCTGTAATTCTTACTTTTACATTGAATGGTTATTCTTCAATGTCTGAGTTAAGAAGGGTCTTAGGGTTCACATCCCTCAGTTCCAGAAGAGGAGTAATGTACCATGATTAGGTGACTAAATATGCAGAATACTTTTTTTGGGTATCCTCCCCATTTTTAAGTACTTAAGTTATATAAATTTTCAAAGGTGGTCTTAATTTTTCATAGTTTAAATTTGATTTTCTGTGGAAAAAAGAATTTAAACTTCAGCTAAGGCTTGAACCACACTGCCACTGTAAATTAAATAAGCCTTTACCATGTTTTCAAGTGTCTACATTCTGATTTTAACTATCCTATCTGTAAGAAAAACAGAACAGCCCTTGTGAGGATTGAGACTACAATGTAAGGAAACTCTCAGTGACTGACATCAGTCCAAAATATCAAGCATTACTGTTGATTTCCACTTCTACTTACATCACTAAGGTACTTTCATATGCAAAAGGAAGCGATGACAACAGTACTAATATTTGTTAATGAAACAGAGTGTGCACTTAGGTCTTTATGACATGTTGCAAAAATTTTTTAAGTCCCTGCAATTCTACCAGATCTAGTACCCACCATTACAGTATCACTACTTTAACTCTGCCTAACAAAATTTACTGCACAGATCACATAAGTTAGTTTTGAAATTTACATGAGCTTAGCTCTGCCATTTCATATCCAAGAAGTTTACGCAAGTATATGCTTTATGTAGATGAACTTCCTACTCTCAGCCTTTCTAAATTTTCATCCCAAAATTCTACAATACTGACCTATTAATGTCACCAACATTTAAGAGCATTGTGTTTCAGGTATAAGTGGCATCCAACTCATTGTAGAAGTGTTTTGAGAATTACTTCTTTCTTTCTTTGTATCAGTTTGTCTACTTGTTTGAATTTATTTTTTTTTAACAGACACACCCTATCGCAAAGGAGCAGTGTCTAAACTTTTACACGTGGGTAATTTTTCATTTTAAATGGATTATACCTTAGCACTGTACTCCACATCTCAGATCTGCAGCTATACTCAACTGTGGTACTCACAAATAAACCAGCAGCATGGCTCCCATTACCATGACAAATCGACTGAAAGAAGAATAGAAGTATACAATGCTCAGAAGAATTGCTGCTCTAGAGAACGTGTACATCCAGTCCAGCCAGTCCCGATTGAAGTCCTCTTCATTCACTACTGGGCCACCCTGTGCATTCATCTGAACATTTGGGTTTACAGGCCTGTTCTCCTGAACGGCTACATTTGGCACTGCTGGGGGCTCATTTGCAGGAGCACGTTCGGAATTGACAGCCTGGGCAACTGCAGATCTTGCTGGCTCCGTGCTGGAAGTCACTTGGGCTGAAACAGCAGCTTGGCTAAAATTTTAAACATAAAACTGGTTTGTCGAAAAACATGCACTGTAATTACTAAGCCTATTCTTCTTTTCTACACTTGTAAAAACAAAGTTTCACATGTAATACGTGTCAAAACAAACTGCATTCTCCCTTAGATCTTTACTTACTAATACATTAATTCCAATCTAAGGCTGGATTTCATAATTTGCTGGACAAAACTAAGTGCAAAACAACAGACCCAGACAAAACAAACAGACATTTTGATCCTGCACACGACATTTAATACATTTTTTTTCATTAGTGTAACTCAGTACTAAGATAATACAGACTTACTATTGCATGTAGTACTGACGTACATACATCTGTTGCCACCATATCATCTGTAAGGGACTGAAGGAAGGATACAAAGAAAATCCAGCAGGAACACCTTGGCCTGGAAACTGGTTGCCTATATTGCTAGAGAAGGATTTAAAGAAAAATATTCAGCTCTAAATTGCTACAGCTATAAAATGTACTACTATTAAAAAAACAAAGTAGCATTTTTCCTCTCATTTTTCCCCCTAAAATAATGCACTGAAATAACACCCAAACAACATGTAGTGAGATCATCTAAACCATCCCAAAAAAGCACTATATTTTCATAAAAGAAATTAATAAGCAAAGTTATTTCTACAGAAAGAGTACTTATATGCTATTGTACTTAATCTGTCACTAGCTGCATCCCTGGGACAAAACAATGTTGAAAATTTTTCAAGAACTCTGTTAACTGCAGAAATTCTTCCCTACAATTCCTTTTAAGTTCAGGGGTCATCCTTAAAGGTGCTACAGGAGCTGTAAAGGGAAAACTTACTATCTTCTACAGCTTTCTTTTAGAAGCAATACCTAAAATATTACTGTGATCAAAGATGTGAACAAATGAAGATGAGAGAAGACAACAAACAGATACAGCTCTGAAGACTGTCACTAAGAGCACTGTAAAGGATTTATATTCCCCCCCACCTTGAATACTTCGAGCATTAAGTGATTCTCCTCCCTATGGGCGTTTAGCTCTGGTTCACATGCAAAAGAGGTAAAATTCCTGTATGCAGGTTTTAGGTTTGGTTTTGTCTGCTTTTAGACTTCTTAAGCCTCTCTTACCTCCTAGAGCACATAGCATGTTTTGGCAAGATTTCCAACTCTTTCCCAAAAGATTTTGAAGTAGTGAACTGTAGTAAACCAGGACATCTTTCAGGACAGCATGAGAGTATAAAGCATGAAGAAAAGTTTATTCAGACTGCAGGAAGCAAAAGCTGAGACTGCTGTAATTGTACTGCAGACTACACCTGTTCCCTAAGTAAGGCACTCCCTGCAAAAATATCACCAAGAGAATTCATTAGTCTACCAGGCATTCAGATATATACGACATGCCCAGAAAGAAAGATGGAGGAAGACATTAAAATCTTTTTTTTCCATGTTATGCATGAACAAGCATTTCTCTGTAATTCTGGACAAGAGCCTGCCATGCAACTCCATGACCTCTGCTAAAACTGACAATGGGGGGGAGCAAGCAAAATTACTTTCCTGATACCAAATACAAACTGAGATAATCAGAGGCAATACTCAAGGTTTGTTTAAAAAATTGAAAGGGTGAACTGGCAGCCCTGCTGATGCTATTTATTTATGCATAATTAACATGTTGAAGCAGCAAAGTTGTCAAGCTGCTACTGAAAAACATTAATCATGATTTACAGCTGCAAGCTTTAGGAATGTGTTTTTCTATTCCCAGAACTGGCAATCACTTTGAGAAATAAGATTCCTCCAAAATTCATAAAACATTTGACTCTCGAATTGAGAAAACAATTCAAATATTCTGCATGGGGGTCATTAAGTACTATGCTGAGACAAACCACTGAGCAGTGTCTCAATTTCAAGCAGGTAGAATATCAGTATCAGTATCACTGTCAGCTCAGTCACCAGTAAGGAGTGCTACCCAACTTGCCTGAGTGAATTCTGAAGGAATTCACTCAGTTCCTTTCCTCATCAGATAAAGACTTTAGGGTTCTTCTTTGTAACTGCTATGTTGAGTTCAACAAAAGTTGAGCTGCCTCAGGCTAATAGCTCACCCTCACAGATACATCTTTTAGAAATATTACTGGATTTGAGTCTCTCCTTTCTTCCAAACTCCTTCAAAAGTTGCTTTCTTGATGTCTTAAAGCTTAATAATAGATGAAGTAACCACTCAAAACATGAGAAACCACAAAAGTTGAGTTATGTCATGTTCTTTTCTTTAACATTCAAATATTTTGGTGGGCTATTGAATTTCCTTTTTTTTCCAATAGCTTTTCTAGGAGATGTGTCTATTTGAAAAGCAAGACTTAAGTTTTCCAAGATCGGGCTCCTATAATAAGCAAAAGTACACTGGCTTACAACAGGCTTCAGGCTTAGAACGACAACTAGCACAGCAGTATTTTGTTTGCTCATCAAAAATCAAAATTAAGCAGATGTTCTCAATTATACAGCTATTACAGTTGCCAGGGTATTAAGTTAGCTTATGAAATTCAGAAACAATTCCAAACAGTGTAACATATTTCAGTGAGAAGAACCTCCCCAAAGGAAGAAGCTCTTCTCAGCAAAGCAAGCCAGCTTGCTGTTTAAAGAAAAAGGAAGGTGGCATGTACTTTTTCCTTATCTTTTTCCAAAAGGAGAAAAAGGTAGGAAGCAGAATATTTCAGAGGAGTGGTAGCAACAGCACAAGAGCAAAGAAGATCTGTAGGATCTGTACAGGCATTCAAAGACTGGACAACAAAGCAGAGCAGGCAACAGAAAAACAGATAAGTCAGAAAACAGTTCAAATGGTAGAGATGGCTTTGGAATATTCTGAAAAGACACATGCTCCTTAGGATGGCTAGAAAGCTCAGAATTATTTCTTTTGGTCTATGGAAAACACCCAAAATGAGCTAACCAGCACTGAATTTGACTGTAAGGTCAGACTAATTAGCTACGATCATCATGAATATACTGCTTACCACTAGTGGAAAATAAAGACTTTTTATTCAGATTCAAAAGCTGCATGACTGACAATAACTGGGTTTGTTTAACCTTGACCCACAGACATCTCATATGAGCTTGGGATATCAACTTAAAGTACTATTTCAATATCCTCCTCTACGTTATTTGCTACTCAGAAAGAAATACAGCGAGCAAAGGTGACTGACACAGCAAGGTATTTATGTGCTACAACATACTGCATGTTGTCAGTATGTAATTTTGTTATCTGCTTTCAAACACGACTGTGTACACTATGAAAACATTTCACTGGAGGGGCCACCCACACTTGACAAACAGTCTCCCTGCCTTGATGTTTCTTGTCTGTTTACTGCTTCCAAGTACTCTCCAATCTGAAATGCAAGCCGTTTCAGGACCGAGCCATCTGTTCTGTTTGTACCTGCACAGCACGGCAGGGGCCCTGATCAACAAGAGCAGACAATGCTGTGCTTGCTCTCCTCAGCTGAAGACTAACTTGGCAGATACATAAACTACTTGCCCGTCCCACCGCAAGTTTAGATTTTTAGAAAACAGCATTTGCAAAAGCTCAAAAGCAAAAGAAAGTTTTAAATTGTTTCCTCTGTAATATTTAAACAATCTGAATTAAATGCAATTTTCCCAAAGGTTATTCAACTTACTGAGGCTTTGTGCCAGGAACTGAAAAACCATCAAAACCATTATTTAATCACTTAACATTCATGTTACTTATTTGTAAAAATCAGTTTACTAATGGAAGCATTGCAAAATGCTCAAAAAAAATTACCATCACATGTATTTTCAAAGACCTTTCCCCATCACTAGTGCCTATAGTTCATCATGCAGCTAGAACTGAAGTGTTTGGTCATGAAAATACACAAAGCAATGCCAGTTTCAGCTATGAATCTTTGTTGTTCCTAACAAGTCTCAATCTGTGTATAAATTACATGAAAGCTAGATTTCATTGCCCTAAATGATGTTAAAGAGAGCAGCTAAAAGAAGAGGGCATTTCTTACTGCTGGAATACAAGCAGCAATGCCCTAAAGCAAAACCAGATGCGTCTGAGAAGATTACTGAAGCATTAAAAAAAAAAAAAAAAAGGTTTTTCAAGAAGAAAGCAGACTACAGCAGGCACTGGGCATAGATTATTTGGAGTTGAGCAGAGCTGGTGCCCAGCAGTCCACAAATATCTACTTTAAGTTCTGATAGCATTCCATTAAAATACTTAAAAAAAAAAGCCTAAGACTATTTAAGGTTCATTTATTTTGGCATTTCTGTTAAGACTTGGAATGCACTCCTAAAAACCTTGAATCACTTCCTCTTACTACAATTCCGTTTGCACCACAGAATGCTCTTGCATCACCGTCTGGATTCCTTGTGGATTACAGAAAACAACAAAATATGTGGTTTAGGTGCACTACGAATGCACCTCAGCCTCAAACAGGACTCTATTCCAGGTAACTAAGCTAGAGACAGACCAAATAAGACCGAAACCCCTGAAATATGTGCAGTTGATGTCAGGTTCTCAGCATCTCTTTCCGTCTACAGATCCACTCCTCTCAACTCACATTACATGCCAGACATAGCAAGTCATTTTTAATTGACTTTTAAATCACTCTTTCTTTCAAAGGCAGCAATGTCTTCCAAACTGACACATCCCACTGTATTTTAATTGAATTATTTCAGCCCAAAGACTTAACAATGGTTCTGTTGCCTTTTTGAAGTTCACAGCCTATTCAGATAACCATGGATGACAAAAACTCAAGTACATCTATGTGAAAAGCTAATCAGAAAAACATTAAAAACTTTTTTACAGATTAGTTATTTACACAACACATAATAAATTGCTTCCAGAATTAATATACATTACACCAAACAGCAGCCTTGACAGCCAACCTCTGGTCTCACCTAGGTTAGACATTAAGCCAGGTATGACCACTTCTGCGAAGATGTACATGGTCAGCATAACATAAGTGCTCCACCCACTGCAAATACTATTTTTTTCTCAGCAGAAAGGACATTTCAGATAAGAAAATAAAAAAAACTTGAAGGAATGCAGGATGAAAACTATCAAGGGTAGTAAAGTCCAAGTTAACTCTAATTAGATCTTGTAAATTGGACTGAAACTAAGTAAACTTTGAACAGTTCTTGATATCTGTTTTCTTTCCAGCAACAGAAACACTCGTTACTGTTAGCAGGTTCATAGGTTGGTGGTTTTTTGTTTCAACATTCAAATAAGTTTCTAGAATCTATTACAGTACTGAGAGAACACCCTGTCAGAAATAAAACTTGAGCAAGTGCTCCCTGAGGAAATGACAGTTATCATCTCAGAATGCACTATCCTCCTGTTTTCCCCTTGAAAGAAAATAACAACAGTATGTTTAAGCAGCTGCAAAGGCCATATAGGTTAAAATTAGTAAAGTTGCTTTTTAAGTGCAAAACAAACGACAATTTTGGTAGTTATGTAATAATAGATCTGATCTACAAATGTACACCGATTACATTTCATTGGTATGCATGAAAATACTTAAACATGCCGTTGTAGATACACAGGTACTTAACATGTACTCAAAACACCTGCAGATCATTTCTACAGTTGAATCCGATATGAAAAAGTGAAGAATTACATCTCTTACGTGTCAAAAACTAAGAACCATCATATTCCGGTAAGAATTCAGTGTTGACTATTAGAATAAAGGACAAAAAAAAAAAACAACCAGAAGCAATAATTTTATCAGTTACATTACTAACTACATCCACTAGATATATTAAAGCTGCACTTCTGTCCATGCAAAGTTGAGGGCATGAAGAAAAAATAAAAAAGCAGCCTGAAAGGGAGCACCAAGGACACTTCTTTGACTGACTCCTGGCTAAAACCACTTATTTTCATATGAAAAAAATGTTTCTAATGTGACTTATGCTTCAAGGTGAAACAGCCAAATCATTCTGCAGACTGAAAGAAACCCAACTGCAACTGAACATCTGAAGTACTTTAAAGAGTATCAAAGAGCTGCGTATTGCTCCAGTCTCACTTACCCTTGCATTAAATAAGGGAACTGGTGGCTCGGTGTGGGATTGCTTTGTGCTTGTGGAAGATTACGATGCCTCACTCCATCTGCACTAGTGTTCAAAGATGTAGATGAAGCTTCTTGGTTTGTGGGTGAGGCAGCAGTTGATCCAGAACGGTCTAAATTCTTGAAAATAAAATAAAATTGCGGTTGTGGATCTTTTTGCCACAGTTACCATGATTTACTACTGTGTCTTAAAAAGCTATTTGCTTTCATGTTTTGTTGCAAGTTTTATTGAGAATATAAGCACCAGCAAGTCATCTGGGAGTTTATCAGTTCTGACAAGCCTTAGGGCACATATTAAAAAAAAAAAAAGCTTTCAGAAAGGCTCAGCACCTGATAGGTTACAGAGAAAACCACAAGTTGCTGGGAATCACAGTTCCAAAAAGCTGAGGCAAACTAAAACTTAACTGAAAGAATATTTAGCAGCAACCAAAATTCTAGTTCCTACCATTAACAGCAGTAACTACAACCTCAGGATATGACTTTATATTGAGAGACAACAGTGCCAGCAGTGACTTAAATACCATTCCTCTATCCTTGTCTTCAGTTACCCCTTCTACTCTTCATCCTCTTCACTGTGCCAGCTGCCCAATCCAAATTGCTGTGCTCTCTGCTGCAACAGGGCTGCCAATGCTAATAGGGAAGCAGCTAGGAAATACTGAGGCTCCCAAAACACACCTAAAACTAGTGTGCCAGATCTTCAATACTTTCCAAGAATCAATACTTAACTCTGGAAGTAGAACAACAGCTGGCTCCTAAATTGTTTGTCACCATAACAAGACTACAATTTGGTCACTGAGATGCATTATTTCAGTTTTAATAAGCCTCAAATCCTGTTGCTAAGAATTACTGCAATGTTTACTCAGTAGAAAATCTTCTTCAACTTTGACAACTCAGGAAGTGAGGAGGTGCAATTACTTAAGACATCCATATCACATTTGCCCTACAAAGGAAAACAAGAAAAGTTTACCACTAGACAGTGGGAGGGGGAGTAAAAATGAAAAACAAAGGAAAGGACAAGAGCCATTCAAGCTTTGGATTTAGGCTGTTTCCTTCAAAGTATTATGAACCTAACACTGTGCATACTTGCCTGCTTTTAGCAGGCATTAATACAGTCATTCAAATACAACATTTCCGACTGACCTGCATAGCAATGAAACAATCACAAAGGAGGTCCCGTGTCCTGCTTGCAAACAGATATAAATACAGCCTTTGAAAACATGTTATAACCACTGTCCCCTCTCTACCATTGCTTAAACTGCTTGTGTTTCTATCTGTCACACAGCAGTCTGATACAGTACCCTATCAATAGCAGAATGAAGACAGACAGCTTATTACTGAAGGGTATTTTCGGTTTGCTGACAATCAACACACCTCTGATGAAAAGTACCTGCAATGGTATTGTACACACCCCTTTCTGACTAACCTTCAAGGGTTGCTTAGTGCTACTGCCGACTCTGGAAAAACTCAAGAATTACAGTAATGACTACCAAGTCAACAACAGAAACCTTAACTGCACTTAAAACACAGTACAAACAAAGATCATCATTATTTTTGGAGGGTGTGAAGAGGGCAAGGCTCAAATCACAGTCAAAAAACGTGTTCTGTTAACAGCTTAACTAACAAAAGTGTTAAGAACATTTTCTACTTCTCACTGTCTGACAGATACTATGACTACCTCGAAGCTCATGCATAATTACTGACCATTTCCTGTCAATAAACCCTGGCCAAGTTTCACCTGAATCTCACAACAAGGGCTGTACCACTGGTCTCTCTTCAGTGGTACAAATTGTCGCAAAATAAATCTGAACTTAAGTTTTTCTAAAATTTTGAATACACAGCACAATTTCTGCCAAAGACAGGGATACAGAGAGAAAGGAAAATGTACTTTTTAATATAGTGTTAAAATGAAAGAACAGCTTAGAAAAAGTAGTGCTTTATCATCTAATAAACATAATTGTATTACTATGTGAAGAAAGGGTCATATCTGTTTAAATAAAATTATGCCCTTAAATAATCAAGTCTAATTGTACAAATTCATATGGCATGCTCTACTTTCAACACAGTATTTTATAGTCAAATATAAAAAGTTACAAGAGAAATTAACTGAAAGTTTCCTTAGCACAGAAGACATGTCCTGTGCATGACAAAAAACTCACTGAGCTACTGCTGGAGGTTGAAGCTCCGTGACCTTCTCTACTGGTGCTGGGTTTTGGAGAACTTGGGGGTGTCCGGGAAGTACATACCAGATGAACCATATGATACTCATCTTGCTAAAAATTAAAGAAATTGAAAAGCTAAAGCAACAATATTTGAGAAACTTACAAGCAAAAACTGTCCTTAAAAATCCACTTTCAAAGTTGCATTTGCAAACACTAGAGAAACATTATACAAAACAGAGAGACCATACAGCAACACTTCAGCCTAGCACAACAGAATCCTACTGTTTCACAGCTAATGTCTTCTTGGCAGCTGTCCACAACAACATATAGAACATTTTAACACCCCAGTTCTCCCTAGAACTGCAGTAAAGCAGAACCAATGGAAGAACCCTGGGAGACACATGAGGAAGTATATCACAAGCTTTAACTTGTATTTTGGAAAAATTTCAAACCTTTTACAGGGCTCAGTTTCCCCAAAGTTAAGAACACTTACATTTGCTCTGAGATCTAATGAAGAGTGTTATTCAATAACAACATAAGGGTACATGAAAAATGTAGGCGCTGGAGTTCCACAAGCAAACCAAGATAAGAAAAACGTACCAGCCACTGCCTTCACCTCACTCCTGTCTAAGCTTGGCTCAAGCCTAACCTGAAGACACCCAAATGAAAGCCCCTGTAGATATTCCACACTCAGGGAATGCTACTCAAACGTGCTACACAGGGCTAGAGTATTCCTAAACATTTGAAAGTGAGGAAGCAAATGAGTGGCACCACTTGAAGCCGTGTCAGCATGCCCATGCCAATTCTGCATGAAAATGCTCACCCCTCAACATGGATGCCATAACAACTTCCATCTGAAGCTATTTCACTGTACCAAATTAAAACACCCCCTTATATGGCCATAGCAACAGAACAGCTCTGACTGAGTATTTAGATTGCACGCTGCAGCTTTCTCAGTAACCAAATTTTAAACAAGAAAAGCAACAAAATACCTCTCTGTCCTCTTCTGAAATCAGCATGGTGCAGGCAAGCTGCTGTTTTTCATAAGATGACATTTAGAAATGCTGCGTTTGGAGAAGGTTTTTAAAACCATAAAAAAAAATGTTAAAACACCCATTTACCCACTTTTTAAGTTTTAATCTCTAGAAATAAAGAAAACTAAAAAAGTGCTTTTATACATGACTGTGTGTTACTGCTGGCATAGCTGATGCAGTCACAGTCATTTAAACTCCTCCACATGTACTGGTTCCTAACCCCAAGCACAGCCTCACTACTACATTAAGTGTAATTTCTTACCAGTCCATGATAGTAAGCAAGGATCAGAAAGCACTGGCACGGGTGATCAGTACTCCGACCACGTCAAAAGCCTTTAACCTAACTAGTCACCTTCTACCTAGATATGAATTTATGCCTTGGGAAAGGCAAGGGAAGCTAGACATATCACTGGTAAGCTTACAGTGTACAGTTTTATTGAATGTGACAGGTTATTGCAATATACTTCTATTCGTACATAATGTGTTGGACATCACTATGCTCGGGGAGTGCCATAACTTCCAGCCTCAAGGTATTTTATATCAGTGAAATCACACCGGTCAGTATCAAAGAGCAAGTATCACAAACCTAAACTGAGAGATTTAGTAAATCCTCAGATAATACTAGGAATTCATAGCTAATCCAGTAGGAAGAATATGGCAGAGAATAAGACTGAATTTGTGTAATCATACCTTTTTTCAAAAAGTTCTTAAAAGCCTGAGCACAAGAAACTCCTCTTCTTCCAACACAAATTTCTAACTTCTGCTTAAGACTGCTGTGTTTTCAAATTCACTAAACTTCTTTAACTAAACCCAAGGCATACAACTACTAAAATGCCTTTAAAGTTAAGCATAGCCCCTGCATAGTGAAAAAAAGATATTAGTTACAAAATTCCTCCTCTAGCACATAAGTAAAGTTTGAAATCATGTTTCCTAAAACCAGTCTGCTGTAAGCAGGCCAAGTGAATTTAAAGGACTGAGACTTCATTTTGTCCTTAACAAGCAAAACTAAGATTTGAGATAAGTTATAGAAGCATTTCCTTGAACTTTAAAGTGGTACAGGACATATACTGCTTGGTAGTAGTCCAGCTTCAGTTTTCCAGTAAACCTATACATAAAAAATCAAAACCGTTTTTTGGTAAGAAGTTTAATCTCATTTAATAAATTCTATTTCAGAATAAAGATTATAAAGTAAGAGCAGTGTTAGTCTTCAGAAGCAATACTGAAGATTCCTCTGCATGTGTTTCTCCATCCTTCATACTGAAATTCAGTTGCCCATTTTCACTAAAGCACCATTCTCCTTCAGAGATTTTCCTCCACACTAAGTATTAAAATTAAGAACTTCACCAACTCAATGAAGTCACTATTACTTGGTAGCATCATTCCAAACTATCTGAAGCAGTTTGACCACCAAGTGCATGTATGCCAAGATCTCCTACATGAGATGTCATGTGTATTTAGGATTAGGATTTAAATGTTGACTGAAGAATTCAAAATTAGATCATTAGAATTATTTTTTTTCCAATAGGAACCAACAGAATAAAAAAAGAAAGAAATTAAAAGAGTCAACAAACTTTCAAACATCATCAGGAATGGTTAATAGCTGACAATCAGAAATAGGACAAACAGTTTTCCCAAGAAGCCATTCAGGAATTTAGAATTCTGGGGTTTCATATTTAATATATTACATATTTATATTTATATTATTATTACATATTTATATTATTACATATTAATTTGCTTACACAAGTGCCATTCTTAAAGTAAGTTCTGGATTTAAGTCTGTACAAGAAATTAAATTATGGCCCAAATCAACAAAATATGTTGTTTTATTCCATTTATGTGACAGTGGTAACTGTCCAAAGAAGTCAAGACCAGGCTGGATGGAGCTCTGAGGAATCTGGTCTAGTGGAAGGTGCTCCTGCCCATGGCAGTAAGGTTGGAACTACATGATCTATAAGTGTCCCTTCCAACCCATGCTATTCCATGGTTTCTGTGACATACAACACAACATTTGTTTGGGACTTACACAGCCTACTTGCTCTCCCACTAATCAGAAGCATGCCTCAATCCACAAGTATCACAATCCTATGCAAAAGGGATACTCGAAAATGTATTTTCCAGAACATATCAACATTACACAGTTACATTTCTCGATACAACAATGAAAATTTGAAGCTAAACAACAAAAATCTAAATTTCTATTTTCCAAAAAAAGGGGGTTTGATCAAATATCATATGGTGTTGATATAAAGCTTACTTTTCTGAGAACATCTTTCAGCTGCAGATGATCAGGAAGCAGTCTGCCAGAATACACCAGTCTCTGATCCTTTGTAGACTAGGAGATGGGGACAAAGAAAGGAATTTAGCTTTTTTGCTGCTGTAAGGTATACAGCTGCAGATAACATTTGCAGATGAGAAAACCCCTTAGATGTTCGACCACCAAAATGAGGCTTAAAAACATTTCAGAGGCTTCACAAGTCCAAATTAATTCTGAAAAAGAATTTTGCTATTGAACACGCAGCAAGAGTGTCATAACAATTAACAACACTTCATGGCATATGCTGATCTAGAAAACTTTCAAGTATATTCAAAATTTCCTTTCTTTTAGCGATTTTTCTTTACCCCGTTCCTGTTTCCAGGCACTTTCTGAAAATATATATGGACAAGTGGTTGGGGCAAAGACAAAAAAAAACACACCCCAGAATAGTTAGTAGAATGATGAAAGAGCACAGATTTCAATCTTTTTCAACAAGGAATTTCTGTTATTAGTCCTGGCCCCATTCTCACACCCTCAAAGAAAAAAATCATTATAAGAGAAAACAAGGAGGAAAGCATTAAAAAAACATGAAGCAGTAAAAGCATTTTTTTAAGGTAGCCTTCCAACTTCGGTAACCATTTTTTGCTATTCTTACAGTTTCACAGTTTAAAATAACTTAGTATAGTAAACAAAGATTTCTTTTTTTATAAGTGATATGCTACTCACATGGTATGAACTTCATCTCTATTCTGTAGAACAGTTCAATAACAAAATGATTTTTAAAAGGAAACATTCAGGGCAACTATCTACAGTGAGATGTCCAGTACACCAAAGCAAGCAGCTTACTTCGTTAAACAAAACAAAGGAAAACCTCAATCCCACTCAATTCTGTTCACGCTGCCAAAAAAAGTTGTAAATAGTCTTCACACTAGTGGGTCATTAAAATGCTGTAACTATGTCAATATACAGCTCCCTTTTTTTTTTAAAAAAAAAAAAAGGCTCCCAAATATTCACCAATTTTGAAAGAATTTTAAAGGTAATCCAATCATCAGATCAGTTAATTTAACTATTGCTTGCCCTTTAAATGAATTCAGTAGCATTTATCACTTGAAAGACAGCACCAACATAAGCAAATGCTAAATGCAGAAATCTAGCCTAACATCAGTGGAACAGACACACATTATCAGCGTGAAATATTTGAAAAATTTCCCCACCACAAACTGCGTCTTACACCTCTCCTTCTACCCCAGCCTTCTGCTGCCCACTCGCCTGTCTTGCTAATCCGGAGACACAAATAACTAAGACCCAGATCTCTCTGAGTAGAAAAAGCTTTCACCGAAGTTTTGATGTTGTTTTTTTTTCTTGCAATAGCCCTCTACAGATTCCCAGTAACTTAGCAGAATATAGGAAGGTTGTGGAACTGGGTTTTTTTTCCTAGAAAAAATGGTCATATCACTAGAACAAAAAAGAGATACTTAAAGCAAATAATTATAAAATTATTACTCGGTAAATCTGAGTAGCATTTGCTTTAACTTTTTTCCCAAATTCATACTAGCCATGAATGATTAAATACGTCTTTAAAAAGTGAGTTCATAACCTGCCATATATTGTACAGAACAGTTTATCACTTCTATTTAAGAATAATTTTCTATATTAGTTTGCATTTTTCTGTGTTTTTAATTAGTGACGTAAAACACTATTTTTATAAGTTTCACAACAAAAGGAAATCGTTATTTGCAGCAAAATGATAAAAAACTGCAATAAATTCAACATCAGTGCTGTACTATTTCTATTTACATTTAAAACACCAACAAAAAATGCCCAACTCTCATGTCAGACTAACTTCTTTTGAGCTATATCTTTTTTGATTGCTCCTTTCAAGCAGGAACAAGCTGCTAACAAAATGTAAGCTTACTTGCATTTTGTATTTGGGAAAGACCTTCTTAGAACAAAAAACAGAATTTTCAGCATCAAGATTAAAGAAAACTTTAATTTCCTGAAAATTATAGACTTGTTGCTTTAGAATGACCAGTGCAGTCAGAAGAAAAATCTAAGAATCCTTGTTTCTTGGTCCTGAGACAGATTATCTGTGGATTAATTAGAAGAGAGAAGTGCTTAAAACAACCAAAACAGAACAACAAAATCAGCTCAAACTCTAAATCTTTAAATAATCATCCAACAAGGCATCAGAATGGTTTTTTGCCTGTCCCACTCATAATACAGCATTCTACATGGTGAATTCAAATTCTTCTCTTCAGTACCTTATGTATGAGCCCCCCTTTAACCTCTTCTAATGAGGTATCTTCCTAAATACAAATACGAGTAACTTTTAAAATATGAATACTTTACAGAGGAGAAACTGCTAGATTAAAACAACCCCTGAAAGCTGAGTACATAGCCTTCAGTAATGCATTTCAGCTCCCTACAAAACCACAAAAAGAAAAGGTTAAACACATATTGAGTACTGTTAATCATATTAAGCCAAAGACATCAATGGGGGAAGACGAGGCCTTACTCCTCTCTATGTAACTTTAATACCTATGTGAGCACTACAGGATTATCACTTGCAATTCTCAGGGTGAAAGCCATCCTGGAATTCTGAAATGTGGAGGGAGTGAGGAACATTTAAATTCAGATGGAAGAAGAGGTGATTAATGTGAAAATACAGTCATTCACATATACGCCAAAGTAAATGGAAAAGGTATTCAACTCATCCTCTGCCAGAAGAGTTTTCACTACCATACCTCCTGTTTCAAGGAACAGCGTGCTCACTGCTAGCCCAAACACTGAATCGTGATGGAAAAACACTTCGGAATAATCAGAGTGGCCCCATTTGCAGAAGCAAGCACATGGCATCAGATAAAATTTTCCTAGAACCTGAAGTTTAGAGTGAGATGGGAGACAGTTTGCAGTTCAAAATCCAAAATGTATTTAAAACTAAGAATTCTGGAGTCAGTGCTTTTTAATTCCACTTTTCCTTTCCAATGCTAGTCCAAATTAGCTATGCCCAGCACATTACCAACCACCAAACCTAATCTAAGCTAGCAATGTCCTTCAGGAACACAGGCCATCCTTGAGCTATACTGCTTCATACTGCTTCAGCTACATGTTATTTTGGTTCACTCAGCCTCTCTCCCATTCTTCCATCGAAAATAAAATTCCAAACAACCACATCTGGTTGAAACTGAAGGCAAAGTATATGCTAGATGACAGGTACTACAGGAAATGAGAAACAGCAGCTTTAAGTTAGTTTACGGCTGTAATCGATGCAGCGGTTAATGCACTGAAGGTGCAGTGATCTGCCAGACTGAGACACACAGGCTGATTTTACAACCACCTTATGTTATTTTACATAAACATTTCACTCAGGGGCATTATAACTGCAGTGCTCTACGTGTGAAAAACTGGTCCAATCAGGAAGCAAAAGTATCGGACTCACAAACTAATTTAATACCATTTTGAAGCTATTTACCTTATTAAATTACTTACTTTGCAAAGTATACCAACTTTAATAACAACTAAACCAATCTAAATGTGACTACATTAGAAATTTTTATGTATTTAGGCAAGCCATTTACACAAATTAATCCAGAAAAAAATCACAAACAACACTGCCTCAAGGCCTAACTTCTGATTTGCCTATTTTAACCACCTCACTTTATGAAGATATACTCTTAATAAACTGTAAATTTAATTACAACACTTACAGTTACCATCAGTTTACTGACTAATTTACAGAGGCACATAACGAGAATGAAGTTCAAGTCACACTGAAAACTTGACACACAACATACAGCAGTGACAGCAACTGATTTCTGTTTTACACCCTTAACTTCAAGAACACAGCAAGACCTGCATAGAGTGTGTTCTGATGTACTCTGCCTAAAATAGCATTGTAATAGAAGTTATTTCCAGGACCTATCATATTCAGGGAACACAGAAATCTGATCAACAAGCTTTTGACACTGATCTAGTTTAAAAGGAATAAAAAAAAAAGGGGTGAGGTGAGGGAGCTCCTAAAAGCACAAAGATTTAAAGGATTTTGAAAAAAGCAGTAGTACTCAACATCAAGAGCATATCAAGCCAAAAATACACTTCTTGATTTTACTATAGATAGGAGCCATCCTATTAAACACCCTTCTCCTCTCCCACACTATTACCTTGAAAGGTTCCATGAAATAAAGATACTGTGTTCAGTTATTAGTTTAAATGCAAGTACAGCAAATCCAAAATAAATTTGAACTACTGAGATAATTCTCACTACAGAAACTCACCATTCTTTAAATACAGAAAAATTTTGGGGATTCTGAACTAGTCACTTAATAATGAGAGGCATGTTGAGAAATATTTTCAACAGAAGAAAGATGTTTCAGGAAACTAAAATTTAATATTATACTACTGTTCAAAGCCTACGTGCAACATGAAAACTTCTTGTTCATTAAGGATCCTTCCTTTCAGGAGCTCAATTTATCAAGATCATGGATGAGTTAGAAAACTAGTGTTAAAACACAAACGTCACTGGAGGAGATTCTTGGGAGGAGGAAGAGGTAACAATCAGCTGGAGTCATATATTTGTTTTTCACAGCAGACAGGCTTTCTCAGTAGAGAATTACTCACAGCAATAACTATATCCACAAACTCTCAAAACTGCTTAAGACATTTCAATGCAGCAGTGACACAGCCCAAGTTGTTGACTGCTTTTCTTCTTTCTCCAAAAGCAAAAACCCTCTTTGAGACCCAAAGCTACTATTTTACCTTTCCCCGTCAAAAAAAAAAAATTCTTCCGTTGAACTAGGTGAATACTAATAATTTCCAATATAAATTAAACTTTTTTCTGATGTTTTCTATAGCAAAGCCTAGGCCCCACATGCTACTGCAGCGTAGAGGCAAAGTCACTTTATACTGGAACAAATTTTTAAATACACCGTTCTGCATGACTGCCATTCTAAACAAGTATAGTATTATCTAATATTACCTATGTTGGTTTTTTTTCACAGCCTCTTCTTAATTGCCAAATATAGAATTTTAAAAAATTCACAAATAAACCATATTATCCTTAGGAACAAAAAAAGCTGTCGTACATATTTGTACGACACTTGTGCAGAGAATTTTCAGCACAACCTCAAGAAAAATGGCTTTTCAAAGAGAGAAAGATAAGGAAATAAATCCAGAGGTTGTTCAGCTGCATGTTTCAAGTAATATTATTAATAAACATCTAGTCCACACCTCAGTGAATTCACTAGATGGTGTTAACCTTAGGTGTATCACTTATACTGTAAATACTTTAGGTAGCACTCTTACATTTACAAATAGTCTTAAATTCAGTTAACTGAGACACCTAAATCCCAGTTCCCCAAAAAGCTATAAGAAGCAGTGGGAAGCATCTTTAGCGATACTGCCTTTCAGGATGCTACACTGCGATCTTCTCACACCATATAGAAGAGCAGCCACTATTATACTGCCAACTTCCCTGAAAGCAGAGGGCCAGCCACTGCCTTCACGCAGGTCACTCTTCAGCAGCAGGACTCTTGTTTACTTATTTTGCAGGGTCCAAAAGAAGTCTTGAGCGACCAAGTTACCGCAGCCCCACCTTTACGGACAAGGCGAGGGAAAAGGGCTGCCCAACAACTCACCGGCTTGCTGGGGTACACCTTGGAGAGGTGAGTCTTCAGCTTGCCCACAGTCCACTCCAGAAAGCAGCTGATAGTCTGATCGGTGTATTTCTGGTTGGGGGCCTTGATGATGAGGGTCACCGGGTGCTCCACGACGCTCTGGTCCATGCTGCGGGGAAAGAAGGGCGGCCCTTGTCCCGCTCTCCTCCTCCCCGGGAACACGGAGCCGCTCGAACCTCTCGGGGGGCTGCGGGCGGGTTCAGCGGCCGGGAGCGAACTTCCCGGGGGAGCCGCGGG
>NW_021940535.1:8563032-8579065 GCF_001715985.3 Manacus vitellinus | reverse complement strand
GTCAGGAAATGCTATTTTATGGCCGGAATGGAGGCCATAAAATCACACAGAATCACAAAATAACAGGGTGGTTTGGGTTGGAAAGAACCTTAAGGATCATCTAGTTCCAACCTCCCTGCCTCCCTCCTCCCTGCCTCCCTCCAACCTCACTGGAAAGCAGTGATGCTTTCCACTAGACCAGGTTGCACAGAGCCCCGTCCAGCCTGTCCTTGAACGCTGCCAGAGATGGGGCATCCACAACTTCTCTGGGCAACCTGAGCCAGTGTCTCACCACCCTCATAAGGAAGAATTTCTTCCTTATTCCTAACCTAAACCTCCCCTCTTTCAGTTTAAAGACATTCCCCCTTGTCCTGTCACTACATGTCCGCCATCTGTCTTGTAAGCTCCCTTCAGGTACTGGAAGGCCACAACTAGGTCACCCTGAAGCCTTCTCCAGGCTGAAAAAATCCAGTTCCTTTTACCTTTCCTCATAGGAGAGGTGCTCCATCCCTCTAATCATGTTGGCGGTCTGGACTCTCTCCCATAGGTCCTTCCTGGGCTGAGGATGCAGTTGGATGCAGCACTCCAGGTGGGCTCTCACCACAGCAGAGTAGAGGGGCAGAATCACTCCCTCACCTGCTGGCCATGTTGCTGTCTATGCAGCCCAGGACAAAATTGGCTTTCTGGCTGTGAGCACACATTTCTGGCTCATGTCCAGCTTCTCATCCACCAGCACCACCAAGTCCTTCTTGGCAGGGCTGCTCTAGATCTGCTCATTCCCTAGCCTCCATTGATAACAAGGGTTGCCTTAACCCAGGTGCAGCACCTTTGACTAGGTCTTGTTAAACCTCATGAGATTCCCATAGGCCCACTTCTCAAGCTCGTCCAAGTCCCTCTGGATGGCATCCCAGCACCACTCAGCTTGGTGACTTCTGTAAACTTGCTGAGGGGCACTCGATCCCTTTGTCTATGTCATTAATGGAGATGTCCCCAACACTTGTCCCAGTATGGACTGCTAATGGTTCTCAAGAGTTTTGTCTAAAACCATAAAATAAATTTCTGCATTTCCAGGTGAGCACTGCAAAAATTTAATCATCTTACATGATTTTTCAGTTTCTGGGAAGAAAACACTTTAAGGGATAACCTTCAATGTTGATGGATAAAATGACAATGAATAAGGGAAAAGTTCAGTGCAGAGACTTCTACTAAAGATGTCTGCAATAAAAGTTGGCCTCATTAACTTAATAAAAACAAGAAAATGATTATAAAAAATAATTATCTCTTGAGCAAACAAACAGTGCTTTCCTTATATTTCCTTCTGTCTTCGAATGCTATATGTAACTACAGAAGGCACAAGAGTTTCACACAGGTCTGATTTTTCCGGTAGATAGTGTCCCTTTAATGCCAAAGAATCAGATTTTTCATTAAGCTGAAGTGAGGCACGGGGAATTTTGCTAATAAAGACAGGACTGTAAGGAGCTCAAACTTCTGAAGGGAAAGATAAAAAAGGAACCTGCAGGAATATCATTAGCACCCAAGACCTAATTCTCCCTTTAAAATAAAACCTGAATACAGACAACAGCTAATGTGAGAATTTGCAAAAACACAGAGGTCTTAATTTTTATGTTTATTGAATTATAATTACTTTCCTCTACAACCACTCCTTTGCAAACCTTTTGTTTGAGATGGAGCATGAGACCTCTCTGTTCCTACAGCACCTGTTATCCTTGAGATGTCTTATCAAATTGTAAAAGTGGACGGCTGGTACTTGATAGCACCTTCAGCTGCAATATTTGATGTGCTCATACCAGTTTCCCAGACCTTCCCATGTTGTATAAGAACAATTGTTTGCACTTGAAATTCTGAGCATGCTGTCACTTCCAGAGTATGTAACTTGGAATTCCCGGGAATTTCCAAGAATAGACTACAATTTCCAAGCACTAGGCAAATATCTGTACATAAGGCGATACACCAAAATGGATCAGCTAGCTGATCACGAGCACTTGGAAGGATTAATATGCGAACAGTATGTTTTAAATTTTGCATTCAGGATGGTTGCAGTCTTATTGCTTGACGATTTGGCAGTCACACATAGGATTTCTATAACACACACTTTAACTAGTATACAAAACCTCAGATTGAGATGACAAATAAATCTCCTGAGTTACAAACTAAGAACAGTAAGACCTTTTCTGTGATGGCATTTTAGAAGCTGCATGTTGTGCCAGTTCTGTAGGCAGATCCCTGCACTCTCCACAGGCCCTCGGGAGTAAGAATGACACTTGCAACAATCTCATTGTAGGACTAAAACTTAGAACCTTGTAAAAATAGTTTGACATTAATTTATGTTCCAGAAAATCATAGAATCATAGAATGGTTTGGGTTGGGACCTTATAGATCACCTAGTTCCAACCTCCCTGTCATGGGGGCACAAATGTCTTATGAATATACATTGTGAAGTATCGTATCACACCAAGAGTCCATTTGATATTCTTAATACCTGTCTGGCTTGACATACCTTGACACATCCACTGAAATCTTTTTGCATACTTGTATCAGCTGTGACATCTCTGTAGTTCAGAAGAAAAATTGTGGCAAATCATTTTTAAGAATGACAAAAAAATTATTTTTTTAAATAAAGGAATTCATGCATTAAAATTATGAAAGACTGAGGAATCATCTTCTGACTCTTGAAATTAATAAAACAGGTACCTAAAATGAGAGCTGGGGCTTCTTATACAGTCATTAGACTATCCAAGGAAAATTCAGGTCATATGAGATCCTATGTTTCTAAGTTCTTAAGTAAGTTAGGCACAGAAGATACACTATATGATTAAGCTACTAGAGAGCATCTAGAGGATGGCAATGAAGGTGGTGAGGGGACTTCACCTAAGGAGCAGCTGAGTTCACTTGGCTTGTTGAGTCTGGAGGAGACTGAGGGGAGACCTCATCACAGTCAGCAGCTTCTTCACGAGGGGAAGTGGAGGGCAGGCACTGATCTCTTCTCTCTGGTGACCAGTGACAGGATCTGAGGGAATGGTATGAAGCTGTGCCAGGGGAGGTGGAGGTTGGGCAACCACCTGGTTGGCCACTGGAACAGGCTCTCCAGGAAAGTGATCACAGCACCAAGCCTGGCAGAGTTCAAGAAGCATTTGGACAACACTGGCAGGCACATGGTGTGATTCCTAGGGTTGTGCTGTGCAGGGCCAGTTGAACTTCAGTGATCCTTGTGGGTCCTTTCCAACTTGAGATATTCTATGATTCTATGATTCTAGTCTATGCTGATATCCATTTATCAAGCTGGAATAGATCAAAATCTCAAGTTATTGGTAGTAAAATATCATCTCTGTTTCTCGATTAAATAGTTAATTATTTTATTTATTTATCTTCTGAAAAGACAGTGAGTGTACAGTTTAAAAACTCTGGAACATTTCTTTCTTTCATTCCTCTGCAGAAGCCAGCAGGGGATAGCTTAGGCGCTGTAACACAAAGTAAAATCACAGCAGCTACAAGCTGAGTTGCAACCAACAAATTCAACCTCTTCTGTTATTTTTACTAATAGCTGAGGTCATGTGAAATGACTGACCTGTATGTGGGATGACAACCAGAAAGAACTTGAGAATCTGTATGCTCAGACACATCAGTTCTCTCTGAGATTTTTTAAAAACTGTGCCCTACCATGAAACAATCACACGAATTCCCACATTACTTCTTTAGAACAAATGACTTTGAGAAAATCAGTATTTCACTCCTTGCCAAGATTTTTTCTTGCAAATCACAGAATTTACATTTCAATTAATGATCTGGAAAACTTGATGTATTTGGAAGAAAGAGTGGGTTTGTGCTGTTTGTGCTTCCTTCAGTTGTATACATGAAGCCAGAGAGGTTTATTCCTTAAGAAAACTAAGGGAAAGGTCATGTTCACATGTTTTTTTTCACTCTGGAAGTGTGTATCATCCCTTCAGTAACAGAAATATTACTAATTCACAACAGTGCTATAGGAATTTCCATAATAGATTTCCATCAGGAAAAATGTCTTCAGAAGCCTTTTTGTTGCCATATTAATGGTACTGATAGACAGGTTTGCCTACATGTCTTTCAACAAGAAGTATACAATTTGTCAGTGTTATTTCTGATATTTCTGTAAGCAAACAAGCTGAAATGCATATGTGTTTAAATATAATAATGGGCTTCTCTGTTGTTTTTTAGGACTTATATGCTTATGTTTCCTACATGTACCAGTTGATTCTCCCCCTAACCTTTGAGCCCAGTGGAAAATTTCCATCAGACCTCACAAGGGGTCACA
The DNA here is from genome assembly GCF_001715985.3 of Manacus vitellinus. Classification (NCBI taxonomy): domain Eukaryota; kingdom Metazoa; phylum Chordata; class Aves; order Passeriformes; family Pipridae; genus Manacus; species Manacus vitellinus. The sequence continues at coordinate 8,574,780 of NW_021940535.1, read as the reverse complement.
GTCTCAGATATTACAATCCTGAAGGCTTCAAGAATTAAGGAACTATTAAGAGAGAGAGCATATTCACTGATAAGAAAGCTAATAAGCTTTCTCCTTTCTAGCCATCAGAGAATTCAAATGGAGCAGACCGAAAGAGAAATACAGAACTACTTGCTTTCACTTGCAAATCATGTAAAGAATGTGACAGTTTAAGGCCCCACCAGTTTGCAATAGGTAGCTGGTGAACAGAGAGCAGCATAGCAGTGGGCTTCTAATGAATTAAACAGGGCTATGCAGTTCCAACAGTTGACTTCTGGAATAAAGTCCTATAAGACCAAGATCTGGTTTCTAAGAGGGGTATGAAGGTGGTTTTATTGACAAATCCTGAAAAACACTTTTAACTGTGTGCAATGTTACTAGCAGTGTTGGCAACACATGTCCAAGGCATAACCTCTTGAACTGGTTAAATGAAAATGTGATTCATCTGCAAACATTTTTGCCCTGGTGGTATCTTCAAGACTGAAGAGAAGTAGCAATTACCTATACATTTTCCTTCTTACATTTGAGGTGCTTCAAAAGAGACAGACTGGTAAGATAATGTCTTGGTATCTTATTGTTTCAAGGGAGATCAAAAAGTAAATATGCTGGTTAAACAGCTGCAGTGATAGAAAAGTTTTAGGTGAGCAGTAGCTTTCTGGGACAGGACTTGAGTGGGCCCTTCTTTATTCTGTAAAATAACAGTATAAAAGAGCTAGACCTCTGTGTTTTATGATGTCAGATCAGATCTCTGATTTGAAATCAGACATGGACTATGGTTGTATAGAATGGCTTTTTAGTTGCAGAGCTAGTGTGGAGTTTTATTTGGAATTTTTTTGTGTACCAGTAATTATTCCTAAACATGGGTTCAAATTAGATCTATATTATCAATAATTTGTCACCCATTTTAAACATTATGAGAATTATCAAAAAAATTGTTAAAATGTAAACAAAGTGGGTTTTTGCCAAATGCTGAAGAAGAATAATTTCAAATAATTAATTAAAACAAATAGCTAAAATGGCTATGGGAAATCTAACAAAACCCGGTAGTGTCATGATTTTCTTTTAGAAGAGCCTTTGTCTTTGTAAAAAATACTATTTCCATTTAGCAAATTCCTTGTCTTTTTAAATTTCAAATAATTCTAAGACACTACTGGAGACAAATCAGCATCGCTACAGAGAAAGATCTTTTTTGCAAAGCAATGAATACAAGGAAGTCTACTGATATAATTGATTTTTAACTTTCAAAAAGCCTTTGACCTTACTGCCCACAAGAGGCTACTGAGGACATCAGTGTTGTGATCCCACTTCTGCTTTCATCAGTAGCATTCTTTACTCATGTGACGCCCCATTAACATTAAGGACCTAGCAGTTTGCCCACATGGAAGAAATTGCAGTCGGCTCCTACCCAGACACTGATAGGGTATTATACGATAAAGCGACACTGAGACCTGGAATAGTGTTCCTCACTCTAAATGTTTCCTTGTTTTCTGCTACTTGCTTGATTTTTTTTTTTTTTTAGGTTATAAGCCCTTTGGAACAGAGACTATTCTCCACAGTGACTAGCTGTAGACCAAGCAACTAGCGGGTTGTGCTTTACAGAAGTTTGTGAAATGTGGTAGGTGCATAACTGTCTGCAGAATAGGGGCTTCTTTGTGCATTACATCACGGCACAGTCATGATAGGCTGCCCCACAGTTCTGGGTCCATAACTACAGAAGTAATAAGCCCTAAAAGATCTCTCTTAATTTGAGAACAAAGCAATATTTAATTAAACTAGGAAGAAACAAAGTGTGACCCTTTCTTCATAGTTCTTTTTACAGTAGTGTATAATTAGTGCATGGAACTTGCCATCTAAACGTACTCCCAAGCCCCAGTGTTCAGAGCAGTGTCAGGAAGCATTTGGTTAGGAAAGGGCATAGTTTATTGGGAAAATAACTTATCCCCCAGTTAAGAACTGCCCAAGTGCAGCCTGAAGAGATGCTTGTTTCATTCTCTATAATATACAAGCTATGTTGAGGCATTGCCTATAAGAATTTCATCCCTTTCACCTCCCAGAAGCAGTGATGGACTCATCTGGATCAATGGCAATGTAAAATGTAATATCATTGGAAAGCTCACTCCTTCCTGTAGTCTAATTTTTCTTTGACTGTTTTTAGGTCTCAAAACCTAAGAAAAAAAAGAAAGCAACTTGGTGGCAGCCAGAATTTTAAATGCTCAAAGGAAAAATTCCTCTGAAACACGACAGGCTGCTGATTTACATTACAGGTACTCTGTCAGATATTTAAAAAGTGTTTTATCTTATCTTGTATAAAGTTTGTGCCAGCATCCCTAACTTAAGCTCAGGACAACACAGGCAGAAATGGGATACAGGCATCTCCTGGCATATACTCAGATAACTGGCATCTGTGTAGTAAGTGTGACATGCTCCAGATACCTCATGTTTATATTCACTTGAAGTGCAGTTGATCTATGTATGTGTGCTGGCCACTTATCAGGGCAGCCATCATTTGGTCTGCACTACTGCACATCCAGTCAGGTTGCTAGCTATCCAGAAATCCCAGATATGAGACCAAATTCCTGTTTTTCTGTTGGTGCAAAATTTAGGGGGTGAGAGCAAGAAAGGACATGCATGGAAAGAATTAAGATATGTAAGTGAATACCCAGCTTTTTATTAAAGAAAGGATTGCTCCTCCACTAACCACAACAGTGCTGTTTGTCTCGAGTTTGCCTCCCCAGCTCCCAGGACATGGTCTGAGGAAATGGCAAGGGCAGAGCAGAGCAAGACTGCTGTTTCCAAGCCTTCTTCAGCATGCTCCAGGCATGGCATGGCCCAGCACCACTGCTTTCTTCCAGTGGTATCTGTGGCATGAGGAATGGAGCTAGGAGTGGGGTTATGGCAGTAGTGTCTGGGTGGGAGCAGGGTAGTGATGAAAATGCTTGAAATGAGCATGCAGCTTCTCCCTGCTTGCAACTGTGGTGCAGCCATTATCTCCTGGCAGTATCCCTCCCAGCACTGCCTTCAGGATTTCTCTCTCCCCCTGTACCATACACCCTGTGTGTTCGTGCTACACAGTGAAAATAACCACATAATTCAATAATTGTTGGGCTGAGAATGTTCCTTTGTGAGGGAAAAGAGGAAAACCTCTTAAAATTGCCAGTCTAATGATTATGAAAAATCTGTTGATTTTTAGGCTCTACTGCATAGCTGTATGTATAGCTTATTATTATTATTATTTATTAAAAAATTAGAAAATGCTTGCTAAATATTATCCAATCCATCGCTCTTCAGAACAAGTTATCATTTTTGAAGTTCCAGTCCTACAGGTTTGCAAATGTCATTGCACATGACTGGAGAATTACAGACTCTAACTAATAACTTTACTCATGAGCAATCCTAGGAAACTTAATGCATTCACTCAAGTCCATAAGTATTTACAGAAACAAGATCCAATTGTTCTGGAAATACATATATTTTGTGTGTTTATAATTTGTTATGTCTGAGCCATTGTCTCATGTCTGTTGTGATGACACTCCTGTTTACTTTTGAGTGGAAACAAGCTGGTTTGGATTTTCCTTCTAAATATTTTGGCATGCTTGTCTACGCGTGTTTGTCTTTTTAGATGTCATCCTGACATCTGTACTTTGAAAAATATAACCTTCTCAGCCTGAAATGCTGTTCTCGTAGCTATAAGATTATATAATGACGTATTTATCTCTGTCCATTAAGCATCACACTCTTATTCAAAGAAAGTTTTTACAAGTTTTTGAATATCATAAGAAGAGTCTTGAATCTCAGTTTAAAGTCTCAAAACCTTTTTGCTCATATACATTGAGATTTACACTGTGTCCTGAGAATCTATAGTAACATTTAATTTGCAATAACAAGAAACAACAAAATAACCTAGGAGGGGTATTTTGCCTGTAATTCTTGATGCCTTGGCTTTTGTTTTTTCTAAAAATTGCAAAGGGTGAATTCAGCCCATGGGTTTGTAAGCAATAGGGATTAAACATAGTTATAATTCAATTCAAGCCATGCTGAATTAAAGCCATGCTGAAGTGGTTGCAAGAAGAAGAAAGGCACAATTTCCTCATAGTGACACTTCAAAGAGAAGTCTTAGTCGTGTAAATCTGGCTGCTCCAGTTCCAACAAGGGTAGGAATCATGTGTGTATGTAATCAGCCTTTTGCCTACAGAGCGTTTAGAGCTTTCACAGCAGCACTGCAGGTTACACAGCTCCTCCTAAACCAAAGGAGGACCGTGGGACTTCATTCACCATGTCCATTCAGCAACCTGTCATGAGGCTTATTGGGCAGAGTCAGTTGCTCTGATCAGTCTTGATCCCTACAGTCGTTTCACAACAATGCAAGACTTTTTATATTTACACAAAGTTTGCTATTTCACTATGTTTTTGTGAGTGCTTTTTGGACCGCTCAGCCAGCTACTTGTGCACAAAATATGTCAGGTATTTTTTCAGTTTGCTAGCATGAATATTGTTCCTGATGAACCTTATATGATTATTCAGCAACAATTTGTTTTCCTTTAGGGATAAAAAAAGCCTTTTGGTAAAAGGGAGCTTCTTGACATCCATCCAGGATCTAGGTGTTACTGTTGCACAAATGATCTTTTTCATGCATTTTCATTCCATTTTCACACTTTCCTTATATATGAACTTGAAATGTTCTTCATTTGTTTGTTTTAATGAGAGTCTGTGGCAAGACATGGACTTCCTGCAAGACTCCATGGTCTTAGGACATGTGAGCCCTCAGGTCACATAGCACATGGGGTATTGCATGTCAGGCTCCATTTTCAAACACGTGCATCAGCATACAACCTACAAACAGCTCTTAAATGTAAGCAAATACCCTCAATAATTCCTGAGTAAAACATTCACATCGCCTTATTTTGCCTGGTTGCTCTGACAACGCTGTGTTGGTGTCCAGAGTGTTTCTCTGACTTTTATGAAGTGATCAGTGTTCAGCAAACACCAGCCTTGCATGTCAACCATGAGATGTGATGCCATCTCATGCTTGGGAAAATACATGGCACATGCTTAGGACTGCTTATTCACATAGCTACCTAACCAGATGTCAAAGCAATGAGTAATAGGGAGACTCAGCAAGTTACTAATCAGCTATTAATTGTGCGCTTCAGTAATTGGCTTCTGCTGAAAGCCAGTTTTCCACAGGCCACAATTTTAGGATGGAAATGGCAAGTTAAATGAGCACATAAAGATGCTGTGGTTAACTTTGTCAGTCAGTAGATGGCTGTATTGCTTCTAGCCATCTTCAGGGAATGGCATTGTATTCCCATGGCCAAGAAAGAGAGCGCCCTTCCCCAGGGATACAAGGAGCCACTGACAGTGCACACAGACCTTTTCACTTCGGTTTTTTTTCAGAAGGTTCAATTTGCACACAATACTTTTATTTCATTATTTGTTAGTTGCACAAAATCTTTGTAACTCTCTGCTTGAGCAGTCTATCTGTTGCTGTTTTATACAGCTTAGGTTAAGTAATTATCATCTGCTCTTGACATTGCCTTATTTCTCAACAACAGGTTACAAATGTGCCAATATGAAGGGACTGGTTATTTCGACTGTTTGAAAGTGGTGTGTGAGTTTCTTCAGCTATGTGTGGGCTCAGCTCTGTGAGCTCAGCTCTGTATTCATAGTCTGTTCTGGTTCCTTCTCATTCTCACCTTGTGGCCTAGCAATTGTACAAGTGATGGGTTTCCTGTCAGTTTAAAACATGCCAACACTCACATCACCAAAAAATTACAATTGCTTCATTGATTAGATGCAGCATTGAAAATGAATAAGGACAGAGTTCAAGCTACTCTTCCCTTCCAAAGAAACAGTCACACCAAATTGGAATTGCCAGGGCATCAGGAGGAAGCTTGCAGTGTTAGGCTCTCTCTATTCTGCAGAAAAAAACAACATTTCAGTTACCCAGAAAATCTATTAATGAGTTTTCTCATGCATTAAATGACCACACAAAACCCTCTTCTCCTCTGCCCTAAAAACACAAGCCAGCGTGATGCCAGAAGAGCTCAGTGGTGGTAGAATTTGCAATGGTCACAAGGATATTGTATTGGTTGCAATGGAAAGAAATGAAAAAAGAGACAAGTTTATTCTTTGGCAACTGTGGGCAAGTACATAAAAATTACCAGGAGGCATAAAAAACTCAGGAGAAAAAATAATAAACACTTTCAGATGCAGGTGGATTTATGTTCAGAAGTTGGTGATACTATCTGAGTTCCTGAAGCACTCTCATGGTACAAGGAAAGCAGCCTGTAAGGAGGATCTGCAGTCCTCTGAAAGCACTGGGAATGTTTTTAGGGGTTTCAATAGCCCATAGAGCTGCCAAATGTCATGCATTTCACTAAGGCTAGTGAGGACCTTCTCACGCTGACCTGGCTCTCAGCTGGTCTCTCAGGCACTCAGACTGGTGATGGGAAAATGTGTCAGGCTTTGATTGTAGTTCTGTCTTTGGGCTGTTAGGGGCCCCCATGGCTCTGTTCCTGAGGCTTGTAATCATGACATGTCTGTAACTGGATTATGGCCCTAAGCAGTGGACCTGATCCATGGTAAGGGCACCAGAATAAAAGTTCCCAAGCTGAGGCATCTGCCCTTAGTTACAGCAGCATCCCCTCCAACATTTTACTCCACAGGTAAAGTAGCTTCTACCTGTAGAAAGTCCAAGTCAGAGCGTCCACTACTTTCCTCACCCAGCAATGTCTTACCCATCCATCATCCTTCTGCCACTGAAACCAGCTGGGTCTCTCCAGCACTGCACTACAGCATACCTCTGCTCTGCATGATTTAGATTAGTGTGTGTTGCCTGCTAGTCTGAAAATTGTTTGCAAGCATGTGTAAAATTGCACAAAGAGAGCGGGGTACCATTTGGAACTGCTGTTTCAGTCCTAGTCTGGGGCAATATAATGAGGACAATAATAATTACAAAATCAGAGAAACAGTAGTAGCTGAGGTCCATCAAATTTTCAACTTGGGGAAAATGGCTGCAGTCAAGGAATGACTGTGGAAATGCATGTGGAAGTGAATGACCAAGGTCTGGAACAAGATGGGATTTATATTGCCATAGGTTTCATAGTGAATGGCAAAAACCATCAAACAGATTGAAATAGCAGGGGAATTCATCTAGAAAATGCTGTCTTGAGAGCTATGAGAATGTGGAATAGTAAAAATCCCTATTCAATGAGTGATCAAGAGAGATATTTAACCTTTCTTGCACTGTACACATACAAAAACTTGTGTTAGATGGTTACAAGCTTTAAAGAAAGCTGACCTATTTTGTTGTTTAAAATATTCTGAGACTTCCATGGAGACTTATCTGATGCCACCTATATATAATGACCTAGATTTTAAAAACAGTTGGGAAGCAGATGTCTGGAAATCTGCTGTGAATTTTAACATTTTCCATGCAAAGATTGAGTGTAAACTTGCAGTTTAATTTCACATATGAAAGACTGAAATGCTCTTAGGACTTCCCAGTTATATCATTAGGATCATCTTGTTGGAGAGATGACCATGAAGTGACAACAAAGCCATCCTTTCCCAGCCAGGTTCCTGCCTTAAAGGACACTCAGGTAAGCACAGGTCTAAAGTCATTACTATCTAATAACTGTGTAGTTGTCTGTGTGCCATATCTTAATGTGCTTATTACTAAATGGGTGTCAGTGTCACAAAATTCACTGGCACCACTAGTGCCTGCTGTCTGAGTTATCACAGTGACCAGCAAATGAAGCAGCAAAGAGAATGAATTACTTTGCCAAAATGAAGCACTCAATAAAACAGATATTTGATGATCTAAATGAAACAATTTAGAGGATGGCTTCCCCTCTCCTCAGATTAACAGACTTCAATCTGCAGGTTTTTCTTCCCAGCTATTTTCTCTGGAACTCACTCAACCATCCAAAGCATGGACTATGTGAAGTGGCATTTCTAGAGTTCAGCAGGCAGGCTGCCACAAGAATCTCTTCTACTCCTATTTTAACATGAATTTCTATGAGTTGGGGAAACAAAATCAAGTAGTCATATTATTGAAAGGGAATAGCTGGCAGAAAATATTTGGGGGGGGGGGGAAGGAAAGGAAACTAGAATGTCCCTTTTTGAATTTTAAATAGGAAAAAGTATCCCAGAGCATCATAGGCTCAGGGGTCCAAAGGTCAGCAGAAACAATAAGTAGTAAGCCTTAAAAAAATAAATAATGTAGAAGAGGGGAAAAAAGGAAAAATTGTAAAAATAAGCAAAAGCAAGTTAAAGGGTAACTAGTGAGATAAATAATACTGATTTCCAAAGAATATTTCAGCTGACAGCAATGGGATACAAATATGTTTTTAGTGGAAGCTGACCAAAGATAACTAAAAATTGGTCTTGGGCGCATAATTGGCTTGACTGTCACAGCTATTTAAATAAGAGTTTTGAAATTATGAAAGCAGTTCTGTGATACTGCTGAAAGTAGTAATTAAAATAAAGCAGGCATTTCTGCAGGCTGCTAGTGAGAGTTTCCAAGGAAAAGGTTTGATTAGAGTTTGTTCTTGAAAACCTCTCTTCACAGCTTTTGGAGACCAGTGTACACATGGAATCAGAGAAAAGTAGAATTAACTATGCACTTTTCTCCCACAGTTTCATCAAGACCTTAGTGAATCACAGTCTCCTTATAAAATAAATTCTCATTTTAATCCCTTGCAAGTTGCAGAAGTGTGATTCCTGTTACACAAACAAGGATGACTCCAGACACAACAGTTATGTCTTGAGCAATATCAAGCTAGAACATCTTTCACCAGGGCAAATAAAGACCAAAAATTATAAAATACTATGAAATCATGTTATCCATTTTAGCAGATGTCGAGGAATATTCTGTGTTATAGTAGTAATACTGAATGAAGTCAGGGCTAGTATTAAAGTGATTATTGTTGTGCAGAATGATAACAATAGCAGACATATGTGCTATGAATTGTAACATACCAGGTACTTGTTCAGATGAATCTTTGCAAAAATTAAGTCTAGTGCAATAAATTGTAGAGCTTCTGCTTCTCAGAAGAACATGCTTTGAACTATATCCTGTAACTATTTGGTGGTTACTCTTGCCACTCTTTTTATTTCCTGACTGTAGTCTCATTCGTATAAGATGATGTTCCCTGAGTCTATTGAAGTCCAGTATGAGAGGGGACTTCGAGCTATTTTATGCTTGCCTCATGGCTTTGGGTGAGGCCAGCACCAAGGGTATCTGTATGTCAACTGGAAGGACCAGGTGGAAACCCTGGGTGAAGGAAGGCTTGGAACAGTGCAGCAGAAGCACAGAGTCTGAATAGAAGGCAAGCAAAAACCTCGGGATGGACAGAAAACCAATGCTACCAGATGCTTTAAGATCACCTAAGTAACATCCAGTAATTTTCACTTAACTGTTCTTTCAACTTTGTTTCTACTTCTCAGTGAGGTATTTCAGGACTTCAATAAAATGCACGTCTTTTCAACTTTTCAACTGTGTTTCAACTCTGTTACAACTGCAACACAAAGAAGCTTTGCCAATGCCTCCCTTTCTTAAGGGCACTTCTGCAGTGGAGAATTTAAACCTCACAGAAGCCAATATGGTATCGCTTTCAGCAAAATGGATTTTGTACATGATTTTTTTAACTGCAAATGGAACTAAACTTTTGTTAGTGAATATTGAGATTTCCAGAAATGACTAGTTATTGCCTATCTTTTATGCCAACTTCAATTAAGAATAACTCAGGTAAAAAAATGTAGCCACTTAACCATCTCATAGCTTGCAAAGTTCTCTTCTCAACAATTTATAGTTTATGCTCCCTACAAACATGACAAGAGTCAATCCCCAGAAGTTAAATAAACCACATCCTCTGTGAATATACCAGCCCCCAACCATCTGCAGAAGGCCTGAGAAAATAGAGCTAGTAGTATAACCCAGAAGGTCAATAAACTGATTCTTTCAATTCTGCACTATTTTGGATTTGGAGATAAAAGCCAGGATGTGATCTTTCTGAGGCTGTTGCTTCTCTATCTAGAGCTGCATGTTCATAAACTAAAGACAATTCAGGGCTATGTGAAGTCCTCAGCTTTTCGCATTTATTTGATACTTCCTAATTGCCATTCCCCTCAGTGATAGGATGATTGAAATTTCTATGATTCCTGTTGTAGCTATTTTGCAGGCTTCCTTTATCTACATAAACATTTCCTGTTCTGCTTTCTCATCCTCCCCCAGTGTCCCATAATGGCTTCCTATTGTCATTTTTTTACCATTTCTTTCACTTCAGTCCAACTTGTTTTTCACTGATGACAACTCGGTCTGTAATATTTCTTGGGTTAGAAATATGTCACAGCTTCTCCCCAAGTGAACGGGTTTTCTGTGTGCTACTAAATGCTTTAGAAAACCTTTGTGGCATAATGTTTCAAATTCTTGACGGCATCTTAATTTGACCAGAGCTGGGGCACATCTGGTTCAAGTTCTACATCTTACCCTTTCATTAGCTATTTCTGCCATTCATTTGTATAACTGGGTAGATTATTATTCATAAAACACCATAGGTGTAATTCAGGTACAGTTTAGGTGCTGCATTTCTCTGTTATTTATACTTTACCTCTATAATGATTTACTATGGCACTTGTGGTCTGCCTGAGATAGTTACAGACCACACAGCAAAAAACAGAGGAAAGATCAATGCTGAACAGCACCAGTATGGAAGCTAGTTCATTGAAGTCAAGTCACAGTCAAGCCAAAAAAGAGGAATCTTGAGGAGGTTCTTAAGTCTTTGTTATGTGGAATAAGAGAGGCAGTGCATACTGAGGAAGGTCTGGGAAATGAGCCTGAGTGATGTTTGTCTATCCTCACCCCCACTGTTGTGCTCTGACCCAAAAAACTTGCCTCCAGTGACTGCTTAATCCATTTACCTCTGCTCCCTCTCCTGCTGGCCTTAAATCATACTAGTCACTTTTACAGCCTTTGCTTCTTATTGTCTTCCTTTCTAGCCATAAAATTTATTAATATCCCCCAGCTACCACCACTAGCCTTGTCCTCCTACTAGCCCTACCAGTCTCTTGTTTTTTCTATGCCTTCCATTCTGTGTGTCATCATCACGTGCAGTTAATCTGCAGCACATTTTGCTGACAGTCACCTAAACCTCACCTACACTATAGCCTAGGGGATTATCCCAGTAACACTTAAGGGTGCTTTAGGCTCTCTTTGGTGCTTTCCATTGCAAAAATGTACAAGCCTGATCCTTTTCCCTCCCCTGAAGCCCTTTCATGAAATAGGACTTTGCAACATGTAACTGCATCCTTCTCTGAGATGGTGAGTGACTCCATCCTGTACACCTGAAGGTCCTGTTCTGTTAGTGCATTTCAGTTCTCAAGTAAGAGTGCTCCTCATTAACTCATATGTATTCCCATCATAATTGTCATTATTGTGTATGGCCACCAAATAAATTTTTTTACATCACTTTACTAAAAAAAGTGGCCATTTTTTAGGGTGCTGCATGTTGTTTAAGAGGAAAATGTTGTTAACATGGCTTCACCTAAATCTGAGGATTGTGTTGGTTATTCCTCAGCTGGAATGTCTCTCCAACAGTTCTTGTCTTTTGAGAAATTAGTAGATATAATATAATTAAAGTAAGAGACAAAGGAGATAATTTAGCAGGCAATATATCAGTGCTTCTGTTGAAGGAAGGATTAGAAGAGAATATAGAATATAGAATATAG
>NW_021940535.1:8543472-8562932 GCF_001715985.3 Manacus vitellinus | reverse complement strand
AATGTAAAATAAAATAGTTCAGCTGGATAAGACCTAAAATGATCATCTAGTCCAACTGCCTGACCACTTCAGGGCTGACCAAACTGAACATGGTGTTAAGGGCTTTGTCCAAATAAATGCCTCTTCAACATTGACAGGTGTGGGGCATCAGCCATCTCTATAGGAAGCCTGTTCCACTGTTTGACCATCCTCTTGGTAAAGAAATGCTTCCTAATGTCCAGTCTAAACCTTCCCTGCTATAGTTTTCAACCATTCCCACAAATCCTATCACTGGATCCCAGGGAGAAGAGATCTGCAACTCAAAGGATATGCCTTTCTACCCTTTCACCACTTTTGGTGCCATCCTCTGGAAGCACATTTGTGGCCCAGAACTGCACACAATGCTCAAAATGAGGTTACACCAGCTCTAAATACAGTAAGATAATCATCCGTTTTGGCCATGTGGTTGTGCTGTGTGTGATGCGCCTCAGAATGAGTTTTGCCCTCTTGGCTGTCAGGGCACACACTGCTGACTCCTCTTGAGCCTCCTGTCAAACAGCACCCCCAGGCCCCTTTCTAGGGGGCTGCTCTCCAGCCACTCCTCTTCTAGTTTATACTTGTACCTGGCATTACTCTGTACTAGGTGCAGAATCTGGCATTTCAGGTGGTTAAATTTCATCCCGTGACTCATTACCCAATGCTCCAATCTATCCATATCCCTCTTCAAGGCCTCTTGTCCTTCAAGACAGTCAATGACACCTCCCAGTTCAGTATCATCAGCAAACTTGCTAATGGTGCATTCAATTCCTGCATCCAGATCACTGATAAATATATTGAACAGAACTATCTCCAGGACTGAGGCCTCAGGAACACTGCTGGTGGCTGGTCTCCATCTAGATGTAGCCTGATCCCCAGCAACCCTTTCAATTCTCCCCTTCAGTCAGTTAAAGCTTGAGTAAACAATATGCATCTTGCAAACTTTTTTTAAAAAAGCAAGGTTTTTTTTTCTTTGCCAGATGAATTTCTATTGCAAATGTGTGTTCTTCACACTCTGTCTCCTCAACTGATCTGAATTTCATTTCAGTCATGACAATTACATCATCCCCTCTCAGCCAAGTATCACTGGAGTGTTAGGGAGGGAAATACAGTCATTGATGGGGTTGAACCCTATCCTGTGGAAAGCCGAAAAGAGAAAGATCATTGGTCTGGCTTAAAGCAGCTACTGAATGTGGAATCACTAAAGCTGCAAGGAAGTATGTTCTCAGATGTTCCCATTTGCCTTTGCAGAAATCAAGAGATACATAGCTGCATGGTGAACTGGTTAATGCTCCTGAACAGTTTTCTGGAGAGTTTAAAAGATAGAATCTTCCCATATTCCGTCTTAGAAATAGTCACGGGGATGGATGCTGCAGTCCCAAGAAGCAGGCTGAATTAAGATGGAAGATGTTCCTTCCATCTTACATCCATACATGGCTTCATAGGTTCAAACACTGATCAGAATTAAGCATTACCTGAATGCTGATATTCTTGATACTCTCTTATATATAGTCTCTCCTTAGCAACTGATGGAAGGAGGGGAAAGTCGTGATTTCCTTGAAGTGCTGTACCATCTGTCAGCTCTACTAATCTTTTCTTCAAACTTATTTTAAGTTAGCTTCTTTTCTCCTTCTGACATTCACTATTCACAGGCTTGGCTATAGTTGGGTTATTGTTATGTTCAGTTACAGATTATGAGGTAAGTATAACAGTTCACTTTAGAAATCTGAGGTATCTCATCAAGTGACATCCCATTGACGCAAATATTGACAACTAGTTTTCCACAAGGGATGTGAAGCAAGGAAGATAACCAGCATGACCCGCTCAGATATTTCTGCAGGCAGTACAGATCGTTTTCATCTTTAGCATGACCCCACTGATCCCAGATAGCTTCTGTAAAAAAGCAGCCAGATCTTGAGTTCATTTATGGTGGGAGCTGATGATAAACCTTGCAGATTTCTACCAGAGATTAAGAGGACCATATTGCACAATGGCCATAAACCATGCTAAGAAAAGTTTGTATTCCTGTGGAAACTGTGAATTACTGAATCTGGCATTTTCATATTTTTCTTGCACTTAAAAAATACAGTTATTATACAATGCAATAAATATTATTCTTTTATATTTAAATGTGATTCTTTTATTGAGTAACATCTGGATTATGCTTGGGAAGAAATTATGCAGCTTTTAAAATCCTCGTGCCTGTTTTATTAATTTTAGCTTTCTGCAGACTCTTTTTTTGGCTTTTAAATTTTCTTCTTGCTGTCAGTAGGACTTTATTTTAGGGGTTTAATTTTTTGGACTTCCCTTCTGCAGTCTCTCCAACAGAGCACTAATGCTGAAGAGGTTAAAAAGACAAAGAAGGCACATCCTCATACAATCAGGATGCTAAACGCAGCTGAGCAAAGCAAAGCAAAGTGCAGATGCAAGACAGAAATAAAATATGCATCAAACCGAGAAGGAAAAGAATAAAGAAGCCAGTATGGCAGACAGTGAGAAACAAACACATTCAAAACACAGCCCACGAGGGAAGCAAACATGCACCAAGTATAATATGGAAGGAAAAGTCAGGCTTGGGCCATCCCCACACATTGGCAGCACATGAAGAGAGTCAGCAAATGCAAGCTGTATGGGTTTCTCTGCAAACAAAGGCTTGATTTTCAGAAATGGAATTTTCTTCTTCCCGTGAAGCAGCAGATCGCTTTGTAAAAGTCCATCTCTCTAAAAAGTCAAGATGAATACCAGAATGTGGTTTAGTGTTTTGTCTTCTGGGGAAATGTTTATCCACACTAACTGGGGGTAACTGGAAAGGAATCATTATAAATTATCTGTGGAACTTTGAAATTTATCTTTTTTATTGTGTCATGTTCTGGCAGTCAAGCAAAAGTTAGTTAATGTTGGCAGTTCAGGAGGAAAGCTGGAACAGGAAACATCAGGAACAGCTAATGCAGTGAATAGCTACTCACAGCATAATTTCTAATACGTGGATGCTACACATGCACCTGGAGCAAGATGTGCACATGTATGCCCACGTGCATGTGCATGCACACCTCTGCCATGCAGGCACTGAGGATAGAGGCAGAAAGACTGAAGGAGCAAACAGCCTAAGTGCACTGAACCCATGTTCACACATGTTAGACCTCTGTCCCAAGCCCACCCACAATGAGCCCTTTTTGTTCACTTTGCTAGTCTTGAAAAATGTGACAGAGCCCTGGCATGTGGGAAAAAGCTAGTGGTTTGCTAAAGCTTTTAGGAGTTGGTCTGCTTTTTTAATCCTTTGTTAAATGTTCTCGCAGCCCAGACTACATACTTTTTTATGTTTTGCAAATTGAAATAAAAATAAATAGCTAAAAGGAGCTTGCTGGCAAATTTCTTTTATCTATGTGATGTTATAATTCTGCTAGCAAACACAGAGTTTCTCAGAGGAGGATAGCCAGGGCTCAGGCCTTAAAAGAAGAAAAAGCAGAAATAAGGGAGCAGGGAGCTACATCCTTTGCCACCAGCCCAACATCTATTACTAATATTGTCATCCAGAGGCAGTGGTGACATATTATGAGCTCAGGAAGATCTCATACATCACACAGATGGAACTAAAAAAATTTAAAAAGATGTGTCATTTTAAAGGGTAACGAAAAAAGATAAATGTGCCTTGTTCCATGGTCCAGAAATGAGCAGATTTTCAGAATGGGGAACTGAATAAACCTATCATTTCACATCATTTTCAATTCTTATACCAGAATTTTCACAGCCAGAATAACTTAATGGGAAAGTGACACAGGTCACCAATGTAGTATAAAGCTGAATGTCAGATGATGAGGTGAAATCCTCAGTGGCTGTAACATTACGAAGTGTATCAGAGGCTTGCGCTTCCCTGAAGCCAGTGCTATCTACAAACAGCTCTCACAGCATTTGCACTAGGGGAAGTGCTGATGCAAACGAGGCAAAGCTAAATGAAGTTCAAGTAAAGACCTGTTGCCATGGGGTGGAAAGGTTTAAGCACAACAGACGCCTCAGCTTGACAACATAAATTCTGCAAGGCCTCAAACAGAAATGGGCGATTACTGCCTTATGTTCCAGCTCTAATCTTAAATTATAGGATAGTTTCCTAATGAGGGGGAACATTGCTGGAGACAGCTGTGGTGGATGGAAGGGAACACTGCTGTAATTACAGATCCTTGCACATCGGTGACAGAAGTTCCCAAACTCCAAGGGGAAACACCTTCATAATGTTTGTTTTTGTAGAATCAAATAACATTTTCAATTTGCAGTGGAATGGAAACATTTGAGTATGTAAGCCTTTAAACCAGATTGCAGCCCTACATGGTGCATGTTAGGAGCTGGACTACATTGGCAGAGGTGAGTTAGTGTGCTGGGATCTTAACTTAGACTGGAGTATGATAATGGTGGTCAACTAGAGAAATGTAAGATATGGCAGTGGCAATGGACAGAGAGAAAACAAAGAAAACAAGGAAACAAGTCTTAGGCAGAACATCTGATATGGTAAAATCAAAACAAACATGTTCTCTTCTTTCAAGATGACTGCTTGCAAGGGTGTTGAATGTTTCATACACTTTCTTATAACACAGAGCATGTTAATGGAAAGACTGAGAAAATTATTCTTGATTTAATACATTTTTTTTTGCCTTTGTGAGCTATATAGAGACAGTGGTTTACAATATGTGGTCTGCAAACTCCCAGGGTTCCACAAATGACTTCCAAGGGCTGCAGCAGAGGTAACTAAAGAACAACCTGCTGTCTAGACCCTATCCAAGGATCTGCTTCCCTCTGGCAAAGTTTATAGGAATCTACAGGTGAAGAAAACTCTAAACGACTGCATTTATGCTATTACTATTATATGAAAAGAAATGGATACTTTTCCAATTAGTACTTCCATGGATGACTCAGCTTCCACTGGCATGAGACATAATTATATTTTCGGAGTATCTTTGCTTCAGCCAGTACACAGAACAAGACCTGGTTATGTAATGAGCAACTGTTCAATGATTTGCGTTCTCCTGGTTGTTTAATGGGGCTTCAGACTTTACTGTGCCGTATTCTTTTGCTCTGAAGGAAGAATTGTTTGTTCCAAAGGTATTTATTTATTGGCATTTAACATTATAAAATCTGAGGATTTCACAATTTTTTTTAAAAAAACAACCTCTGAAGTGAGTGGACAAAAAAATGGGAGAAAATATAAACTAATTTAATATGTGAGATATTAAAACATGAACCTTTTAAGCACTTGATGTTTGGGGGTTTTTTTGTATATACAGAAAACATAGCCCCCACTGACTTTAGTTATAGCTCCAAACACACCACTTGCTCACATCAGGAATCACACTGATCACCAGGGAAATTAGGAGCTTCCAGGTAAACATATACAAAGTTTGCCCGGTATGCAAAGAGTTCTGGAGCAGTGGGACAGAGTCCAAGGCAGCATTTAAACCCTGGGGCCATTTATCTGCACCACATCTTCTCCTTGCCCTCAGCTTTAAGTCCTGTACCTCTGATTTATCCAGTCCTCACCTCCACTCAAGTAAACTTCCCACTCAATCATTATCTTTTTGCACAGCAAATCCTAGGTCCTAGCAAATCCAAGATAAATGGACCACAGACTACATCCCGATGTACAGCTTGTTGCTTGGACCAGCACTGTTACCTCTCTCCCTGTCTCAGCATCACTGTCCCCACTGCCTTTCTCCCATGCTATCTCAGCCAGGTACAGCCCCAAGTTCTCCTTGCAGGTACTGCCCACAAGGTTCCCCCCAGCTCTGATGCTCCATTCCAGCTTCTGCCTGGCAGTTTACTTTATCACCAGTGTTCTCCTACTATCTCTGATGCTGGTTTAAACTTTTTGTCCCTCCTCTTGCCACCTCCAGGACCAATTTCCACTGTTCTGAGGCTCCTGCTTTGCAGCAGCTTCCCCTTCCCTCCATAGTGCCAGTCAGGGGATGCTGGTTGGAAACCAAGCTGTGCCTCCCTCTCAATTCAGATCTCAATATTAAACGTGACCTGCCACAGAGCCTTGTAAAATCTGTATGGGGGAAAAAGTTATTTTAAATTTGGACTGGAGTGTGCTCAAGAAAGACAAATCATCAGGGAGGTTAGCTGCTAAAATTGTGAATGCTTCTGTTGAACATTTGTGAATGACAAACATTCAAGGGCCTCCCTCTGCCTGAGCGATCTGTGGCTGGTTTGCTGAAGGAATGTAAAAGAGAGAGCCCTTTCAGCAAGACCACTTCTCCCTCCTCCACCCACCCCTCCTGACTGCAAAGGCCAAATCCTCATTCCAAACTCCTTTGACCTGAACAAGATAGACATTTGTGCATACACTTTCATCCTGTATCCGAAAAGTACAGCCATGCATATGTAGGTGTACCTAATAGAGCCAGACAGCTCTGAGCAGCTGAATTCAGAAGTTATAACTGGTTGTAAATAAGGCTTTGTGAGGTGTGCAGACAACTTTAATAATACCTGGAGTCACCAGCCTCACCTACAATAACTGATTTCATTTGGAAAAATCTATACAAAAACTGTTTTGGTACAGCCTACAGTAAACAGGCTTTTGTTTTATCCTTGTCCTCCCCATGTTAATTGTGACAGGTACAGCCTGACATCATTGTAATCTGGGAAACAGATAGTTAGAAGAGGAATTGCAGCCACACCAGCACCTAGCTTTCATCTGACTTCTTTTTGCTCTTTGATCTCTTAGCTGGGTAATTAAGAAGCTTGAATCAGCCCTCTGCCAAAATATGTTGTGCCTTATTCCATACCTGTGGTACTCACATTCAGTAAAAAAGGTATTGCTTATGAGTCTTTTCAGCTCTGTTCATTTAGGTGACCATATAAATGTGTGCTGTGTTCTAATATGGACCCTCCTCTTTTTTCATTTCCTATTTTAAGATGAATTGAGGGGGGGAAAAATATAAGCCTTGACATCACATTTTGCAAAGGAAGCGAATGCGCTCCTCCCTAAATCTAAATGAATGGCCTTTTAAGGTGACTGCTGAATTAAATTCCTGTATGATGAAATCAACAGGCATGAGAAAGTTCTTATTTCCGAAAAAGAAAAAAGCTGCAGGGAAAAAAAAAAAAAGAAAACCAACAAAAACCACCCAGTATGTGATTGCAGGACTGCGAGCTGAACAGGAACTGTTTACACTGACTCCATAAGGATACTTTACTCAGCTTTGGTAGCTTCACAGGCTGAAGGGAAATGGGGATATACATATTCTGAGCCTGTTAAGCTTCCCTAATGTAAGACGTGCATTTCATTGAAGTCCTGAAATACCTCACTAAGAAGAAAGATGATTGAAACCCCAAGCACATCTTTCTGTTTATCATTACATTACATATTTCTGACATACTTTGAGCAGTACTGTACGCAGCCAACATCAGTCTTTATATATATATGCCTGCCATATATATATATATATATATATGCAGCTAAAACCTAGTTTCTGTAAAGACCTAAAATACCCTTAAGACAGAGTAAAAATAATCTCATTAGGGGAATGGGACACGTCTGGACACTCTCAGGATAGATCCACCCAAGCACAGCCTGTCACTTCAGCCTTGCAGGGGGAAATCACAGTGAACCAAACCACCATGAAATACAAAAATTAACCAGTATCCCTGCAACCTCGTAAAAAAAGAGCCAGAGACCTCTATGAAAGCCATAAATTCCCTTAGAGCTCAGGAGGTAACTAATGGTTGATTAACACTACTGAAGCACTTTTCTATAATTTTTCACAGGGATATTGCAGAAAGACAAGAACATTATGAACATGAAATCTAGCTCCAGTTTTTTTTCCTCTCCTTATACCTGCTGCCCCAGTGTAACTCCAAAACCTGGGTCTGCCCCAGACGTTCCTCCATGTCTTCCATTGTTGGGACTTCTCCTGTGGCTGGATTGTTGATAGGAATATGAGCTTTAGGGCAGGACAGGTCTTGTTAGGTGTTGGTATTTTTATTATTATTCCATTAGCCAGACTTACTTTAAGTAGGGTTAGACGAAACAGTGATAAAACACTGATGTCTTATCTTAATTGTTCTCCGTGTTGCTACAGGCGATGTTGCTACTCCAGAGATAACTGAATATCAGGGGAGGGTGGTTCTTTTAGAGAAGCCTAGATCTGCAGGAAGGAAGGGAATGTGACACCTCAGTACGGATTTAGTTTTAAGATAAATGAAGCAGAAAGCAGTGATTTTCCTTTTTTGAATGTAATTTGTCCTCCTATTACAGATTTACAGGCGGTAAATTAGTTACTTGGACAGTTCAAATAGGGAATGGAGAAGGAGCTGAATGATGGCTGGAAGACCTTCCAGAGGCTCATCACTTCTATCACAACAGGCAGGGGAACACTACAGTCAAAGCTACTTTCTGTGTCATAATCTGGAGCTAACTCTGAACTGGATGTCTCACCAGGGGATGTGACAGCATCACATTTCAGCTTCTCCTGTCTTCTTTGCTCTCTGTCTACTAAAACAGTGAATTCTGAGTTTTGGGCCCTACATATATCTTATCCATAGCAACCACAACACTTCCCTCAGATTTGCTAAAATGCAAGTCTTTAATTTAGATCAAGGAAGATAGATCTTCCCCCGATTCTCTAATTCTGAGCTTGACTGAAATTTAAAAGTAAGCATCTTTGTCAGCATCAGGGCTTCCTGATGGCCCTTCCTATCTGAAAACCTCTAGACACTGGCTTAGTAACCCATGACCTTTGCTAGTAATCAGTGGGAAAGCGCTGAAGAAAAATTGCTGAGTGATGACTCACTCTACCACAGTTTGGTTGCTTTATCATTTTCTAGTGCTGCTGATGGCAAGATATTTTCTATTGTGAGAGGCTTGTTTTCCTGCTCCATAGAAACAATGATCCATAAGGATTTCCTGAGGAGTGACTTCTCCTTAGAGTAAGATTTCTTGTCTCTTAGCCCCTGGAAGACTAATTAAATTACCCATCACCCAGTCACTTATTACCTTCCTGTTACCTTGTGCCTTTTCAATACCTACTTTATTGCAGAGGATTCCTCAAAGGACACAGGCACTGGGAAGCAGGGTATGAAAAATCAGAGGACTCGTGGAAGGCAGAGTGAGGGGTTGCACATGGAAGGGAACAATGCTGTGGGTTCAGTCCTGGCTGTGCTGGCCTTTGGTGTGAACTCCAGTTTGGAACAGCTGACCCTGACGAGGGTCATGACAGAGGGCCTCTTTCTTCTCTGATCAGAAACAGTGCTTGGAGTTTCTTAAAAAAGCAAAGGCTTCACAGCAGTCAAGGTTTATCTCTTTGGGCAGAAGGCCCAAAGCCACTACATTCTTCTCCTTTTATTTACAGCCTTGGGTGAGGACTCCTCTCTGATGGTCACAGATTGTAATGTTTCACTGCAAGCACAGCTGGCTGTTTTGGGCAGTTTACACGCAGAGCTGCACCTGCTAGACTGGATGCTGAGAAAGGAGATGTGTTCTGAGGAATACAAAGAGATTGTCTGATCCGTGATGGATTGCATGGCCTGAAGACCATCCTGTGTGACCTCCTGATGGTGAATATTGGTAAATATGTGTGTGTGTCTTTAGGTTGGTGGGGTAGAAGAGATGTCAGTCACACTGCATAGCTAGCTATTGTCCCTTTTTCTGCTCCCAGGAGGCTGGGAGAAGCAGCTGTACTGCAGAGATGCCAACCATCAGGAAAATACAGCAATTGTTTTATGAGTTTAATGCTATTTATCTTCTACTTTATTTACCAGAGACACATGTAATTCTTAGTGAAAGCCAGTTTGCTGAGCAAAAAAGTCTTGAACATTTGCTAATGTGTTTTTCTTATTAAATAGAATTGTTATGTTTTCGAAAATTTAAGCTTTATTAAAAAAAAACCCCAAAACACAAACAAGTGAGGGTGGAGAGTGAAGTATCTCCTCAGCGCATGCTGAGAGAAGACAGCAGCAAGTAATGGAAAGTAGGTCAGCCAGGTCTCATCTTCTTTTTCTAATTACTTGTCCCAGCCAGAATGGGGCCCCCATTGCCCTGGGAGTGTCTGGTCCCTGCCCCAAGGGCTCACATGCTGAAGGGTGAATGATCAGTTTGTGTAACTGCATCTGAAGGAGTTCAATCACTATTTCCACACAAATGCAAGAAAGCTTCTGGCTTGGTATTTGCCAGCACAGGTACTGCAATCTCCTTGGTGTTTACATACAGGTATCTTAATGGCTGTGACCTCACAGTGAGCACTGCCAACCTCTGTAGCAAGTGGAATTAATGGCAGCATAGAGGCCTGCTGTGGAGCAGATAAGAGGGATCTAGAAAAATGACGGAGGCCAGACAGCATTAGATAAATGGTGGTGAGAAAGCCTGCGTTAATAGCAGTAATGCAGCTGTGTTTCCTGAATGGAAAGCAAGAAATTCCCTAGTGTGGACATACTTTTCGTTGGCCAAAATGCATTCCGAATTCCTCAACAGTAAGGCAGGAAGTGGTAAAATCCATCAGACAAAATGAACAACGTGTTATTTTTTCCAATATCAAAAAATACATTTTAAGTCATAACTATTACAGAAAAAACATTTTATGGCCAATCAGATTTATTTTTTTTCTGCCATACTAAATTTTTCAGTGATGTACAGCAAAGGGAATTTTTGTACACTAAAATGTATTTTAGGAGGTTTCTTTCAGTCCAGATCAGTACTTTACCTTATAGGTGCATAATTCAAAAGTACTCACTGCTCTTTCGAATATTTGGACAAATAGAAATTGTGTTTTAGCAGTTTCCCAATCAAGTTGCCAGAGAGAAAAGCAGAATTATGATAGGCATGAGTTTTGTTCCTTGTGTAAACAGCTGGATTTATGTAATTTCTGATTTAATTTTGTCACCTTGTGTGATTTTGTTTGGTTTACTCCATGACTGCAGTCAGTGTTGACTCTGTACCACAACAAGTCTACAGCTTTGTACCTAGCTTGCCTCAGTTGGCCATTCTGAAAACCTCCTAGCAAGATTTCCTGTTGCCTCCATTTTAAAGGAGCTCTGTCTTTTCTCCAATGAGTGGAAGTTACTAAGACCCACCAGCTGCTGCTGCCTGAGTTCAGTCAGCAGAGTAAACCTGCAATTCCTTCCAGCTTCTTTGCTTGTAGATAGAGAGGAAGGAGGATGCTAACTTAATAACTTCTCCCCATTGTGCCCCAGAGGTTAGGCACCTTGCCATATACAGATGTTATCAAAAATGGAATCATTTTATAAATAAACTCTGAATTAACAACAGTCTGGATAAATGTATGCTTTGGTTCAAGACTGATGTATTCCATCCTTTGAGAACATTCTTTAAATAAACTGAATATTTTCATTTTGTACTTTGTTATGATTTATCACATTGTGGTTTATTTAAGTCTTTCAATGCTCTCTCTTCCATTTGCTGAACTTTAGATATGGAATTAAAACATGCTTGACTGCACAGTCTTCCTTCATATTTGAAGAAGAAGCCATGTAGCTATCACAATGGATTAAGACAACCTACATTAAAACCCTGTCACTTTTGCAACTGCATTTATGCAACAAGACAACAGTAGCTAATGGGTCCATCTAAGACATTGAGTTGAACGGACAATTTCTTCATAGCTGTGGTAATTATGAATACTCTGAAAAGGGCTGCTTTGCTGGTTGTAGCCCAAGAAAATTGAATACTATTCTCTTGTAGAAAATGCTCTGCAAGTATTCAGCCATCTTATTCAATTACAAGCCATTACAAAAACCAGTGAATTGTTCATTCATTGGAAGTTTATGCATATACACTACCTCTTTTGAAAGTCTCTAAATACTGCTTTAGCCTGCTTTCTGTTGAAGGCACAGGCTCAAGCTAAGAACCTTTCTAAAGGATGACTTCTCCACTTATCCACTCTGGACAGCCCATAGCACTAATAGATACATAATCATAAAACCTCAACGATCTCCAACTCTTTCATATAGGATTCCAACAGCTGCCTTTGCTCTCTGGACTTAGGCATACGAGAGTTATGGGGAGATCCACCCATCTGCAGGAAAGGGTTTCTTTTGGGGGACATCCCCCAAAACATCAGGACCAAACTATCAAGTCTGTCCAAACCAACTTTTTCAAGAAGTAGGGTTTTCCAGGAAAGAATGTTAATGATGTTGAGGTATCTTCACAATAAAACTCCTTCTGGTGTTACCAAACATATCAACTTCCATTTGGTATTTAGTTATGCCTTAAACCATTTATTTACTGTCTAGTAATGATTCATATAACTATATAGGGTTGCCAAATGAATTCCATTACCATGGGGATATTTGCAGACATTTTAAATAGTTGAGATAAATACAATAAACTAGAAAAACACTAAGAAATAAATTGATATAAAATGGGAGATCGCTGGCTTGCAAATCAGAATTCAATACACTGAATTTTTGGACCAGTTAGCCAACACAACAGTAACTCCAAAAGCTGCTTAATAATATGCTACAGGTATTCTTTTTGCAATAAATTAGTCAAAACACTTTTTAAAGAAGGGGAATGTTGGCAAGTATTTGCTTCCTACAAAACTGAACCCTCTTTTGATAACATTCAGTTCTCCAGCTAGGTATTCAAGGAAATAAAGAACACCCAGCAACTAGCATGTAAGTATCATGTCCAATAGACTATTTCTATCACAGTGTCTTTGGTGAAGATGAGTAATATCTGAAAACAGGCATGGGCATTAGAAATAGTAGTATATTCGTAAAATGCAATTAGGCATTCCAGGTATAGCTATCTACACACACATATATATATATATACACACACACATATATATGAAATGGTTTTATTTAGTCTATTATAAAACAGAGGTGTTCCCATGCACTCCACAGAGCACAAGATTAACTATCAAAAACTGCTATCAGGGTATAACCAAACAGTATATGCTTCCCATATATTTGACCACAGTTTTTAACCATGTTTTCTTACAGAACATTAGGCATTCCATTGGACTGTTAGGGGAAAAAAAATGTGTTGACAAGGAGTTTAGAAACACCCCGTCTAGGAAGACTCCATGCTGCCAGTTAATCCAAGGACTCTTCATGACCTCATGACCCAGAAATTGTTTCAAAAAACATATCTATGATACTATAAAAATAACCCCAACCTTAATTTTTCCACACTAATGCAGATTATGTATTTGCATTAAAATTTATACACTGTAAGGAGTGTGTCTGAAATTTGGCTCTGTAACAAGCACATAATATCTTCAAAAACTCTCTAATATTTTACCTTTCTGTTATTACAGCAATACAAGAACTTTCCTTGTCTAGAAGACCAAGGATATGTCTTGGGTTATGCTAATGGATCTACTTTGAAACAAGCTCTTGAAATATTCTTGGTTTATATAGTGCATTCATCATCAAAAAGACCATTATCTTCCATTATGAATCCCAAATGTCTACATAACTGATTCTTTCAGAACTGGGCTCCCTTTCTCGTATTGCTTGGTCATCATAGCAAAATCACTAAGTATTTTACTCCTTTTGTAAAATAGAAGTTCAAAATGATGCAATTCAGAATACAAATACAAAGAAGTAATCTGAATTAATTTTCAGCATTTTCCTTGATTTATGTTTTCAGGGTTTTTTTTACCGCATTATGCACCAATAATTTAACTGGATTGAACTATAATGTATTTTGAGTATTTCTATACTGTTACACTCATATTTTAGCTCTTTGTGGTTTTCTTACAAAACATAGTTTTGAGATCTTTTCTGTTAACAGAGAGATGTCTGTTCAAGACTGTATAATGCTTTAAACCAATTGCAAAATTTCCACCGTCATCAGTGGCAGTAGCCTTCAGCTAGTCCCATGTGTAAACAGATGCCAACCTCACACATGGTTTAAAAAAAAATAAAAAAGAGTTTGCGTTTTACTTATTGATAAGTATTTTATATCACCTTTTGTTGCAAAGGACAAGTGAGTAGCTCTACTGGATTAACTGGAGCTATATGCACAGGTGTGTTCAGCTTAAAGGCTGACACCAGATAAATTATCACCACAGCCCAAATGACAGGTACAAATAAGTCATCCTCCAACAAATGCAGGAGATAAAATCAACCAGCGAATTATAAAAGATTGTATTCATTGGTTCTAGCAAAGGCTAGGGTTCAGCAACTGGCTTTAGGCTTGAACCTAAAGGTCAAATGCACAGGAATATCTGAAATTGAAAAGTGTGATTGAGTATCCAAAGTTACTTTCTGGAGGCATAGAATTGGTGATCTGGTGCCAAGGCAGCTGCTCAGAAAAAAACCTAGAAGGATGATCTAATTACTTTGGACAAATTATATGTGTTTGTGTGGTAGATTAGAAAGGAGTGGTGGTACAAGTCCTTCTCTCTGTGAAATCCTTTGCTCCTAATGGTTGTGACAAGCAATTCATTTAAGTGCCAGGTGCAGTCTCAAAGTGTGGATCTGGGAGCCAAGTCACATGCCGGTCAGAAGGGTAAGTGCAGTGCTGGTCTCGGGACCTGCCTACCCAGAGGGAGCAGGGTCCAGGCTGGTCCGACTTGCAACACAAAGGGAGAGACTTGTTGCTTTGGAATGAATTTGGAGAGGACTCCAGACTGTCGGTATCCCAGTAACCATATCAGAAGCTAGAGTCACATTTTCATAGGTAAAGGAAAGAGAACAAAGTGACAAAGTGATTAAAATGCCAGTAAGTGGCACAATCTACAACACTTGGCTTCAGTTGTTCAGCATTTGTACCCAAGGCCTTGATGTGGCATACTGCTACCTCAAGCCTAATGTCAAGTACTAGATGTACTGTTGCTTTAGTATTTGCAAGGACAAAGCCCAGTTCAATGTTCCTAGGGTGAGGTAGATGTCCTTTAATTGAAAAAGGACAACTGGAATATGCAAAGCCAGAGTGCTGGGACCACAGTGGCACAGGGTACACAGTACTTCTTTGCCATCAGAACCTTTCATTGACTTTACTTTTTATAGAAACAATGTGCTGATATGAGTGAAGAGAATAAAGAGCTGACTACTGTACATACAGAATTGATGTTTCCATTCATTCTGTAGTATTTTACTATTATTTATTCTGTAATGTTTGATTTATTCTGTAATATTTTACATCTGGAATTAAAAAAACCCCCTTTGTCTATCATTTATGCAGGAAATTAATTTTAAGCTCATTAATTCATTTTAAGAAAAGCTATTTTTCTTTTGGAAAGCATAGCTCCTTTCCTGGAAAAAAAAAAAAACAACAAAACTAATAAAATGTCACATTGCATTACATGTCTAAGTATTTTTTTTTCCCAATCTAATATGCAAAGTATGACAGCAGTACCTTATTCCACACTAGGAAGCACTTGCTAATATAAATAGGCAGTAAGCCCAGCTCCTCAAAGGCCTCGCTCTCGCAGCAGTGGCAGTGTGAGCAGACCCTTCATGCCCGTCAAGCTCTGCTCAGACACAACCGCTCATCAGTGTATGCTCGTCTGCAGCACTGCTTATTAATGATTACGCATCTGGGAGTATGGAAAGCCTCTTAAGGATTTACTGAGACCTGCCCAACCCCAGTGGGGTTTACTTATTAACAAATAAACAAACGGAGAACTGGAATTACAGGACGCGTGCCACACACTATCGCTTTGCTCCTGGCCATCCCATCAGTCGCCGCTACCGCCTGCAAGCAGAGGGCCGGAAGGGCGAGAGGGGCCTTTGCTTAAGGCTCCGACTCCCCGGGGTAGGAAGTACATTTTTCGATCTGTCAGCTCACCGTCTTGCATCTGTGACTGTTGTACAAACAACGTTATTAGATAGCGCATTTTTCAAATAGTTTAACACTATTGGAAGCCTACTGTGTTTCCCGACCCATGAGTCTCGCATGGGATGAAGGAAACTGCCATAAAGGTTGTATCTCACCTCACTTAAGGAGGTAACTGTTATTGGTGTGAGTGCATGGCTAAGGGTTAGGCTGCCTTCCTGCTTCTACTGATCCATATTCCCTGCTACACAACTATAACTGCACAAAGCAACCATTTTCTACCTTAAACAATAAGTGCATGTGTGTGCCTCTCACAAGGATCACATCATTGGGTTGTAATCTATCAAAGCCTCTTTCTTTAGATAATTGAAGTAATGGATGTATACCAGGACGATACAGTAAACACACTACAAAACAAGAGATGCTGTATTTTTCCCGTAGCAATTGTTCAATAGAAGCCTGTGTTCATAAGTTTTACAGCGTTTTATAAGCATTTGCTGATGAATGCGTCTCTTTCTTATTGTTGCAGAGCACTTTTTTTAAAGAGCAAGTGGCAAAACTTAAAAGGGGGCCAAGAGGTGTACATTTTATGTTGCTTCATTTGCATATCTGTAGAATAATCTTGTAGGTGGAAGCCAAAGAAGACAGCCACAATAGCAGCAACAACAATAGTTAGGATAGAATCATAGAATGACCTGGGTTGGAAAGGACCTTTAAAGATCATCTAGTTCCGACACCCATGCTGTGGGCAGGGACACCTTCCACTGGACAGGGTGGCTCAGAACTCCATTGAACCTGGCTTTGAAGACTTTCAGGGATGAGACATTCACAACTTCTCTGGGAAACCTGTTCCTGTGCCTCAGCACCCTCACAGTAAATTTTTTTCCTGATATTTAATCTACACCTACCATCTTTCAGTTGAAGCCTTGTCCTGTAACATGCTCTTGTAAAAAGCCCTTCTCCATCTTCCTTGTAGGTTCCCTTCAGGTTCCGGAAAGCTGCAGTCAGGTCACCCCTAAGCCTTCTCTTTTCCAGGGTGAACAAACCCAGTCCTCTTAGCCTTTCCTCCTAGGAGAGGTGCTCCATCCCTCTAGTTGGTTGGTGTGCTGCTTGTGAGTTTGCAAGGGTTTTCTGTTTCATGACAGCCCTCTGAATACAGAAAAGCCCCACAAATACAGGCCTGACTCTGGAAACCTTCATGCAAACAAGTGGCCCACTGACTTGGTACGTCTCCAAATAGGAAAGGGTTGGACAAGATATTGGGGCCCAATTCGATGTGACACTAGATGCCTCATACTACTGTTATCATGTGTATTACCATTTTGTTAGGCAGTTTCTTGTGCTAGTGAACAAAGTGAAAAGGCAGTATTTACAAAAAAATCATCCAATGTAAGGAGCAGCAGATGTCCAAGAGGCAACACAGTACAAGGACTAAAGACATTTCTGGTCAGCATGACAAGCAGTGGTCAAAGAGTGGTCAAGACGGTGGTAGCCATTATTGCAAATCTGAGATTTAAGGGTGGGTTTGAAGGAGGATGCTGTGCTCATTATTCACTGTTGAGCATCCTCAGCCCCCTATCTTGCAAGAACTACACTGTTTA
Source organism: Manacus vitellinus (assembly GCF_001715985.3). Classification (NCBI taxonomy): domain Eukaryota; kingdom Metazoa; phylum Chordata; class Aves; order Passeriformes; family Pipridae; genus Manacus; species Manacus vitellinus. The sequence goes on along the minus strand of NW_021940535.1, from coordinate 8,545,583 downwards.
CAGGAGTGAGAATTTAGGACTTCACCCAGTTGGTGTAATGAAACTGGTTGTTTCAGCAAGACATTGCTTGGTACGCAGAGATCTGCTACACTTGCACAGCAGCTCAAAAGGACGCTGCGTGCATTGGACTCACTGAGCCAGCATGATTCAGTCTGCAGATGTATCACGTGCCCTACAAGCCCAGGAGGTATTGGAGTTGCCTTGAAGGAGCAAGTCAGCGGGCTACAAGCGCAATAATTCCATCACATCCCATGCTGAAGCTAATGATATGTGCAAATTCACCTAGTGAGTCATGTCTGCTTGCAGTAAAAGAAAATACAAAAACAAAATAGTATTCCTATGTCTCACTGGTAAGAAGAGGCTGAAACTGGCTAGGCTGGTTGGGAACCAACCTGGCCACAACCCTAGTTAGGAGATTTTCTAAATAAGGTGAGTGGGTTTTGTTTCTGTATTTGAAGACAAGAGGGACACAGATGGGGTTGACTTATGGCAGGTAGCATCCTACATTTGAGTTTGCAAAGCTTTTTATTAATTTCACAAAAAGCAGGCCCAAAATTGTATCTTCCATCTTTGAGTCAATTAAATAGAATCTAAAGAGTCCTGAAATTTACTTTTTGAGTTCGGTTTTTTAAAGTTCAGTGACATACTTTGTGAAGTCTTTTGCTTTTGAAGGAAGAACAGCACATGGCTACAGCAATGGAAAAAAAATGGATTTATTGTATTGTATACGCAGAATGCAGTACTCTTCAAACCTCAGGGACCCATTTGCATTTGCTTTATTTCTCAAAATGAACACGATTTTGCAGAATCATCCAAACCCTGTGAATTACTGTATGAAAAGAGATACCCCCCCTACATACACTGCTATTCACAACACAGAAAAATAGGACATTAACCTCACATAAAACCCACTGGCTTGCATCTTGCTTCCTTATTAAGCCTGTGCCAGTTTTGCAGTAGATTTCAAAGGTGCAAGCTCACTTTTGTTTTTCCAGTGATCAATCCACAGAGTAATGTTTTACTTAAAAGGGAATTTCCCCAAAAGCATCACTCCTTTTTTGAAGGTATCCCCATCAGTTACATACTTTTCTCAACATTACATATCTGAAAACCAAGGTAAATGTTTTTGAGCAATTTGAAGCCCTTAGTACAATAGAGAAAACAAGTATTATTCATATTGTTTGTTTTCCCACAATGTATTTTTATGGGAGAGCTGTGGGGATCATATTTTGTATTCAGTGAACAACTTCTGTGGTGTAAAATGTCTCTTTTTGGTATTCAAATAACCACGAAAGCTATGTAGCTGTATCTCATTGCCATGGACATTACCACCTAAACCAATCAGAATGAAAAAAAAAAGGTTATTTCTTACCTCATCCATTGTGAAAGACTCAGATTTATGAGATAACATTTGGCAGTCCTGTGACCAACCATAACAAAAATCTCTTTCCCTTGGGCACCCAAGAACCACAGTGTATTGTAACAGTTCCAGTTCTGAAACAGTGCTGAACCACATTGTGCAGGACTGCATACCTTTCCGAAAAGTTTATGCATTTTCCTTGTTGTCATAAAAAGTATTTATCAAATGCCCCCCCCCAAAAAAAAAAGTTGGACATTAGATAGGAAAGAATCAGATGGACGGAAATCTATGAGAAATGAAGGCAAACTTAGTGTCTTCATTGTTGCTCCTCTCAGCCTGGCTATCTATGACTCTACCTACAGAAATATTGCGTTACTGAAAATTGTCCTTTTGCTGCTGAAATGAAAATAGCTTTTTTCGTCCTCCTAAAACCAGGGCACGCTGTTAAGATGTACTTTTAATAATGTCAGCAACAAATTATATAATAAACAATAAATTAACGTATTTTTCTCTTTTTGCCAAATATATTTGCTTATTAGAGAAATGCACCGTGCCTCTTGTGAAAGAAAAGGCAAGGAAAGGACCATACTCGAAAATCCCTAGCACAAAAGAAAGTATGTTAAGTTTCAAATCACACATCATAAATACAGGTCTCCAGTATTTCAGTTTGGACATAAAACATCCCAGAGTTTAAAGGCTCCAAAGATACCTGTCCCAAATATAAAAAGGAAATACAGCACTGAGAGCTGTA